>NC_090446.1:1489011407-1489313907 GCF_031143425.1 Pleurodeles waltl | reverse complement strand
GATTTCTTTCCTCCTCCACCCCTCCATTACTCCGGTCAATCTAACTAACAAACTCTCATATTCGCGGCTCAAATTAACTCCATAATAATACTAAAATTGTACTCATTATTTAACAATACTAATCATCACTAATTCTTGTTGGGTTCCGGAGTAGCGTGCTACTCATCAAAAAGCGCTTTGACGCCTCGTCAGGGGTAGTAAGCGCTATATAAATACGATTACAATACAATACAATACATGTCTGCCTTTTATCTCAGAGCATGATATACATAAATTGGTGATCTTAGCCAAGGTTTGCATGGTTGGTGCAGGCTGTTCTTTCAAACGTTACTCAGTCTTTATTTTCCTGTAATATCTGGTCTGTCTCAGAATTACAAAAGTTGGCCTTCAGTTCCAAGTCTTATAAAATGCAGATGTCTTTGAAAAATGCCAGGGGGATCAAGGTGTCAAGTAGAGAGTAACTTTAGCTGGCCCAGGGCCAGAGTAGGGGTCCACATAATAGAGTCAACTGGGCTCCAGAAGATGTTTTTAGCAGATCTGATCAACCTGAAGGTACCAAGAGCATCATGGGACTCTGCTGTAGAGCAAAAGCATTAGATGGTAACAGTACCAAGGAAACTTTCTAGATGAAGTCAGCAGTGTCACATATAGGAAACAAATTAGGTCTCCAATATATCTGCCTCCGGTTTATGTACACGTGTTCAGTTTATCCTTCAGCATATTTATGGATAATGGACAAATAAACACATTAAAAGATCGGAGACAAGAGAAAGAATGGAACAGGACTGGGTCGTCATTTTCAGTTTATTATTTATTAAACAAAAACAATGCATACAGAACACAGACAGAGCGCCATAAAATTGATTAATCAGTAACAGTGCAATTCTGCATTAACAGGCATTCTGTAATATCTACTGCAAGTAATAAACTATTAGACACGCGACTGTAATGGGTTTAAAATGCATTTTTTGCAGATAGCAATGTAATTCCATCTTACCTCATGCTCGAGATCCTATAATATATATTCCACTTGCCTTCTCCATTGTTACAGTTGAACTACAAAAAACCTGGCAGAGCAAGTCCTACCACTCTGCTATTCTGCAGTCACTACTAAATTTCATCACGTCAATACACGGACAGTTTTCTGTCAAATACTCCCATGCAGAGAAAGCTGCTCTTTTCAGTGCTTTAAAAATAAGGATGTTGCATCAGAACCGGGGAATGTACATATTTAAAAAAAATACAAAGTTGAAAAAATTAAATCATAAAGGCCACGTTTTCAAGCGTGTCAAGCCAGTACTCCCTTTACATTTGAACAATAAACTGCCTCGAAGTTTCTGGTAATAAAGTGATTAAAAAAACAACTCGTACAGCAGTTTGAAATATGGAGCATGGCTCGTGTGTGGCACTACAGAAGTGGGGTCCACAATCGGGTAGATTCAATCTTTAGGAGCCCTCTTGAGCGAACAGTCACTCAAGATATTAGGTGTTCTACGACATCTTTTCAAATCGCATACTAATTATTGTTCTTTTTAATAAACATGATGGAACACTGTTTGGGCCTTTTACATTTACTACTGTTGACAACAACAAAAAACTCACATTGTTCAGTTTAATTTACTTCCTCATTTTTAAGTGCTGGCACGAATCCAGATCTCACCGACTTCCACCCCACTGCCTCTCCCAAACTACACCAAAGAAAAAAAACGGTCTGATTATATAAAATAAAAAACTATTTTGGAAAACAGCTACATAATATAAAGATTCATAAAGTAATATTCTCTCAGAAGATATCGGAAGTCTTTATCTCCTACATAATAGATATTGGACTCCACACACTAGATGCTCTGCGACCACAAGCCTTCCTGCGAGGATGCAGTGGAGTGGGGCAAGGGTGACTTTTTCAGTTCACTGGGCAGGAGGGCAAAACTAAGAACACGGAAAACCTATTCCTAGAAGTAATGCGAGAACTTCAAGACCAAGAATAGGTCACATACGGAAGACGCCGGTATTTCAAAAACTTTGCTAGATCCGTATTTGACAGACTTTAGACTGGTTTAAAGTATTACGTTGCTCTAACGCCGAGCTATAAAACTGTTGAAGATGGAGTTCATTTATTTCTTCTAAGCAAATATCCGCTTGTTTTCAATCCCTGTGTCCCTTATCTTGATAATCAAACAGAGCATCTTGCTTAGTACAATAATTGTATGAAACCTCTGTCCATCGAAAGAGACATACCTAGTGCTCACAAAAGAAAAAAAATGTCAGCGCAGCCTCTGTAGTGTCTAGACATAAATGATGCGTTTAGCACTTTCCTTCATTCTTATGATGTGGTGAAATGCATGATATTAAACTTTTATAAGTCAGTCAAACTCACAACCAAAATTAGATATGTGACCTGACCCCTTGTGTCAAAAATTAGAAGCGGCTAGGACAGATTAAAATCCACTCGTTTTTAACAATGGCTCCAGAGCAGCTGCACGTGGACAGAAACTGGCTGCACAAAGCTAAGCCTTTCTGCGGGCGTCCACCACCCTGAAGTTCTACATCAGAGCCAGTAGACTGCAACCTGCACGGATTAATAACCTTGAAGCCAAAGCCACGAGAAGGGTTGACAGCCACCATTTAGATATGTGCAATTGACAGGCTACAAAGCATAAAACCCACAGCTTGCATTCCATTACACTTAACGAGATGTGTCCCTCAAACGAAAATAGCTAATTTTCTCGTTTAAACACTTTTCATGGGCGTTTGAAAGCAATTCTGAAGAGAACTTCAGGTTAGCTCCACTCCATCAAACTTTGTTGGTCTGATGCCTCAGAGATGACAGCTGCAAGAAAAGAAACAGCAGAAGTAGAAAACAATCATTGAATTAGTCTCTTCTTTCCAAAGCTCTATCAGACCACTAGTAAATAGACATTTTGGGAAAGGGATACTAAAACTATCAGTGTTGTCTATGCACTAATAGGTGTTCAGACATATAACAGGACTTCGTGCAATTAAGACTGTTCTCAGGTGCCATCGTTTACACCAATGGAAATACCACACAGTTCCGTGATGTAAGTGTCCTTAGAACTGCAAACAGAACTATCGTAGAAGAGTTCATCACCAGAGCCATCATACATACAACTCAATGCTTATTATATATATTTTTTTAATCTTACACTATCCATCCTACCTACCCCACCCGAAAAAGCAACTTAGACAAAGCAACATATTAAATCAATGTTCTTTCTTACAAAACAAATTACACGTTAAAAAAATAAATAAATTAGTAGCCCAGACTATGCAACTGCTTTAAACTAGGAATGAAGTAAATTACAGGCTGCAAGGTGCTCCTCCACTGTTCCCAAATAAGCTCTTAGTTTTGACTTCTTGTGATTTCTACAGTAAATTAACACAACTTTGCAAACAACCTGCACTGATTGAGAAAACTGATAGGCTTCACACGATGTTGGAAAAAAGTGAGCAATACTAGGATGTTCTGCACGGGTCACTGCCTTCTGCATCTGTAAGTAGTAAAGCTGTGCTTCATAAAGAGATGGTCCACCTCTAGGGCCATATGTACGAACACATTTTCCCATAGACACAGAATGGATAAAACCCCTTGCTACATCTGGCCCATAGTTCCTTAGGACTGCTCTCAGGTAGACTACACCGTAAATAACCTAACAGCAAAATACCGGTTTTCATTGGTCGGCTGCCTCATTTAAATAAAAGTTACTCACCTGCAGTAGCACCAATATTCTGCAGGTCTCCCTCGACTACAGGGTACTTTGTACTTTAGGCATGCGGAGAAACACCAAGCTACCATTTTAAAATGCAGTAAAACCAAGGTAAAGCACATCAGCCACACCGAATTATAGACGCAGATTAAAATACTGGAAGGCACTTGAAAAAACACTAATAATCATTTGTGAAATGAGGAGTGTGGGTTGGAATTGGTAAAGGATTGGAGCCTACTGGCTAAAAGAAATACAAGTAAGTACAAAGTAACTTCTTACTCTTAACAAAGAGTCTGTTCTTTTCTCAACTGATAACAACTGAACTCCAAGTAGCAAAACGAACAGGAAATTGCAACAGCTCATAACAGTCTGGCAATTAAACATAAATGCTCTAGACAGTGCATATGCAGCACTTGAAGATCTCAGATTACACTTGATGGAGTGTAGCATAGGGGAATCAACGCTGAGAACCGTGCGAGCAGTCTTTCCCTAAATAGGATAAAAATAACCATAAGACGTGCCCATAACAGGAAGCAAGAGTTTCAAAATTATGCCACATCGTACGAAATAATCCTACAACTCTTTATTTAATGAAACAAATGTAATAGTCCACAACATTCTACAAAAGAGAAGAGCAGAGAATTTGTATAGAATACTCCAGGTATCCCAAAACAAAAAGATTCCAGGTCAATGACTAACGTCACATGGATCCGTAACAGCTAGGCAGTCATCCAGGTGATACAAGCATGTGCTTTTTCAGGCTCCAATGTGAAGAAACAAATCATATCTGTATTGCAATCTGGGGTAGTCTTCTGTGGCTGCATTAAGATTTCCCAAAATAACAGGAAGAACCAGGGGAAAGCCCTTCTACTAACCAGGTTGTAAAGATTAGAGACAATTAAGGATTCTCAACTTTTTTCTCCAACACTGCGGAACAGGAGGGCTACAAGCATGGCTAACAGAACAAGAGGGTAGACAATAATATTAGCCCTCTTTCGGACCACTCTTTTAAGAAGGCATCCCTCATAGGCTCAATCTTTGTCAGCATACCATGCATCCCAATTACATATGCAGTGTGCAAGATGGCAAACAGGTTAACTTGTGGAAGCCCTCAAGTATTAACAGCACCTGGAAAACTGACATTTAGCTCAACGCAGGTTTTAGTACCAAGACTCTAATAATGATATTAGTTCACAATAATTAAACTATCACAATATAGTACACAGTACAGTGAAGATAGTCCACTCTGAAGGGTACAAAGATGTTTAAAAGGGTCCAAAAAGCAAGGCAGGAATACAGTTTGAGATGGAATTGGGAACATCTTCCATGAACAACACACAGCCCAAATCCGGAAAGTGTTTAAATGGTTTGGGTTCTGGAAACTGTATAGTTAAACGTTAGGTCCTGAATAACTAGTCATTCAGGGAGGACAGCCTCCCTGCATCAATAGATGAGGTGGGAATCCTTAAAGTGCTAGGGCAGAATTCCATTCTAGAAGTTAAATTTTTCATCTAAGACTATGAACCTGCAAGCACCCTTAAGCAAACAGATGAACATAGCTAGCATTAACCTTGCTTTCTGATCCTGTTCACCTTTGAGATGTAGGCCAGATTGTAAACCAATATTTGCATGTAGTTCTCCATTTAAACTTTTAGTATAAGTGATACTAGCCAAGATAATGTAACCACGCTATAGGCGTTTTTTTGTTGCCATTTTATTTGCCAGTGGGAGATGATGAAAATAAACACTGCTTTCACTGCTAAATGCAACGAGTAGCAGGGGATGTAACTAAAGAGCAGAACCAGTTAGTCCAGTAAAGTATGAGATATGTATTGTAGAGTATGAGATATGCATATGATGGATTTAAGCATGTCTAGTCCGCAGTTATTAGGACCTGAATCCATAAAGCCTATTGGTCCTTCCTCCTGTGGGGAGCTTTGCATGGCAACATGCACAGATGTACAACAAACTCCTACATCCATGCAAGAAGTCAGAACGAGTCTAAAAACTCTAATGAATTCCATACCACAGCCAACCAGATGACTTTGTGAAGGGAAGAAGCTAAAAGTCCAACTCCTCCCCAGCCAGTGCAAAAGCATAAATCCTAAGGGCAACATATGCAGGAATAAAAATCAGTTGGAGCTAAGGCAACATAGGTCTGAAAGTGTTTTTGGTACTAAGAACTCTTCCATGTAACAGCACACTCAAGGTAAGAAAACCTGCTCTCTGCGGACAAAAATAGGACCCGTAAAAGCCAGTCTTAGATATCGGTTTCAGGAATTACTAGAAAGGACGAAATTAGGAGTGGGAGGATGACTCAAGGAGCACACACTGTTTTGCCCCTGGAGTCAGATTTTATAATTATAGGGTAACATTTCAGGTCCTGCTACAAGGTTTATTTAGGAAGGTAACCTGGTGTAAAAATAATGCACTTTTTTTTATTTTTTTTATTTTGCATGGCCCCTTTTGCACGCACCTAAGATGCCTTCAGCCAAAAATATTCCATCATTAACAAAAACAAAAAACAATCAAGCTCCTGGAAGAAAGTAACCGATCTCCAGTAATAGTTCTCTTTTAATACACATATGCACCAGGGACCAAAATTAACAAAGTAGTACTTTCCAGACATTAGTAGTTTTGCCATCGCTCTCAATAGTAACTAACGAGAATACCTTGCATTCTTCAAGCAGTTCAAGAAAGACACCGCTTAAGACCCCCCTAGGCATTCACAGGATGTAACTGGGCTATCAAGATATGTAGCATGATAGCACTTATTTCACTGTCTTACCAGCCTGGTGTTAGTGGGGTATCTGATAACAAAGGAGGAGAAAATGAATATTTCACAAAATGAGATCAGCGTTCTCAAGCCTGCTCTGTAAAGTGCCTCAAATTAAACTAGTGTGCAGCGTGTATTGCATGAGGGCTCCTTGAGTACAACCCTCTCAAGTCTTCGCATGTGCCGACTGAGGTTCAAGCCAACAGCCAGGTTATCAGCGAGTAGCCATCCGGGTCAGTTTTGTAGCAGGCTAGGGCTTTGCATTCTGGTAGAACACACCACACCAATCCAAGCGAGAAACGATCATCTCTGGTTTAATAAGATCAGTTACAATACAGAATGATCACAAGGTGTTTGATAAAAATAGAAAGCTATGTTTTCGCTACGGTTCTGCAGTGTTGCTTTTCTTCACCTTCCTCCTCGGAATGAAAAGGCACAACAGTCACATTTGCATACAGGCTATTTAGCAACACGAACAGGAGGGGCAGGGTAACAAATCGGATGGATGGGTACCAACTGCTGGAAACATTCTTAGTCTCATCTTTCAGGCAAAGCAAGCAGTGTGAGGCTGAGAAGCTGTGCGCAGACACGTAGAAGCCAAGAGTTAGGTTCCAAAGGACGACAAAGCTGACCCTGCACCGCCGAACAACTCAAGCTGGGGGGTCTCCTCAAAACTCAAAACAAAACCATGCAGAAGGCAAATCAGTGCTTTTAGGGTGCAGGTGCATGGTGTCGCCGGGCTTTAAAGTTAAACGTGAGCCAGGAGGAGATTCTGAGCCACATCTTCAGGCTACAGCCAGTGCTAGGGAGGAAAGGAGAAAAGAATAAAGTCAGCAGGGCGACTTGGCTGTGTTCACTTCAAATACTGCAGGCTGCACTACAGTTCTCACATCACTTTCCTGCAGGTTGCAAATTGCTTTACACAACAGACCAATATAATCAACAACACAGAAACGTGCACTTCCTTTACCCAACTCGCAAGCCAGGAGGCAAGAAAATCCCAGGGAGAGTATCAGGGCTTTGCAGAAAGCGCACAGATAAAAGATTTTAAAATTTGGCATCTTGCGTCAATATAAATGTTACTTATTGAGAAGCAATACACTTTCAAGGAGTTCTAGGAGGCATTACAAGAAAGCATTCCGCTACGCCTAATAGTAAATGTCAGGCGAAAAAAGCAAAGCAAAGAAATTGTAACATAAAATAAAGGGTACATGTGAAAAAGGTCAAGATAATGAAGGACTTCGAAACCAAGCATTCTGACCGCCTTCCCCGTGGGCGGTGGGAGAGGGGGGGTTTGAAGGAAGTTAAAAATCCATCAAGCTGCAAGAACTCTTGATACCACATAACAACTAACGATCACCGACTGCAATCAAAGACAAAATCTACGAAAAATCAGCCAGCCACGCTTAATTACTTTTACGCTCTGAGACAAAAGACTATTGGGAAGCAAATGTACAATCACATGAAGGCAGCACTCTGAAGTACACCCAGTATGGCCTACAAGTCTAATGCAAGGCCTCCTTTCAGTAAGTGTTTTGCATGTGATTTAACTACAAGCAACTAGTTACTCCACTATCCCTCCCAATGTGGAGAAAAATCAGAGTATGCTGTTGCAAAATGGGCATCGCGGCATGAGTGTAAATGTAATCCGATTTGTGAAACCTCCAAACGGGAGCAAAAGCACAAATGTGACCCACTGTCACCAACAATGCTTTTAAGGGGTTCTCGGACTGTAGTCGAACTAAACATTCAAGAGAGCTCCCCCGCTAGAAAGCAATAACCCTTCACAGACCACAAACATTCTACCTCAACAGAGGCCTTCCAAAGGCAGCAATTCACAATTAGTCTCTAATGGAAATATACCTAAAATACCCAGCTATTCGATAATGACTAATATGCACAGCACATTTTTATGTAGCTCAGAATAAACCTCGCTGGTAAAGAGGAGAACACGGAGAGTGTAAAGGGGGGGGGGGGAATGGGGTTGTGGGTGTCACGCAGAAACACCTGTGAAGAAAAGCAACACTCCAATATGCTACAGAACAACGAAGACAGACTTGTCTCAACTCGGAGATATCCAATCACCAAACAGGGCAGGCGCCAAGGCAAGACTAACCTTTAGTACATGGGTACTAGCAAACATTTTCCCGGGGGCCACAGAGTTTGGTCTTTGATGTGACCGAGGACCGCACTGATGGCAGCAGGGTGGTGGCCGGGGGTTGGCAGTAAGGTGGGTGTAGGGGAAGCAAAGCATATACTTCTAGTGTCTGAATAGCACTACGTGAAACCATAAACTTGGGAATAATCACAGCTTCTCCACTTCGCCAAACTGTGTGATCCTAAGCAAATGTTTCATTTAACTTTCCCTGGCATGACTTTGGGATGTGTGCTGCACAAAACCTTCTTGTTTTTGATTTAATAAACTACAATATTCTTGTATAATTGAAACCTAGGCCATCCAAAGAGTGCACATAGCTGACTTGCCTCTTAGCTCACCAAAGGCATTGTTGTTGGGGTAGTGAATGTTTCTAAATTCTGGTTTGAAAATTATCACTTTGAAAATATATATTTCTGTAATGCAGTGATTTAATCTGGTGTACTAAGGTGAAGTTTCTGCATGTTAATGAAATATACTTTTTTAATTTTGAGCAGACTTGATCATGCTTTTACATTTTTGCTTCAAATATGTCTTTAAAAATGAAGGTGTTTCTGATGTTACTTTGTACAGAACACCCTCTGTTATCTCTTTTCTTTACCTTCAACTCACCTTAAATAAATGCTTGCCTGTTTATTTACATTTTTTAAATGTTAGTGTTGAGTCTAGTTAAGAGCAGCCCAGTGCCGCTGGGCCGCACAATGAGTTTCACTGCTTTAGTAGTCAGTGATGACTGTACAGGTGTCTGAACAGGCACCTGATATTGTGATAGAAATGGGCTAATGTGACGTCTTCACCCTCGCATAATCTATTAAAATACACTTTTGTTTAGTGTCTCCATTGGAGGTCAAAGTTGTGGACAAACAAGGGGGTTCCAACGCGCAGTTAGCAACAGCAGTGCTGCAAGGACTACCCTTCTGCAGTGAGAGGGTGAAAACCAAACACTGCTCTGAGTGGTAATCCGTAAATGAATGGACAGTGTGGGTTATTACTGGGCATTTCTATAAACTACATTCAAATGGGACTGAATATCCGAGTTATCACTGGCAACTCTCTAGCAAACTGCACACATAGTGCTAGTCGTTATACATGCTCATTTTTCTTTGCTGTAAACATGAACGTTGAAAAGACAGCTCGATATAGGCACTGTGAGTATAAAATACCAACCATTGCAGCGCCCGCACATCAAAAGTGAACCCCAGGACTCAACATATATTTTGAATATGACGCCAGAGCGCTACTAAAGCAGACATTTCAATCCAAAGTGGTTTACTCGAAACTCCTACTATAAGGGACTGAAGCAAACACGGCTAGAACTCCTTAATCTAAAAATGGTTCATTTCTCTCCAGATGTCAAATACCATGTTGTGAGTTTCCATGGCTGGCGCTCTAGACCAGCTGGTGAATGAATTCAGCGACAAAGTGGCAAATCGAGGAAATTCTGATTCAGAGGCAAGTTGGTGAAACATCATCAGAAAGAAAAAGTTACATACCTCTGGTAACATTTCCTGATAAAGACTATCTAACCACAGATTCCTCACCTTGTGAATTTCTCCCAACTTCAGACTGGGTTTGGGAAAATTTCCATAGCAAATCACTCAGAAGTTAATTAGTGGAGTTGAGCAGATGCGTGTCGGATCTGTCCTAGACTGGATGTCATGTTGAGGGCCACAATATCTGCGCCACCTGCGCACATTGAAGTCAGTTTCTTTACTGAACTTTGCCTACGCTGTCTGACGTGGAGCCAATTAAAATCAGAATATCTGTGTGCACATCTGTAAAATGGAATCTTATCAATGGACTGTATGAGTCCATTCCACAAAATGGGAAAGGAAGGTAGGTTTGGGAGGAATATGCAGTTATACAGTCTCTACCAGAACTGGTATTACCGAAGGTAACCTGATCTACTGAGAGAGACTAACTGCAGATTACTCAACTTGTGCATAGATACCAAAGCAGTACCTCCCCGGGTGGTGGGATTGTGGAATGGGCTGGACTAGGAAATCCAGCAGGACAGATAGGTCCAAGTGCCCATCCCGCCGGACTTGGTTGTCCAGGCAGTAGTGCTTTGCAAAGATATGGAGGGACACCCATGTAGCATCCTGGCAAATGTCCAGAACTGGGACACCGCGTGCTAGTGCAGAAGTAGCAGCCTCTGCACAGATGGAATGAGCACACAAGATTTCTGGAGGCGGCTTCTTGGTCATCGCATAGAAGATCTTAATGCATAACAATCCATTAACAGATTGTTCTCTACTGCACTGCTTTGCACTTTTTGGCTTTAGAGAAACCGACAAAACGTTGGTCATCCAGATGATGATGATCCTTGGCACAACCTATTAAGAAACTACGGGCTCACTTAGGGCCTAGATGGTGAAGCCATTCTTCCTCTCTGAGGGGGGAGAAGGATTATACAAGGCCAACAAGCTAATGGATTGTTCTACATGAAAGGGAATGAGTACCCTCAGCAGGAATTAAGCTTTAGTCCAGAGGACAAATACGTCCAGAAAGAATGAAGTACATAGCTGCAGTACAGACAGTTTGAAGTTCGATCACTTGTCAATATTTTTGCTGGCTGTAGAACTCTGAGCACTCTACCCCTGCTAACCAGTGGCAAAAAGCTTGGGCTCCTACTTTCAACATGATGAAACTGGTCTACACCCAATTAGCTTATTTAATTTGTCTACAAGCCCCTAGCACATAGCGCCATACACACACAGGGATAGTAAATTAAATGCTACTAACGGACTGCAACACAAAAAAGATGATGGAATGATGTAGGAAGTTGGCTCTGTATGTACTATTTCCAAGTAAGAAATAGCATGCACTGTGTCCAAGGGTTCCCCTTAGAGGTAAGATAGTGGCAAAAAGAGATAATTCTAATGCTCTATTTTGTGGTAGTGTGGTGGAGCAGTAGGCTTATCAGAGGGTAGTGTTAAGCATTTGTTGTACACACACAGGCAATAAATGAGGAACACACACTCAAACAATTCCAGACCAATAGGTTTTTATATAGAAAAATATATTTTCTTAGTTTATTTTAAAAACCACAGGTTCAAGATTTACAAGTAATGCTTCAAATGAAAGGTACTTCACCTAGGTATCATAGAAACTTTGAATCAGCAAAACAGCATATACAGTTTTAGCAAAAATGGCAATAAGCTATTTTGAAAGTAGACAGTGCAATTTTCAACAGTTCCTGGGGGAGGTAAGTTTTCGTTAGTTTTGCAGGTAAGTAAAACACCTACAGGGTTCAAAGCTGGGTCCAAGATAGCCCACCGTCGGGGGTTCAAGGCAACCCCAAAGTTACCACATCAGCAGCTCAGGGCCGGTCTGGTGCAGATGTCCAAGTGGTGCCCAAAACGCATAGGCTTCAATGAAGAAGGGGGTGCCCTGGTTCCAGTCTGCCAGCAGGTAAGTACCCGCGACTTCGGAGGGCAGACCAGGGGGGTTTTGTAGGGCACTGGGGGGGGGGGGGGTTGGCACAAGTCAGCACAGAAAGTACACCCTCAGCGGCATGGGGGCGGCCGGGTGCAGAGTGCCAACAGGTGTCGGGTTTGCAATGGGTTTCAATGGGAGACCCTGGGGTCTCTTCAGCGAAGCAGGCGGGGGGGGGGGGGGGGGGGGGGGGGGGGGGAGGGAGTGTGTGGGGGCGGTCAAGGGAGAGGTCCACCTGGGGGTCGCTCCTGCACTGGAGGTCGGATCCTTCAGGTCCTGGGGGCTGCGGGTGCAGTGTCTTTACAAGGCGTCAGGTTCTTTGAAGCAGGCAGTCGCGGTCAGGGAGATCCTCTGGAATCCCTCTGCAGGCGTCGCTGTGGGGGCTCAGGAGGGTCAACTCCGGCTACTCACGGGCTCGCAGTCGCCGGGGAGTCCTCCCTGTAGTGTTGTTTCTCCGCAGGTCGAGCCGGGGGTCTCGGGTGCAGAGTGGAAAGTCTCATGCTTCCGGCGGGAAACGTGGAGTCCTTTTAAAGTTGATTCTTTGTTGCAAGTTTTTGGTTTCTTTGGAACAGGGCCGCTGTCCTCGGGAGTTCTTGGTCCTTTTAGATGCAGGGTAGTCCTCTGAGGCCTCTGTTGCAGTTTTTCTTGAAGTAGGGAGACAGGCCGGTAGGGCTGGGGCCAAAGCAGTTGGTGTCTCCTTCTCTGCAGGGCTTTCAGGTCAGCAGTCCTTCTTCGTCTTTAGGTTGCAGGAATCTGTTTCCCTAGGTTCTGGGGGGCCCCTAAATACTCAATTTAGGCGTGTGTGTTTGGGTCTGGGGGGTTAGTAGCCAATGGCTACTAGCCCTGAGGGTGGCTACACCCTCTTTGTGCCTCCTCCCTGAGGGTTGGGGGCACATCCCTAATCCTATTGGGGGAATCCTCCAAAAGTCAGAGTCACCTCAGCTCAGGACACCTTAGGGGTTGTCCTGACTGGCCAGTGACGACTCCTTGTTTTTCTCATTATCTCCACCAGCCTTGCCGCCAAAAGTGGGGCCATGGCCGGAGGGTGCGGGAATCGCCACTAGCTTGAATGCCCTGTGGTACTGTAACAAAGGGGGTGAGCCTTTGAGGCTCACCGCTAGGTGTTACAGTTCCTGCAGGGGGAGGTGAGAAGCACCTCCACCCAGTACAGGCTTTGTTACTAGCCACAGAGTGACAAAGGCACTCTCCCCATGTGGCCAGCAACATGTCTGGTGTATGGCAGGCTGGCAAAACTAGTCAGCCCACACTGGAAGTCGGGTATGTTTTCAGGGGGCATCTGTAAGATGCCCTCTGGTGTGTATTTCACAATAAAATGTACACTGGCATCAGTGTGCATTTAATGTGCTGAGAAGATTGATATCAAACTTCCCAGTTTTCAGTGTAGCCATTATGGTGCTGTGGAGTTCGTGTCTGACAGACTCCCAGACCATATACTCTTATGGCTACCCTGCACTTACAATGTCTAAGGTTTTGCTTAGACACTGTAGGGGCATAATGCTCATGCACCTATGCCCTCACCTATGGTATAGTGCACCCTCCCATAGGGCTGTAAGGCCTGCTAGAGGGGTGACTTATCTATGCCATGGGCAGTGTGAGGTTGGCATGGCACCCTGAGGGGAGTGTCATGTCGACTTAGTCATTTTCTCCCCACCAGCACACACAAGCTGGCAAGCAGTGTGTCTGTGCTGAGTGAGGGGTCCCTAGGGTGGCATAAGACATGCTGCAGCCCTTAGAGAACTTCCCTGGCATCAGGACCCATGGTACCAGGGGTACCAGTTACTAGGGACTTACCTGGATGCCAAGGTGTGCCGATTGTGGAGACAAAAGGTACAGTTTTAGGGAAAGAACACTGGTGCTGGGGCCTGGTTAGCAGGCCTCAGCACACTTTCAAATCATAACTTCGCATCAGCAAAGGCCAAAAGTCAGGGTTTAAACATGCCAAGGAGGCATTTCCTTACAACTGACTACTGAAACTTTTCAACCACTCAGCCCCAGTCACAGATCTGCCTGGCTGATGAAGGGAGATTCCCTGAAACCGGTCCCAGGATGCTTGTTTCCGGTCAGGGACACTTCGGGCTGGACTGTTCCCATGAGGAAAAGGGTCAACATTGATCTGCATATGGCTGGGTCCAAATTGAGGTGGCATGGTAAGCAAAAGAACAATTGATTAAACCCTGATCTGTGACTGGGGATAAGTGCTTCAAAAGTTTCAACACTCCACCCATCATCCTTTTGTGTTATTAACGGATTGCAGCACTCATTGTGTCTGCACCGCAGTGGCACTTTTAAGCAGGACTCCGACTCAAGACCTACCATGTAGCCTGGCGGTATACTTTAAGACTGCAAATTCACTTGTCAAAACAACCGATTTTTGACAGGCCTAAACCTCCCTTTTAAATATTAATAATTCACTCCTATGAAAGCCTTACTGCCCATTACAACAAGGTGCATGATATTTAATAGCAGGTCATGTAAAGGTTAATGCAAAAGATGGCCGTACAGTGATTATCAGCTCAAAGCTAATTTAACTGTAGCAGGACTGGCTATTCCAAAGGAAAGCACTGGGATACAATATTACGGTTAATACATTTTTATTGCTGCTTATGAAATGGCTACAAGTTAAATTGTTTGTACTTTTTCAAATAAAAGCCCAAATCACTAATGAAGTATTATTTATAACAAATATTTTGGAAGATTGACTCCTTAAATGTCAACTTTGCCCTGCCTGAAGTCCCTTGAAGCTAAATCTGCATTTTGCTCCCTCCCTTCTGCCAGCCAATGAGCATTTAAATGGGCATGAATGAGGTGCAAAATTGCTCCAAGGACAGGGTCAAAAGGCATTGGAGTAGGCAGGTGTCTTGGTACCAAGGGGGCACCAAGGACTTGATTAACTTCAAAGACACCAACCCTGTCACACGCCGATGCAGCCAACTCCAAGATCGACCTCCATCACAGTGTCAGATTTTGCTTGATTGTTAAGGCCTGCTGTGGTTTTCATATGACGAAGGGGAGGAGGGAGGATAGTGGTTTAACTATTTTTACACCTGGTTCATTCCAGAGATAACAGACTTAATATTTTAAGTTTTCTCACAGGACAACTAGTCTTTTACAATCAAAATACCTTTTAGGGCCTTGTCACTGTAGGGACATGGTACACTGAATTTCTACATGTCCCACTTTTAAATACAGTGTACTATGCCTTGTGGGCTATAAGGCCTACAAGAGTGATATTAATATTTAAAAGGAAGGTTTTCCCTGTCAAAAAGGATTATTTTAACAGGTTGCCAGGCAGGTTTTACACTTCAGCAGCAGGCTACAATGGTAGGCCTAAAACCAGGTTTTCCTTTGTCACACTAGTGGATGGCACAACAAGTCTCACAGTCCACAGATGCCAGTCTAACTTTCCATGCCAAAGCTATTTTCTACACCTTATATTATGGCCTCATAAGAAAGTCAAATAAGCCAATCAGTACTAGTCAATTTCTTTTTTTAGAGATCAGAGCACACACTGGGCATTGGACAACTGTGCCCTAGTTTGAAGTCTAAAAACCAGCAATAAAATTCACAAAGGGGGAGCGGGATGTTACCATGCAAAAGGGACATTCTGATATAGGAGTGGAATGGGGCTCTCTCTTCAAAACTCTTAACAGAGCAGTTGCCAAAATATAATGGCTATAGAAGACTCAACAGCTCCAATCAGCAACCTACTCTCTTAAAAAGTCTGGTTTAAAAGAGATACAACACATGGATATCCACTGATAGTACACCAGGAGATTGAGACAGTGAAGATGCTGAACTTCAGAAGAAGACAGAATTAAGAGTCTAGACTCTTAGCTATAGAAAGAGAAAGAGTGGAGATGGGCCTCTGATCCATTTCTGGTGGCAGCAAAAGTTTAAATAGGGAGAAAGAAGAAGCCTCTGACCTTAAGATCCCGAAAGGGATGTTCACATATAATTAGAAGGTAATGATATCACCAAACGATTCACAGCCTTTGAGAGGGCTTGTGCAATGAGGAAACAACCAAAATTATTGGGGCTCTCTCTACTCTGGGAGCTGTTCTCAGGAAAGTGAGGGATACACTCTTGACACTGAATGGATCAGATGCAGAGACCTGTGACCGCATTAAGGATACCCTGACTGAAGGCTTTGGAAACACCATTGAGGAGTACAGTGAATCCTGAGTAGATTTTGATAACTTCTCAGTCAAAACACTGGGTGGCAGGTTGAAAGGGAACCAGGTGCAAGACTGTGATGGGCTTTGTATTCTTATTATGAAAAAGCATCTGAAACTTAACTGCATCAGTACCTGGCAGACCACTGGGTCAAGACTAGGGCATCCAAGACAAATCATGGTGGGGGTGACAGTTAGAAATGTGGTCTCTAGTTGGCAGTGGTTTGCACCCCGTCCAAGTAGAGACCCTCCCTCTAGTCAGGGTAAAGGAGCCACACAGCTAAGATAACTCCTTGGTAGCTTGACATGGGCAGTCAGGCTCATCTCAGAGGCAATGTGTAAAGTATTTGTATGTACGCACACTAAAATAGTGAAAACAGTACAGAAGGACTCCACACCAGTTTAGAAAAATAGCCAATATTTATCTGAATAAAACAAGACAAGACAAAAACAACAAATAACCAACATGCACAAGCAAAGTTATCACTTTTAAAAGGTTGCAAAGAGTCTTAACACAAATAAATCAATGGTTGTCTCTTTTTAACACTCAGTCGCATAGGAGGTGAGGCACCGGAAAACAAAGCAATGCGCCGGTTCTTTACTGCGCAGGGGAAGCGATGCATCGGTTCCTTACTGACAGGAGAGGTGATGCATCGGTTCTCTCCCCGCAGGAGAGATGATGCATCGGTTTCCGGTCAATCAGTCTCGGTTCCTTGCTGCAATGCCGCGTAGATGTAAAAATGACACCCAGGGATGATGCATGGGAAAATCCAGATACACTGTGATGACAGAGCTCTACGTCAGTCCTGCAGGCGCTGTGTTCGATCCTTCCACAGTAAGGCAGCACTTGCGTCAATTCTTCTGCTGCAAGCCCAGTGATGTGTCGGTTTTCAGCCACGGCGATCCGATGAGTGGATTTTCTTCCTCAGGCCACCAGTTTCCACTTCCAAGGACTCAGGGACTGGATTTGCCAACACTTGGCAAGTCAGGACTCTCAGCAAAAGACTGCAGGCACTGGCAGATGAATTATGAGACTTATCAACAGTAGACAAGCTCAGCTCAAGCCCTTGTAGAAGCTTGGAAAGCAGCATGTAGAAAGCAAAGTCAAGACCTTTCACTCCCAGCCCAGATGCAGCAAGCAGCAGGCCATCATAACAAAGCAAAAGGCAGAGTGGCCGTCCCTCCAACAGCATCTAGCTCTTCTTCCTGGCAGTATGTCCTCAGTCCATAAGTGTTCTTAAGTTGTGGCCCCAGAGGCCTAATACTTTGACATTTGCCTACTTCAGAGGCAGAAATGAGTATAAGGGAAGTTTTTGTAGTGCACAAGGCCCAGCCCTGGCCCCAGACACACTCCAGGGGGTTGAAGGCTGCTTTGTGTAAGGACAGGCACAGCCCTATTCAGGTGCAAGTGTTAGCTCCCCCCTCTAATTTAGCCCAGGAAGAACAATCCGGATATGCAGGGCACACATCAGCTCCCTTTGTGCGGCTACCATGAGTGAATTCACAAACAGCCTAACACTCATTGTGACCCAGACGTGTATTCCACAGACAGGCAAGGCACAGAATGGTTAAGCAAGAAAATGCCCACTTTCTAACAGTGGCATTTTCAAGCTTACAATTTAAAAAACCACTTAACCAAAAGATGTATTTTTAAATTGTGAGTTCGGAGAACCCAAACTCCGTATCTCGATCTGCTCCCAATGGGAAATTACACTTCAAAAGATATTGCAAGGCAATTCCCATGTTAACATATGGGAGAGATAGGCCTTGCAATAGTGAAATACTGCTAAATTCATTTTTCACTATCAGGACATGTAAAACACACCAGTACATGTCCTACCGTTCAATACACTGCACCCCGCCCATGGAGCTGCCTTGGGCCTACCTTTGAGTTACATGTAATAAAAGGGAAGGTTTGAACCTGGCAAGTGTGTGCACTTGCAGGTGGAACTGCCAGTTAAAACTACCCACACAGACACTGCAGTGGGAGGTCTGAGACATGTTTACAGGGTTACTCAGGTGGGTGGCACAATCAATGCTGCAGGCCCACTAGTAGCACTTGATTTACAAGTCCTGGAGACACACTGTGCACTGTACTAGGGACTTGCTAGTAACCCAAATATGCCAATCATGGCTAAACTAATTACCAATACAATTTAGACAGAGCACTTGCAATTTAGCACTGGCCAGCAGTGGTAAAGTGCCCAGAGTCCTAACACCAGCAAAAACTAAATTCAGCACTGGATAAGGGAAACCACGCCAAGAGCTGACAGGTCTAACAGTGATCAAAAGCCAAAAGAAAGGGGTTGATAAGCCTCTCTCTCCACCCCTCACCCTCATGCCTTCCCCTCCTACCCCCCCCCCACCCCAAGGGAAGGATGGTGACCAGTCCAAAGATAAAAACAAAGTCTTATAAAGGCACCAAAAAACTGATCAGGAGGGTGGGTCCGGAGGCAAGACTGACCAGGGGTGGGTACCAGAGTAAGAACTGGGTCCCTAAGAAGGCTTGGTATTTTAATTGCAAAGCCAATGGGCACTGAACTGGAGACCCTGTCTGTCTCAAAAAGATTGTCCCTAATGCATCTGCAGCTCCTGATGCAGTGGTAAGACTCTAAATGGAATTCCAGGTGGGCCTTGACAGTGTCAGAGAGCTCACAGAAGTAACTTTAGTCTCTGCGGGCATGGGGGATGCAGCTGCCCTGGCTCTGCGGCCCAGTAGCAGAGAGAAATACAGAAAACAGTCTCATGTTCATGGGATCAGAGTTGAAGCACTAAAGGATACAGACACAAGTCTCACAATAGTGACTGAAGACCTGCTATCTCCAGAATAGTATTGGACTGGTGAAATGTTCACAGTCATCAATGCTGACGAGCAAGCTACGGTCCATCCCATTACAATGGTGTCCTAAGAGTGGGGAGAGGTTACTGGCCAGAAAAGAGGGGGTGGTATCCTCTGCAATTCCTGTAGCCCGTCTGCTAGGAAATTATCTTGAGTCTTCTGCTTGGGCTGAAGTCGAAAGAAAGACCCATGCAGCTATGCCCGGTATACCTGAATGGGTGTGTGAAAACCAGAGCACAATGCAAACCCCAGGGTGAAAAACAGGTGCTGGAGTCTGGAATGAAGGCCCAGCCCTCCAACAGAAAAGGCAGGAAGTCTGGTAAGCCAGCTTCTGAGCAGCCCCAAGCTCAGGTCCCCTCCCCTCGGGCAGAAGACCTGTCAGCCCTTCAGGGAACTGAGCCCCTGGAACTTGGGCCTTCCACAGCAGAGCTCCTGGACCCACAGGACACAGCCAGGGAAGAGCTGTGCCAGGGAAAGAGGACCTGTCCCACTCTTTAGAGCCTGAGACAACAAGCTGCTGACCAGGAAAGGGGAGAAGTCACTGGCTCCCACAGAACCAATTTGGAGGAGGGACTCTTGTATACTGAGGCCAGAGACCCCAAACCTGGTGCCATTAGGAGAGTGGTAGTGCTTCATATGTATAGGAAGTTCCTACTCACTTTGGCCTATGGCATCCCCTTAGTTGGGCATCTTGGCCCGATTAAAACTTGGAGCTGGATAGTTCCTCACTTTTACTGGCCATGAATGTCCCAGGTGGTGAAGACGTTTTTAACTCCTTTGTCACCTGTCAAGCCAGTGCCAAGAGAGGAGGCCACTCATAGGCTCCTTAATCCCACTGCCAGTGATCGGGGGTTCCACTTGAAAATGCAGGGGTTGACTTTGCTGCCCCCCCCCGACCCTCCAACAGCATCAGGTAACAGATCATACTGGGGTGGCGGATCTTGCCAACAGGTTCCCTGAAGCTATTCCCCTTAGGATTACCACTGCTCCTGCAGTTGTGAGGGCCCTACTCAGTATCTTTACTAAAGTGGGCTTCCCTAAGGAGGTGACAAGAGAGGTAGTAACTTAATTTCTGCATACCTCAAGACAATGTGGAATGAATGTAGAGTGACTTATAAGTTCACTACCCCATATCACCCAAAAATGTATTTTTGTTGAATGATGCAACAAAACTATGAAGGGCGCGATTGAAGGACTCCCTGAAATACTCAAAAGATGGAATATCGTGTTACCATGCTTGCTTTTCGCCAATAGAGAAGTGCCACCAAAGGGAGCTGTTTTTCACCCCCTTTGAACTTCTGTTTGGACATCCTGTAAGGGAACCACTGTGTCTAGTGAGGAAAGGCTGGGAGAGACCTCTCAATGAGCCCAAGAAAGACATTGTGGACTATGTGTTTGGCCTACGTTCAAGGGTGGCGAGTACATGGAGAAAGCATCCAAAAACCTTGAGGCCAGCCAAGAGTTCCAGAAGCTCTGGTATGACCAAAAGGCTGCCATAGTGGAGTACCAACCAGGCCAGAAGGTATGGGTACTTGTCAATACGAGTTGCTAGATACATAATGGCTTCACTGAAAATAGGGATGTTTGGTATCAAGCATCTCTTATTAATAAACCCTCTCCGATGCCAGTGATGGATTTATTAATACATGCACCCAGAGGGCCTTTGCTCTTGGGCAGACAGGAACAAAAGCCTTCCCTGGCAGGGGTGTTAGCACACCCATCCCAACAGGGTAATCTGCAAATCTGCATTTCAAGGCAGGGGGCTTCAAAAGAATGCAGATCTGGCTTCACTCAAAGGAGAGATGCCAACTCCCTCCCTCAAAGACCGAAGGACTCCCGTGGTGGAACAGCGGAGATGTTTCCCTGCATTTTGCAGGCACCCCAAGAGACCGGAGAGCACTCAGACTGAAAACCTGACACGAAAAAGCACCACAGCACCTACGCCGCCTAGCCAGAGTTGAAGAGGGCCAACAATGCCAACGTGGTCCCCCAGCCCTCCAGAGATACCAAACCTTGGACTTGCCTACTGTGGACTCCACAATGCCACCTGCAGCCTCTGTTTGCAGGCCCTCTCAACCGCGGATGCTCTCGGTAGAGAAAACCCGATGCCTCAGGACACCTCTGCACCCATCGCCCCTGGCCCATGGAGAAAAGGTGTCCCCAAGCATCTCAAGATCTGAACCCACCTGGTGGTCCACCTTGACTGGACTCCCTGCCCAAACCTGCAGTCTCTTTACAACCAGACTATTCCCCACTGACTAACACTGGGCATCCGACACTGTACTGCACCTCTGCACCCAGCTGCCCCAGTGCCGTCAAGTGTGATCGGTTTGTGTGACTTTGGGCCTTGCCCTATACTCACCTTATGTCCAAGAGATTGGTCCAGAAAGTCTCTGTACTATATCTAAATGCAGTACTTGTTTTTCCTCCATAGGATAACATTGTCGCTTTTGAAACCTGAAAGTATTTTTCTTGCAAAATGTACTTACCCGATCGTATTGATTCTGGTGCCTAAATACATAAAAATGGTATACAAAGAGCCAGCTTCCTACACCACTACCCACTCTACTCTTTATATTGGTGCTCAAAACCATTATCCGGCAGGATTGGTGAATCTCATTTGATATAAGGCATTGAGACTTCGGCAGCACCCCTAATATACTACTCTATGCAGATGACATTGTTCTGACCAGCAACCTCAAGCAAAACGGTCTTGACACCAACAGAGTTTAAGCTTTACTGGCTGTAAGATTAACAGGAGCAAAGGTGAGGCACTCCTGATGCCCACTGCCACCACTGAAGCATCTCTTAGTAACAGCTCAGTTTGGCGTTCAAGTTAATGGGGGGAGGAAGGGGATTGAGGGGGAGACAGCAATAAAGAAGAAATAATGAGAGGTTCAACTCCATCATGCATAGCGAAAAGAACATAAAAACGGAATTCCTGTCTACTATATTTTGCCCATGTACCTTATGTGGACTTTTTTTAAAATCTGGGGACAGCTCAAGGAGTGATATTGGATCTTTCTGGTACCATAAAGACCACCTTATTTTCTGTACCAAAAGGAAGAATACTGCTACAGAAACAGCAGGAAAAACGAAGAACAAAGTCACTGATTAACAGTGTAACGACAGCCTGACAAGACAAGGGCCTCATACAGCACACATTAAAGTGCAGTTATTTTAAAATACTACACAAGTAGCACTAGTCATCCCACAAATTGCACATATGAGCCAGACTTCAAATTGCGGGAGGTGTGAAATCTAAAATAAGGTGGCCTTCCCTCTCTCTTACCCACTACTGGTCACAATTGGGTATAACAACGATATCTGCATTTCCTCCTCCATCCCCCATCCTCCATTTTTTACACTACCATCCTGTGGTCAACTTACATAGCAGGGAAGACATCCCTGAAATGAAGGCACATAAAAGGAGGTGGCTATCCATCGCCCATGAAGTAGTTAACCTGTGCACTATACAACCCTGGAAGTCTAACACAGAAGAGTAATGTACAAACTCAAAGCCCAAATGTTCATCTATGACAATGATAATTTAGGACACTGTTGGGGGACATTTACTGGCACCCTTCCAAGAGTGAAGAGCATTGTCCACCCTCATTATAACCATTGTTGGAAAACGCACACTAGTGTGTACTATGCTTGTGGGAAATAGTAGCCCTGAAGATTATGGACCAAAATTACTTTATGATGCTACTCCCCCTACCCAAAACAAATATGGTCTAGATGTCTCAGATACGACATGAAGAACTGTTTCTGAAACCCGCAATAAGAGATCAGAGAGAAGGTTTCACCTAGGAACCCTATTACAACGACCTGGGGCTAAAACTGCTGAGAAAGCCATTAAGCGAGGAGCTCACAAAATATTATGCAGTGTTCTGTGTCCTACAACTATATATTGTATAACCTACTCTAAAGCCTCTTACCCACCACCTCTCTGTTCCTAGGTAACCACCCTAATCAAATGTAAATACCCCCTCACAATATGCATGCTGAAAAGAAAGATTTGATTATCAGTTATGCTCTTCCATAATTGAAATTTGATTAATACTGAATGTTGAGGATTACTGCTGTGGGCTTGATGTGTGGAAACGTTGATGCCAACTACCAGAACAAACCATAACAATGTAGTCTAATAAAAAAATAATAAAAAAAAAAAAAAGAAAAGTTACACAGTCACACCTTTGAGATCTGGGAACTGTTACTAACATGTAGTTTGGCTCCACATGTAAATATTTGTCTTGCAGATGAGATATTTGAAGAAACACTTTGAATTTTACTGATTATCCTTCCCACACAACATAGATCACCCATTTGTCTGATCATTTTCTAGAGTGCTTGACAATGGTTACGGAGAGAGTGAGACAATATTTTGAATTCTGAAGATCCGTTTACTAAGCAATTGGACTTTTGTCACTGCTGGTTTTAAAGCTTCTGCTGCTAGCTAATGTTTGCTTCTCTATACAGTGGTAGAGTGCATTACTTTACTCTGGTGAGACTGCAGTCTTTAAAAAAGGAGTATGTTTTCATCCTAAAGACTTTGCGGTTCATATGCTCTTCAAACAGAAGAAACTGAGATGGGCAGCACTTGTGAGATGAAGGAAGAATAAACGATGTATGGAGACACAAGTACACCTATGTGCTGAAAGTTCACCTGTGTATGTGACCACCCTTACCTCTAATAAGCTCCATAGAGGCCTTCCCTCCTGTCTCTGCAAATCATTCTTATGATTTACACAGTGAACAGTTGTTTCTTTCAAATAGTGATGGAATCACAGACTTTGCAGAGTACTGCATCTGTATGTATGAAGGATTGTGCAAAAGGATACTTAATTTGAACTACAGCACTGCCAGAGTCTAGAAGAGGGTTACTGCTCAGGCTCTCCTCACAGATCAGCCTGCTCCACAATCATATACAAAACAAGGCACATCTTACAAAGCAATAACTCACAAGGCCTCAGGCAATCTGCACTTATTTTGGATAAAAAAGGGATCTTTATTAACTTGGGGCCAGATGTATCAAGCTCCCGGTTTGCATTTCTTAAATAGCAAATTTTAAGAAATCGCTATTTAAGAAATGCAAAATGGGATGTATGAAATTTGTGAGTCGGTTATAGTGATTTTTTAAAATTCGCAATTGCTATTAACGAATCGCGATTAGGGAATGGGACTCTTCAGGCCCATAGGTGCGAATGGTTTTGCATTTCCCAATTTGCGAATTCCAGTTAGGAATTCGCAAATTATATAATGCAAACCCCAGGGCACTGGGGGCCTAAGGCCCCCTCTAATGCACCCCCCAAAAACATTTTTGTGGACATTGGAAGCGCACACACATGCCCTAGGGGCATGTGTGCGCTACAGCACATGCTTACCACCAAACTGGATTTGGTGTCAATTGCATTTCCTAAATGCCCATTTAGGAAATGCTTGATACATGTGATTTGGAATAGGAATTCCCTACTTGCGATTTCCTATTTAGAGACTCGCAAATTGCGATTCTCTAAATGGGGTTCGCAATCTTAAAGAAATCTATATTTTTGCGATTCCTTAAAATTGTACAGCGAATGCCTTTCATACATCTTGAAAGGCATTTTTGCATTCGCAAACAGCCGAATTTTGCGATTTGCACCGTTTGCAAATGCAAAATTGCTTGATACATCTGGCCCTTAGTACTTCCAACATGCAGACAAATCAAAAAGGATGCCTGAATCAGGTCAGAGTGCATGCTAGTAAAATAATTTGAAAGCCACGTTTTCAAACTTCTATTACCTGAAAGACACAAAACACTAGGAGCAGTTGTGAGGGATGCACAGGTTTAGTAGTAAAATAAAAATTAAAAAAAAGATTATATTTGCTTTTGACTTGCACGCTGCACACTGGCTTACTCTGGCAGCAATATAAAACAAAAAAAATAAAAAGAACATCTGAGATCTCCAACACTAAGCCATTTTACACAAACATCTACAGATATACATGACTAAATACTGCTGCTTTTATTACACTGGTATGCAACATACCTGCTAGTGCCTCTTGTGCAAAATATTTCACATCCACATCTTGGTCTTGTGTTAACCTTTCCAGCACAGGCTTTACTTCATTTTGCAAAGTACTAAAGGAAGAATCATCAAAGGTAAGAGTTATTTCTTTAAAAATGACTAACTTTGGTTTGTAGGGCAACAGAAGTGCTTGCAAAAACACTGTTCATAACAATCATTTTGTTAACGTAAAGTATAATACAGCTAGAGGTTAACTTCAAAGAAACAAGCTAACATGCTTGCAGCTTGTGGCTTGGTATGCTGCAGAGGATTTAAAAGTTCAGCATGAACTTGACTAGTAGGCCATGGCAATATCAGTTAGTAGAGGCTGCGTATACTATACCATCCTGCCCAGCCATTATCTGTTAATCAAATTTTGTAAAATTGCACCTTGCTGAAATTAGCAGGTATTGTTGGCAAATGGTACTCTCCCTATTTAAAAAAATTCCAGCTTCAAAGGGTTAATGCCTAACGCCTTCAACGGAAGTGGAAACTCTAGGGATGGCTATCAATGGTAAAGACTGTCTAGAGATAAACATGTGAAAGAAGTGACTAGTACCTCTTCATACTAGCTCATAGTAGAGCTGCATAGTGATGAAACCACTGGTTCATTGTGCTACTCAAAAGTTATGGCTAATCGGAAGACAGAAGTGTTTATCAGAAGCAATCTTTAACTTCCCAGCTTTTCTAGCAGCTAAACTCATAAGATATGTTGCTCCTTGACTTCTCAGATCCCTTCATCAAGGTGTCTCAGTGATAACTTCAATCAAATAAAACAAGTATGTGTGGCAAGACTTTTCAACAGCAGCCGAACTGTGGGACCCCCCCACAGACTATGTGCACCACACAATATTTAGTAGTTATGCAAAGAAAAAAAACAAAATCAAAAAAACTTTCTGTTAAAAGTAAATTAAGGGATTGCCCTGTGTTCAGAGAATGCTACTGAGATGGAAAAACTAACCAAGCCACTTGGCTGTATTCTGGTGTCAATAGGTTAAATGATTGCTTTGAACTAAAAGTGAACATTTTCATTTGTATGAAGCCTTACTCCTACAGGAAATTGTTTTCCTTGTTAAGATGGAAAACAAAAATGGTTTAGCCAGCATGTTTTTTTTTTTTTTAGAGTACTAATGAAGAAATCATTGATTTGGGAATATCTGAAACTGGAAAAAAAAAAAAAAAAAAACATTTTGTTCTTCAACCTAAACTGAACTATTTTGAAAAGACCATACTCGAGTCCAGAAGAAACCAATTTCCTCCACACTAGCACTTAGTAAAAGAAGACCTTGAACATGCAAGTGAACTACATTACTGAGCAAGGGCTTCCTGGAAATCGGGTATGATGGCTGGTATTCTACTAATAGGAGCTCTACTGAACATTTGCTTGCTCGAGTAGTAATGAACGAGGAACTCTTCACAGTGCCTGATGAAGAAGCGGTTACTGGAAAAAAAAAATTCCACCTCCTGCAATTATTATTGAGCTGAATTTTAGTTAGAAATATTAAGAGCAGCACAAACAAACCCATTATAACCTACCATACTTCCAAGCCATGTCTGATACAACAGACTTGTCATGCTTAAGGCATGTAAGAGCATTCACTATGCCTAGATTAAAGGTTCCGATCAAAAAAGGTCTAACATTACAATTTACATTTCACCTGTTGTCAAGAGTTGGTCCAATTTTCTGCAGGGACTTAGCGACATTGAAGCGAACATTTGCAACAGCATCCCCAGCCATCCGTATAACCGTTGGAAGCATATGTTTAGTAGTGATGTCCTGCCCACACACTTCAGACAAAACCTGTAAATAGGGCCAAAATACAATTTCAAACAATCATCCTCGCAAATAGGGTTACATTTACATCTTTTTTTTTTTTTTTTTTTAAATGAAAGAAATGTTATTATGAAGTGCAACTCATGCTGGTTCCATAGATGTCCATCTGGACACGGGGAGCTGTTTATATCATCTTAGGCAGCCTATTTGGTGGTTGTGGAAGTAGAGTATGTGGCTCCACTACTCGAGAGTGAAGGCAAATGGCAAAGATGGTATGGGAGTTGCTTTACAAGTGTCATTCTTGCTCTGAACAGGGCATCTGCAGCTCAGGTAGTAATTTATAATCTAAGGAGTAGTGTTCAATCTAATAATAGAATGGAAAGTAATTATCCTGCTCTCCTTACTTGCTTTACAGACTAGCAAAGTAGACTTTTTGAGACACATTATACGCTGCAATAATTATTCCAACAAAAGATTTAGAATGTATTCTGAATGAGATCATTTAAAAAAACAAGCATTTGTAATGCAATAGGTTTCGCATTTGCTTGTGTTAGAGCTATTGGCATTGTAAATTCATAACTGGGCTTTTCTTGCCACATAAATTGGTTAACCGTCCCTCATAAATTTTGTCTTTTCCTACCATATAATTCCAGTGGCCCTGCATAAAAACAAAAGCACTTCCATTACCTTCTTCCTCGATCTGCAGCAAAACATGACAATGTTGCCATTTAGCATCCTAATTTAAATCTGCCATGCTAACTCCAATAGAATACCACTTTCACCACCCCCACCAGAGTTGCTAGCTGGCTAACACAATTACCCAGAAAAAAGAAAAACAGCAGCCACAGAGGAGAAGTAAACTGGAAGGGGCACCCATACATATCAAAGGTTTTCAGACACGCATAGTGTAATAAGGATGCTAAATTGGCCTGAATTATGGTCATAAATTGTAATAAATAGAGATTATAAACCATATACAATTATAATATAATCCTTTACCAGAAATCAAATTTGGCATTAGACGGTAATGCTCAAACACCCCATACAGGGCACCATAACAAAAATATTTGTAAGAAACATGGTCATGTACCCATATTGTTCGCTCCTACAGGGGGGATAACCCTATCAAACAAATAAGAAAGTAATGCAGTGTAACCATGTACTTAGCCCCTAGAGGGTATTTTAGGGATAGCAGGCCTACTGCAATGGTATTACAAATAAGGCCTTTTAAAACAGAACTTCTCCCAGTTTGAAAACAAAAAGTTCTAGCAATGAGAAAGCTTAAGACACTGAACGGTGGGAGGGGTTATTATTTTGGAGGTCCCCACTAACCTAGTGTGAGGACCCAGAGATGATGTAGACAGAAAGAGCATGTTTGAAGGTGGCCCCTTTGTACTAGGACCACCACAGACTGAGTTATGAGTAAACCTATTTTATAAAAGTAATGCCCTGCAAAGCAGTATGGGACACGTTTCTGTGCCACAAATATTTTTATAATATGTTGATATGATTCTAACACTTAAAACAGCCCCTGGTGGAGACCATACTGAAAATAGCATTTGTAAGAAACATAGTCATGTAACTATAAAGTTAGTCTTTAGAGGGAATAGCCACACAAAGAGAAGATGGCAATAAATAATGCAGTGTAATCATATACTTAACCCTTACAGGGTATAGTGCATTATATATTTTCAGGGGTAGCGGGCCTATAGGAATATTACGAAAAAGGCCCTTATAACACAAGCTATTCCCAGGTGTAAACAAAAAGTTCCAGCCATGAGAGCTTAAACAGACTTTGAATGGTGGGAGGAGTTATTTTGGGGGCCACACTAACCTAGTGTGGGGATCCAAAGATGATGTAGACAGAAAGAGCATGTTGTCGTAAACATTTTGGTGGTGGTCCCATTGTTTTCTATAAGTAATGCCCTGCAAAGCAATATGGGTTGAGTTTCCCAAGTGCAGTGAATATTGTAGTATTCCCTTTGAGGATTTTTGTTTTACTGTTAAGTATTTACCAATTTCAAGTGTGAAGGGGCGAGCAACAAGAAATTACTCGGATTAGTTAACTGTGAACAATGTGACCAGTGCCTTAATACCGGCGTTCGAGTTGACACTGTTATGTCTGTTCACGTTTTGAGCGCCATGCAGCACGAAGGGGAGACACAAAGGAAATAGTTCACCCACGCTAAAGTATATTGGCAAACATGCAATAAACCATGTAAAAAGGTCAGTCTGCAAAGCCTGACAAAAACAGTCTCAAGGCGGGACAAACAAAGCATTTACCAATGACATCAAGTGATTTTTGAAAGGCAAGCCCACGAATGAGTGAAAGTGAAGGCCGTGGTTAAAAGCCCACAATGCTTAGAACAGGTCGCGCTTGCACACTCGGCCTAATAAATAAATCGAGGTTATCTAAGAAAATGTTTCTGTGATCTCGTATGTAGGAGAATATAGATTTTTAATAGGAGAACATTGAAAAATATTATATTACACTGCCTATCCTATTTATAATTAGCAGAAAACTTGTCTCCAATTTTTATTTATTCATTTTTTTTTATAGCACTTAACTCCATTCACAGGCCTTTCAGTATACAATCCCCAGACCATGGAACAGATTCAAGCTTCGAGAAACAACAATGATATCCATGTAAGTAAACTACATTTCTATGGTTTGAGAAATTGCTGCAAGAAGACCAACCAGTTTTGGTGTGGGCTGAGAACAGTAATCCCCCCCCCCCCCAAAAAAAAAACACCTTAGAAGGCCCAAGATTGTTTAACAACCATCCACCAAACACAACTGTGATAGCAATCTCATAGTTTGGAGGCTGAAACAGGGACAAAGGCTAGAAGAATGATTCTAACAAATTAGCATTTCAAGACAAGCTTACATTGATACAGAAGAGCGTGGTCATTCGGTGCAGATAATTGGGATCGTTTGACATAGCCAGGACTTTGGGGATGATGGTGGCTTGTGCCCAGTCCTTGCCAAACTTCTCTACCAGTTTCTTTAGGTTGCTGGTGGCAGCCTCGCGAATCGCATACACTGGCAATGAACAGGAAAAGAGGATTTTAGGATAAAGCATTCATTATATGTTTTACAGTGCTTGTAAATTTATAACTGTAGTGGAACAGGAAGAAGACATTTAATAATGTAAATCAGTGATTCTCAAACGTTTTACTTTTGTGGCCCCTGACTGAATTGCCTTAGCAATTTCTACGATTTCAACCACAAAACAATATACAGAAATATGGAAGCAGATATACCCCAAATTATGGAATATTTTATTTCATTAAAAGAAATCCAAAAAATGGAAATTGTAATGGGAACATTTACATTTTTTTTGCGCCAAATGCATGCTCTATTTTTTGTGCACACCAGTGCTGCTTCAATTAAGCCACCAAGCGTCCATAGGAGATTACATTTGCTGTACTTAACCTGTTCCCAAAAATCAAGATAATGACACCAACTTCATTTTTAGCCTCCAATTTAAAATGTCACAGAACGTTGTAAAACTTTAAATACATGTACGTTGGCGATCTGCCGTTATTCAGTTTTACAAACAGTTGCTGACCTCCAGAGTATGTGCTGCGGACTCCCAATGGTCGTGGCACCAGATGTTAGGAACTAAAGTAAATGGTTCTTCAGCACTAGGAACATTAATAGCATTGTTCTATTGCTAAAGACGGCTTGCATCTATTTTACAGCTGGCTTGAGGAGGCTCTGAACAAAAATGATATATATATGGAAAATGTCACTTACCCATTGTACATCTGTTCGTGGCATGTTCCGCTGCAGATTCACATGCTATGCATAGGTCCTGCCATCTAGTGTTGGGCTCGGAGTGTTACAAGTTGTTTTTCTTCGAAGAAGTGTTTGAGTCACGGGATTGAGTGACTCCTCTTCGGCTCCATTGCGCATGAGCATCGACTCCATCTCAGATTGTTTTTCCGCAGAGGGTAAGGTAGATGTGATAGAGTATAAACAAAAGAGATGTCCATGCAAATGGAATTGAAATATATATAGGTACAAATGTTTGTTGTAACTAACGGCTGCAGGCTCCCGGGGAGGAAGGTGGGCACATGTGAATCTGCAGCGGAACATGCCTCGAACAGATGTACACTGGGAAAGTGACATTTTCCGTTCAATGGCATGTGTAGCTGCAGATACACATGCTATGCATAGACTACAAAGCAGTTTTCCTCCCATAAGCGGCGGTCAGCCTGTAGGAGTTGAAGTTGTTTGAAATAGTGTTCTTAGTACAGCCTGTCCAACTGTGGCTTGTTGTGCTGCTAACACATCTACACAGTAAGGCTTGGTAAATGTATGGGGTGATGACCAAGTGGCCGCTTTACAAATCTCTGTCATTGGTATATTTCCTAAAAAGCCCATTGTTACACCTTTTTCTCCTCGTGGAATGTGCTTTTGGTGTTACTAATAGCTGTCTTTTGGCTTTTAGGTAACACGTTTGGATGCATTTTACTATCCATCTAGCTAGTCCTTGTTTTGAGATTGGATTTCTAGTATGTGGTTTTTGGAATGCCACAAATAACTGTTTCGTTTTCCTAAATGATTTTGTTCTGTCGATGTAATACATTAAAGCTCTGTTGATGTCTAATGTATGCAGTGCTCTTTCTGCTACTGAGTCTGGCTGTGGGAAGAAGACTATGTTCCACTGTTTGATTTATATGTAACAGGGAGATGACTTTAGGTAGGAATTTGGGGTTTGTGCGAAGTACTAGTTTATGTAATTGTATAAAGGGTTGTTCAATAGTGAATGCCTGTACTTCACTAACTCTTTGCAATGAAGTGATTGCAACGAGGAATGCTACTTTCCACGTTAGATATTGAATCGGACACGAATGCATGGGTTCAAATGGTGGACCCATGAGCCTTGCGAGTACAATATTGAGATTCCATGAAGGCACTGGTGGCGTTCTTGGCGGTATGATACGTTTTAGCACTTCCATGAAGGCTCTGATAACAGGGACTCTAAATAGAGACGTGTTTTGTATATTTTGTAAATACGCTGCGAGATGTATTTTAATGGATGAAAAAGCTACATTTGCTTTTTGTAGATGAAGTAAATAACCTACAATTTCTTGTATTGATGAGGAAAGAGCTGTAATTTGTTTGGATTGACAGTAAAAGACAAACCTTTTCCATTTGATTGCATGGCACTGCCCGATAGTGGGTTTTCTTGCTTGTTTAATTACTTCCATACATTCTGGTAGAAGATGTAGATATTCAAACTCTAAGACTTCAGGAGCCAAATTGCTAGATTGCGTATTGCTGGATTTGGATGCCTGATTAGTTAATTGTTTTGTGTCAACAGATCCGGTCTGTTTGGCAGTTTGATGTGTGGTACTAGTGATAGGTCACAATGTTGTGTACCATGGTTGACATGCCCACGTTGGTGCTATGAGTTTGAGTTTGTTTTGACGCAGTTTGTTGACCAGAAATGGAATGAGTGGGAGAGGGGAGAAAAGCGTAAGCAAATATCCCTGACCAGTTGATCCATAGAGCATTGCCCTTGGATAGAGTGTGTGGGAACCTGGATGCGAAGTTTTGGCATTTTGCGTTTTCGCTGGTGGCGAATAGATCTAGGTCTGGTGTTCCCCTTTGGTGAAAGTATTTGTGAAGTACCTGGGGTGAATTTCCCACTTGTGTGTTTGTTGATGATCCCGGTTGAGAATATCTGCTAATTGATTGTGTATCCCTGGAATGTATTGTGCTACAGGGTGAATGTTGTTGTGCATTGCCCAATGCCAAATCTTTTGTGCTAGAAGACAAAGATGTGATGAGTGGGTCTTTCCTAGTTTGTTTAGGTAGTACATTGTAGTCATGTTGTCTGTTTTGATCAGAATGTGTTTGTGAACGAGAAGAGGTTGAAAGGCTTTGAGTGCTAGAAATATGGCTAGCAATTTTAAGTGGTTTATGTGAAGTTGTTTGTGTTTGTTGTCCCATTGTCCCTGAATGTTGTGATTGTGGAGGTGTGCTCCCCATCCAATCATTGATGCATCTGTCATAAGTGTGGCTTGAGGCACAGGCTCTTGAAATGGTCGCCCTTTTTTATAAATTTGTGGAATTCCACCACTGAAGCGAGATGTGTGTTTGGCGGTCTATCAACACTAGGGGGGTTATTACAACTCTGGAGGAGGTGTTAATCCGTCCCAAAAGTGACGGTAAAGTGACGGATTAACACCTCCTCCAAAGTTGTAATAACCCCCTAGATCTTGAAGCTGACCATGTGCCTGTGACCATTGTTTTGCAAGGCACTGTTGTAAGGGCTGCATGTTTAGTCTTTCATTTGGGACAATGGTGATGCATGATGCCATCATGCCCAACAGTTTCATGACAAACTTGACTGTGTACTGTTGGTTTGGCTGAATTTGTGGTAATATGTTGTGGAAGGATTGTACCCTTTGTGGACTTGGGCTTGCAAGTGATGTTTGGGTATTTAATATGGCTCCTAAATACTGTTGAACTTGCGCTGGCTGTAAGTGAGATTTTTGGTAGTTTACTGAGAACCCTAGCGTGTGTAGGGTCTGATTACATAACGTGTATGGTGTTGACACTGTGTCTGGCTGTTGGATTTTATTAACCAGTCGTTGAGATATGGAAAAACATGGATGTGTTGCCTTCTTATGTAGGTTGCGACTACAGCAAGGCATTTTGTAAATACTCTGGGAGCTGTTATCCTGAAAGGTAACACCTTGAACTGGTAATGTTTTCCCTGTATTACGAACATGAGATATTTTCTGCGCGCTGGATGGACGGGTATGTGAAAATACGCATCTTTGAGATCCAGTGTTGCAATAAAATCTTCTTGTAACAGTGGGACCAGATTCTATAGTGTTACCATGTGAAAGTGTTCTAATAGGATGTAAAGATTGAGAGTTCTGAGATCTAGTATTGGTCTCAATGTTCCGTCTTTTTTGGGAATGAGGAAATACAGGGATTAAACCCCTGTTTCTATTTGATGATGTGGTACAAGCTATATGGCTTGTTTGAGTAATAGTGATTGTACCGCTGTTTGCAACATTGAAATGTGATGGGAGGAGAGTTTGTGTAGTTTTGGAGGTATATCTGGAGGAATTTGTGCGAATTCTATGCAGTAACCATAATGGATAAGACACAATTGACTGTTGTGATGGGTAACCAGTGTGTGTGGAACTTTTGCCGTTTTCCTCCCACAGGGGAAGTGTGGTGAGGGAAGACGTGGAGCAAGTCACTGCTTTGTGTGTGTGGTTTGCTTTGATATTTTCCCCTACCTCTGGGGAATTGGCCCCTGTAGGTTCCTCGAAACCCACCTCTTTGGTACTGAGGCTGGTAAGACGGTTTTGATTGTGAGGTAGATGCCTCAGATGTTTGAGCTCTAAAACCTCCCCTGTATTGAGGCTTTCGAAATGAGCCTCTATACTCTATTGAATAAAGAGCCCCCATGGCTTTAGCAGTGTCCGAGTTCTTTTTCATTTTTTCAATGACTGTATCAACCTGGGTGCCAAACAGCTCTTTTTCATTAAATGGCATGTTAAGGACAGCCTGCTGGATTTCGGGTTTAAAGCCTGACGACCGAAGCCATGCACGTCTTCTAATGGTGACCACAGTATTGATTGTTCTTGCTGCTGCGTCTGCGGAGTCTAGAGGTTACCTAATTTGATTATTTGTAATAGCCTGCCCTTCCTCGACTATTTGCTGGGCTCTTTTTTGTTGATCCTAGGGGAGATGCTGGATGATATCTTTCATCTCGTCCCAGTGGGCCCTATCGTACCTAGCCAGTAGTGCTTGGGAGTTGGCTATTCTCCATTGATTGGCCGCTTGTGATGCTACTCTTACCAGCAGCATCGAATTTCCTGCTTTCTTTATCTGGTGTCAGTGCATCACCAGACGACTGGGAGTTAGCCCTTTTCCTTGCTGCGCTGACCGCTAAAGAATCGGGAGGTAGCTGCTGGGTAATGAAAGCTGGGTCAGAAGAAGGCGGCTTATATTTCTTTTCTACCCTAGGAGTGAGGACTCTTGACTTAACTGGTTCCTGAAAAATCTGATGTGCATGTTTTAACATGCCAGGAAGCATGTGTAGAGACTGGTACATACTGTGAGTGGAGCACAACGTATCACAGATAAAATCCTCCTCAAGAGGTTCTGTGTACATGGCTATGTTATGGTATGACGCTGCCCTACCTAGAACCTGAGTGTATGAGGTGCTATCCTCTGGGGGTGATGGTTTTGACGAATAGCAGTCTGGACTGTTGTCAGAAATGGGATCATCGTAAAGGTCGCATGGGACGACATTATCTTGGTGTGAACCTGCAGAGTGTACTGGAGACTGTGCGGTGAGGGTACTAGGAGGAGAGACAGTCAGGTGAAATGAATGAGGAGGAGACTGGTGAGGTGAGAACTGAGGAGGTGGAGATTTTTGTTTGGGTTCTGGCACTTTAGCTTGTGGTTGATCAGTGTCCAAATGTCCTTGAAAGGACAGCTTCCTCTGTTTTTAGGGGAGGTACAGTGATGATCTTGCCAGTGTCTTTATGAATTTGAATTTTGGCCTGCCTTTCATCAAATTCCTCCATTTGCATAAGTTCCTCAGAAAATCTATGGCTTTCTTTAAGTTGTTTGGAAAGTCCATGCTCCTCTCTGTATATGGGTCTTTTCGGCTCCGAAGCTGGTATCCTCTGGATTGAAAGGCCTGGAGTAGGCGTTGGCCTCGGCTCCAAGAGGGATTTTCGAGGCTTTGTCAGTGTTTGCCTATTTTGGAGCTTGTGCTTCGGCTCGAGTCCGAAGGCTTCGGTGGCATGGCCTTTCTCGATGCCAAAGTTGTTGCTTGGTCACCGGAAGTCTTTTTACAGGTGGAGCCATGGCCTTCTGGCAGTGGCGTCCCCGAGGCCTTGTGTATGGGCTTGGATGGGACAGGGGCAGGTGTACTCACGTGCTGTCCTGCCGTGATTGGTCTGTCATTGTCGGACTCTTGCTCGGAGTCGGACCCCCGAACGGAGACTGTGGTGTGCATAATCTCCTCTTCTTCCACATCGAGACGTTCGGTGCTTCTCGACACCATTTCCAACGTTCGCGCTCTTCAGTCTCCTAGAGTCTTCTTGAGCGGAAGGATCTGCAGGCCTCGCAAGTATCCTCTCGGTGGTCTGGAGATAGACACAGGTTGGGTGCGGGTGCCCCACAAAGGGCAAGTAAAGAGCTGGATCCGCCGGTACCAAAGTGTCGATGATAGATGGTATGCGATCAAAACAATACCAACAAATTTAGAGAGTTTGTAGTACTTTTCCGACTCAAACTACCAGAGCAAAAAGAAACACGTCCGAACCCGATGGCGGAAAGAAAACAATCTAAGACTGAGTTGATGCCCATGCACAATGGAGCCAAAGAGGACGAGTCACTCGATCCTGTGACTCGAAAACACTTCTTCGAAGAAAAACAACTTGTAACACTCCGAGCCCAACACTAGATGGCAGGACCTATGCATAGCATGTGTATCTGCAGCTACACAGGACATCGAACATATGATACACATATATATATATATATATATATATATATATATACACACACACACACTTCAGTAATAAGCACTTACATTTTGCAATCCTTTTGACATCGTACGTTCTTTAAAAACAAACCCCCAAAAAAATCAAAGTCATGAAATGGATGTTGCTTGCTTCCCGTTGGTGGATCTCAGGTGTGTGCTTGCAGCTCTTATCCAGATTACTAACAGTACAGCCCTGCCTGTACAAAACTCGGGCCTGGTGGTGTTACACTGAGTAGTTTTGGATGATGAAACACTACCATGTGTGATCTGGAGGAGTGGTGTTTGTCCCAGAGATATTTCTCAGCCAGATCTGTAACAGGGGCCCTAATCTTAACGTGAAGATGTTTTAGCTCAACTTGAGAGTAATAGCAATGGTACGCACTACCAGAACCGTGGTGCTGCCCTCAAGTTAGGCACCATCATTTTTGGCAAACAATGCATAATATTCTTTAAGCCATGGAGTGTATGACCTGAACGTAAAGTGTTAAAAAACCGAGTCAATGATAGGAGTACCCAAGATCAAATTTAGACACCAAAGCAAAATAATGTGCACCTATGAGTGCTACATTTCATGCTAAAGCCTTCTACATTCCAACTACACACTACCTGCCTGATCCAGGGGGTGGGGTGGGGGGTTCCAAAAAAGCCTGAGCAGAACAGGTTTCTATAGATATGAAGGAATTCAGAAACTCACTGTACATTAAACTCAATCTTACTGTTGCCTTTGTAAACAACAAATGTTAAAGATAACAGAGAAAATCATGAATGTATTTTAAGGGATCATGACTGACAAAATATCCAGATGCAGGCTTCTCCATTTGGAGGTATAATAATGATTACTTGTAGGCCACAGACCCTCTTTTAAAAATTAGTAAGTCATTCAGAAGGTTGGGGCTGTAATGAAAGCTATCTGTTTTACTGACACACCAAGTCAAGGGGTAGTTTCACAGTTTCACAGAAAATACATATAAATCGCAGATGGCAGATCATGTAATCTTTTACACTGCAAACACATTTACATATTACAGAAGGAGTTTTTAAGAGGCCTCTTTTAACATGAAAGACATAGGCAGAAGACACATAAGCATGTTCAATATAGGGCTTGCCCTTATGTGCACAAGGCCACGTCACAAGTAAACAATGGAATTCAAGTTGTGGTCAGGTGCATGTTCCAACTGGCGGAAAAAGTGACAAGTAATCACACCAATCAAGACAGATCCAAGGGGTCTAAGGTAATATGTAGGAAGACATGAGCAAATCTGCACCAGGAGCCCACTACAGGTACTCTTAAGACCATGTGCATCTCAAGTCTGCAGGCCACATCACAGCTGCTTGTGCTATTATTGCAAAACAGAGCCCTACAATGAAGCGAGGCACCGTAGTGGGATTCTAGCTGTGCAGCAGATATTTAACTGTGATCAGTTAAATGTCTCACACTTGTAGCTTTAACAAGGGTGTGGAATTTAATAAAATATCTACTTGTCCATGGGACAGGTTGCTTCTTAAATCTACTTGTCCTATTAAAAAAAAAAATCCACTAGTCCCTTTGGTGCTATGAAGTGTGGTGACAAATTATGGCAGCAATCTCATTATGTAAGAGCTCTGATAACAGCCTCTCCGATTATGCCAGTGATACTACTATAGTAGGGCTTGAATACTTGCACCTTCAATCTCTACTATGGCAATTTCCTTATTTTGCCACCCTTACGCTGATCTACATACTGGGGCTGGAGGAAGCAGTTAGCAATAGTTCTAGGGCTGGAATACCTTTGAGTCTGCACACCTACTAACTTGCATGTTTTAAGGATTTTCACCAGCTCTTCTCTAATCTTTTACCATAAGGACAAAGGTTGGAAATTTACTCCTGAAAATGGCAGAGGTAGAAGTTCTTCCAGGGTTGGGGAAAAAAGTGGTTGGAGGGAAAGATTCGTCAAAGCTACTAATTCAAAGACACATACCATGGGTGTGACTTTATTTAAGAATTGGGCCCCTAATTAGTAACTGTGCTGATGGGAGCCCCTCATGGTGGGCTGTGGGGCCTTTGTTATGCCACTGGTGGCAATATGTGCTTTGAGACCCAAATTTTTTTCTTTTCTTTTTGCCATTGTTTGTTACAATGGTGAGGGCCTGGCAGCTCCCACAACAATGAAATGTTACAAAAGCCATATCAAAACAAGACATGCATTGACGAAACCAAAAGACTAAAAAAATAAATTTAAAAAAAAATTTACAAACATTTTGGATCTGTTGGCTTTACCAGAGCTTGTTTATTTTCATGCCTCCCATGATCTTGTTGAAAATGGTTACACTAATTTTTGGAAATACTAGCATGCATCAACAAATTTACTAAATGATGCTTCAAAGTAGTAGCGCCTAAAATGTGATAGTAGAGAAACTTTTTTTTTCCTACTTACATTTTTTTTTTTTGTAAACATTTTATTTTGAAAGGAAGGAATCATCACTTTAGCTTACAAGCTTCTGCAAACATTTACATCTAATCAGAGAACATTATACTTAGCCTCATTGTTAAAATTTAACATGTGTGCGCACGTTTCTTTTTTTACTGGAACCACTGTCAGTAGTGCAGAGTGACCTTAAAACGTTTATATACAGCATTCACCCTAATAATGAGGACCCTAATAATGAAGACCTGTTGCCCTTGGCCCCAAACAATCGGTCCCATTGGACAAGAAGCTTGCTATACCATGTCATGAAGCAATTATTTTCCACTAAATCCATTGGCAAATGAAAACTATGAAAAAACATCTGAAAAAGCTTGACGCTGATCAGGTAGCAGTAGCGTGGTATTGAGGTACTATTTCCAACAAGTCATATTAATATGAGATGTACGATGCCAAACATCTTTGCTTTCAATGATGCCATCATGTTGCTGAAGGAATGTACTTAAAATGACCTCCCTGTTCACTTGCAATATCTAAGAATTGACTTCGACATCACATAGGTATCTCCTGAAGTTATGTCCACACATGGAGTGCACCCTGCCTTAGTGACTTGCCTATACTGCATGCAGTGTCTGTAGTCATGGCATACAGGAAGTCGTGTTTTCACTCTTCTCTGCACCATGTCATGCAACCTGCAATGGCAGTTTGCATATGCTAAAAGATCAAAAGCACGAAGAGAATTGATAGTAGTAGGAGGAGGAATGTTAACGGCAGTCCTTTGTTTTTTTTATGGAAATGACGACTGATAAGAATATGGGGGTCTGCAATTTTATCCCACGTGGGCCTAATCGACCAAAGGAGATTTGAACCCTTTGCTCTGATGTAGTGATCTCTTGAACGCTTTCTAAATCTTTAAAATGTCAGTTATCAATGAACCATCTGTCAACACATTTCAATCCTTTGTGTACTTGGTAGTTATGAAGAACTAGGACATCGGGGTATGTTCTACTACTGTATAGTGCTGTTACAGAGTCTGTAACATTGAGTGATCCTGTACTCAGATCAATTCTTGCATGAATATTCAATGCTCCAACCCTGCTCAGCTGGACAAATGTACAACATTTGGTACCACCACCCGGCTTAGACTATTTATGAGACACAGCTTCAAGTCTGTTGTATCACTGACCCAAAAAACCATCTGGACACCAAGCATTATTATATAACTCTTACTCCCTTGAAGTTATCAAACCACAAAATTGTTTGTATGATCATTTGTTATGTTTCGGTTGATTAGAAGTCTGTGTGGGCATTCTTTGAGTGGGTTTACATTACCACAATAGAGCGGCAGGTTTAAAAATGAAAGAATCTACAAGTATTATGGAGGGGAAATGTTTTCTAATAGTGCTGTTGAAGGGACATATTAGTTTTATTAAAGGAGCACAAGCATTAAGTAGGACTTTACCATGATCCACCAACCAAGCCATACACAAGGAATTTAACTTCTCATCGAAGAACTCAACACCCTGCAAGGAAAAAAAACAGTCATTAATTGGCAGCTACTGAAACAAATGGTGAAACATGGGTCAGTATTTACAGGGGTTTCATATTTGCACATGTGTCAATTTAAGTACTTCCAATCCTTTAAACAGATCATTGTATGAAAATTAAGAGTGCTGGTGCCGTTTCAAGAATACGGTGGCAGTAATGTATACATGATCCCATAAAAACAAACTAAAACTGCAGGCAGTTAAATGTGAAGTGAACAGAAGATACATTTATCTGAATGAACCCAATCCTGTATCACCCTGTTCTAAAATCGTACTGTAGACTCCATATGGAGCAGTGGACTAAATCCATGAATCTGTGCCCTACACAAAAAAAGAAAACCTGGGGAAAAAAAAAAAAAAATGAAAAGCAACCTGCAACAAAGGACCTGAGTACTTACATAGACTCACCCTCTGCTATACAGTCCACCTCCCCTCCAAAACAAGTTGGTCCACATAATCCTGCAACGCATTGGGGAATTATCAAGTCCCAAGCCAGTGCCCTATGACATTTCAGTTACAAAGTGCTTCCTTGCCTGCCCCACATCAAGAGCCTAAAACATTTTGGTGCATCACAGGTATCCCAGTTCTTTTCATCTAGGGTTAAAATGCAGTTAGTTGATTTAGGACTTCTTTGCCCTCTTACCAGTTGGCCTGCCAGCAGGGGCATGTACTCAATAATGGCCAATCTGACTCTCCACTTAGCATCCTCTGCCAGCTCCACAATAGCGGGCAGAAGGGACTGCGAGAGCTGCCGGATCCCGATCACCTCGTTCACACAGTCCAGGTTGGAGATAATGTTGAGTCGCACCTCTGGACACTAAGAAGGAAGCAGAAAGTTTTGGCTGTGTAAAGATCTTTCCAATGGTTTTATTACTTTAATTTTTTTTCTAACATATTTTAATCAAAAGCTAAATAAACAAATCACAAAAGAGCAACGAACACAAAGGACAAGGGGGTGGAGGAATAGAGGAAAATTATGGGGTAATACAGACAACAGTTACAGGATAATTAATACGGGCAACAGTGGAACGAGAGAGGACAGAGCATTCCAGACTCTGGGCCCAAGACACAGCTTTAGATTTCTTACTGCAGGGACATCAAAAGATTACACAACATACAGACTACTAAGCAAAGGGCTGCAATTGTCACAATACCAATATGGAAGAGACAATTGTTCTATAAACAGTTGATCACACTTTCTGATCTCTTTATTCTTGTCTATATTGCAGTAATAAACAAATAATGTTTTCCTAATTAGATGACAAAGTTGCTATGGACAATGGTTACCAGTTTAGAGCCTGGATTTCACTACTCATAGGTGCACAGGGTTTCGTCTCTATCAAAACCACTTTACAGTAGATATGCTGAAGGGAGACTCTGTGTACAAGCTCTAACAGTTGCACAGCAGTTAAGGGAACATGCTATCTAGTTCCCACAGAGGAGAAAGGTCTCTTAAGAAAGGAACTACTTTAAGTACGGTTCATTATGTGACTGTCAAACACAGGCACTTCCTACTCACCTCATCTTTGAGCTGCGCCAGAAACAGTGGGAGCAGATGTTCAATGGTGTTATCTTTGCCTAGGATTGGAGAAAGCCCCATGATAACCGAAGCAAGAGCAGACTTCACGTGCTGATTGGCGTCCGACACCAGTTCCTAAATAATACAAGAGAAGAGAGGTTAGAGGTGAAAGATTAGAATGTTTTGTGGCAAAGGGGCACAGAAGATAGCTAAGAACAAAAATTACAGAGCTTAACAACAATTGTTACACTAACAGGCATTTTCTAGATCACCTCCCAATACTCAAAGCTAAAGAAATTCTAATCATACAAGAAGCCAACTTTCCAGCACCACAAGTAACAAATATGCTCTCAAATGAACAAGGGTTAAGACACTGAATGCTAAATTTGTTAACCCCAAAATTTCACAAACATGCATAACGAGAGGTCGGCCAGACTCAAACTGGTGACTCTTTTCACTGATGTCCTGCACTGAAGGGCACAGGAGTAGAACAGTCTCCTTACCTATATGCTGCATATAAAACACATACCTTCACACATGGTAAAATCTGTGTCATGATGACATTTTCACGGCAGTCAGGTGATAAATTCTCACAGAATTCTGTGAACACAAAATTAAAGAACGCTGAAGTTACTGGATTAATCGGACAATGTTATTCATATTATGCTGGTGTTATATTAAGTTTCATATCATTGGTGGAGGCATGTAGGCTTATCTAAGAATGGGAACAATAATATAAAGAAAGGTCAGTACCATAAAGATACTCCACCAACATGTAAGGAACACAAAAGAGAGACAAGAAATATTATCTTAATGGGATTATGAAGGAAACAAGGAGTAGTGAACATTTGTGAGAAGGAAGTTTCAAAGAGACTCCACTAATCCCAAAATGGAGTAATGTTAATAAGAATACCTAAGGAGTTTCTAGTATGATAACAGGGAGACATGCCTTATAAAAACACAAATGAAAGAGGGTGCTTGAGAATTGGACAACCTCCAAGTAGAAGCAAATCAAACAAACAGATACATGAGGCATCAGAGCAAAATCCAAGGTTTTTAAATATAAAGGAGTGAAGTCAATGCAGAGCACTGACAAACAGAACGCGAACACAGTTAAATAACATTGTCTTATCCTTAAAAACCTGGTCCTTCCAGGAGCACCTCCAGGTACTCTGAGAAGAATGTGGCACAGACTATACTTTACTGAAGGAAAAATACAGAAGTAAGCATCTTGCAAATAATAAAGCCAGGGGACCTAATCTCTTAATCACTGCTTTCGCCAATTTGCTGGTTTTAGCCCCAGAACTGGCAAGCATCCTTTTTCCCCCATGCAAGCCATCTTTCTTTGCCACTAGAACACTAAAAATAAATCTATTTGCTTTTCCAGAACAAAGGAAAGATATCAGTTCATGGTTTCGCAATCAATTTGGGGTTCCTAATATTTTCTGATGAATTCTAATGGAGCTTACTATTCTTCCTCATTCTCCAGGCCAGGAGGTGTCAAGGTGTCTGCCTCTACATGGATACAAAAGAAGCAGCTTCAAGATAAAATGAGGTTCAATGCCTTTTTCGGGGCATCGGATTTAAATTTGTGTCAATCTCGTTAAGCAAGATCACACCTTGAATTTACCATGACAGTAGTTTCTGTGGGCCAAGAGGCCTGGTAATTCACTTGCAGAAGTCATAAGACCGAAAGGCACCCCTTGGAAGTCCTAAAGTTTGTTTTAGGAAAGGTCTTCAATAAATGTCTGTACTGCCCCATCACTACTGAGATGATCATGTAGTTTGGTTGTGGAGGCTTGGATTAAAGTGGCTGTGAGTCTCTACTAAAGATACAATGAGACTGAGGACATTTAACCTTGCTGCACTTTTGGCTATAAATGGAAAATATTGAGATGTTGTTGCTAGGTAAAACTTTTAAGGAAGAAGTTGATGGAGAAGTAAGAAATAATATTCATACAATTGAGAGACAGAGGGGTGTGTATCTACACGGATCTACACAGATGTGCCTTTTGGAGCAAGGTCATCTAGGCATCCCCAACATCTTTGAAGTTCAGCATCTCCTTTGGGTAGGAAAACTCATGACAGACCTGTATATTTGTGAAGATTAGCACTTGTATTGTTGACCTTTTGGTTAAAACATCTTTTCTTTCTGTACAACCATCCTTTTCCAAGTTACCCCAAGAGGAAAGTGCTCTCTTGCTTGAATTACTTTGGTACTAGGGGCTTTTGAAGGTTATCTTAAACGTAATAGGACTCCACTGAGGTGAATCTTGTAGATTATGAATAACACCCTGCCAGAGACCTTATGGCAAAATCAAATAACGTAAAGATACAATATAGATTGATTTTGGTGAGCTGTTATGAACGAACATCAAAGTGATTCAATCACAAAGATCAACAGAGAAGAGATAGGTTGAATAATAGCACAGTACAAAAGAGAAAAAAATGCCTTCAGTATGCTAAAACATGGTTGATTCAATCTAGAAAATAGAAAAAATTTAAAAAGATTAAAAAAAATAAAAAAAAGTCAAGAGCAGGTTCGCTTGACATAGCTTTTTCAAGCCATGCACAAAACTTGCTGCAGCTCGCGAGCCAAGAGGTGAAGCCATGTTTTAATCAACCAGTGAAAATGCTCCAGAACCGCTAGTACAGCATTTAAGTTGAGGTTAAGACGTTAAATATGGAATGGTGTTGTCTGCAGTGTCAAAAAAACAGAGCACAGATTCTCACCTTTAACCTTGTGGGATGCAGCAGCACGAACTTCAGCCTCACAATCCTTCATCAGATTTTGAAAGGCTGGCACCAGGTCTGTTTTTGTGATCTCTGGACCAACAGCTTTTTGAAGCTAAAGTGCAAAACAGATTTGAAGTGTCTTAAACAATTTCTTAAAATTGTTAATAATAAGCAAAATGTTCCAAGAGAAATGAAGATGGTTGCATATCAAAATAAGTAATACTTCCCTGCATTTATGTTTCAAGTCAGACCAGCATATTACAAATTGACAAGAAATAACCATCACCTGTCAACCCACAAAACAGATGGGCAACGAAAAATATTATCTGTTTCACCTGGGGGAATTCAGAATATTCACACAACTAAAAGTACCAAAAAGATAAACAAGCATTGGCATAGCCAATAGGTCTCGCATTTTTGGATGTGAAAGCACTATTTTTGCGTTTTTGTTGAGATAGCTGTAGACAGAAGTGTGGAGAGAGGCAGCGGTGTAAAGAGGTGGGGGTGTAGAGGTATAGTTGGAAGTGTCGAGAGGAAGAGATGTAGGAGGTAGAGAGATGTAGAGGTAGAGAAAGGTGTAGGGGGAGAGGAAGAGAGGGGGTAGAGGTAGAGGGATGTGGAGAGGTAGAGAGGGGTAGATGTAAAGGGAGAGTGTAAGGAAATGCCTCCTTGGCATGGTTACCTCCTGACTTTTTGCCTTTGCTGATGCTAAGTTTTGATTTGAAAGTGTGCTAAGGCCTGCTAACCAGGCCCCAGCACCAGTGTTCTTTCCCTAACCTGTACTTTTGTTTTCACAATTGGCACACCCTGGCATCCAGGTAGGTCCCTTGTAACTGGTACCCATGGTACCAAGGGCCCTGATGCCAGGGAAGGTCTCTAAGGGCTGCAGCATATCTTATGCCACCCTGGGGACCCCTCACTCAGCACAGACACACTGCTTGCCAGCTTGTGTGTGCTGGTGAGGACAAAACGAGTAAGTCGACATGGCACTCCCCTCAGGGTGCCATGCCAACCTCACACTGCCTATGGAGTATAGATAAGTCACCCCTCTAGCAGGCCTTACAGCCCTAAGGCAGGGTGCACTATACCATAGGCGAGGGCACCAGTGCATGAGCACTGTGCCCCTACAGTGTCTAAGCAAAACCTTAGACATTGTAAGTGCAGGGTAGCCATGAGAGTATATGGTCTGGGAGTCTGTCATACACAAACTCCACAGCACCATAATGGCTACACTGAAAACTGGGAAGTTTGGTATCAAACTTCTCAGCACAATAAATGCACACTGATGCAGGTGTACATTTTATTGTAACATACACCCCAGAGGGCACCTTAGAGGTGCCCACTGAAACCTTAACCAACTACCCGTGTAGGCTGACTGGTTTTAGCAGCCTGCCACACTCGAGACATGTTGCTGGCCACATGTGGAGAGTGCCTTTGTCACTCTGTGGCTAGTAACAAAGCCTGTACTGGGTGGAGATGCTTATCACCTCCCCCTTGCAGGAACTGTAACACCTGGCGGTGAGCCTCAAAGGCTCACCCCCTTTGTTACAGCGCCCCAGGGCATTCCAGCTAGTGGAGTTGCCCGCCCCCTCCGTCCACGGCCCCACTTTTGGCGGCAAGGCCGGAGGAGAGAATGAGAAAAACAAGGAGGAGTCACTGGCCAGTCAGGACAGCCCCTAAGGCAACCTGGGCTGAGGTGACTCTGACTTTTAGAAATCCTCCATCTTGCAGATGGAGGATTCCCCCAATAGGGATAGGAATGTGACCCCCTCCCCTTGGGAGGAGGCACAAAGAGGGTGTAGCCACCCTCAGGGCTAGTAGCCATTGGCTACTGCCCTCCCAGACCTAAACACACCCCTACATTCTGGATTTAGGGGCTCCCCTGAACCTAGGAACTCAGATTCCTGCAACCTAAGAAGAAGAGGACTGCTAAGCTGAAAAACCCTGCAGAGAAGACGGAGACACCAACTGCTTTGGCCCCAGCTCTACCGGCCTGTCTCCCCCCTTCTAAAGACACTGCTCCAGCGACGCTCTCCCCAGGGACCAGCGACCTCTGAATCCTCAGAGGACTGCCCTGCTCTAGAAGGACCAAGAAACTCCAGAGGACAGCGGCTCTGTTCACCCAAGACTGCAACTTTGTTTCAAAGGAGCAACTTTAAAACAACTTGCGTTTCCCGCAGGAAGCGTGAGACTTGCTACTCTGCACCCGACGCCCCCGGCTCGACATGTGGAGAAACAACACTGCAGGGAGGACTCCCCGGTGACTGCGAGACCGTGAGTAGCCAGAGTTGTCCCCCCTGAGCCCCCACAGCGACGCCTGCAGAGGGAATCCCGAGGCTCCCCCTGACCGCGACTGCCTGACTCCCAGATCCCGACGCCTGGTAAAGACTCTGCACCCGCAGCCCCCAGGACCTGAAAGATCGGAACTCCAGTGCAGGAGTGACCCCCAGGAGGCCCTCTCCCTTGCCCAGGTGGTGGCTACCCCGAGGAGCCCCCCCCCCTTGCCTGCATCACTGAAGAGACCCCTTGGTCTCCCATTGATTTCCATTGGAAACCCGACGTGTGTTTGCACACTGCACCCAGCCGCCCCCGTGCTTCTGAGGGTGTACTTTCTGTGCTAACTTGTGTCCCCCCCGGTGCCCTACAAAACCCCCCTGGTCTGCCCTCCGAAGACGCGGGTACTTACCTGCTGGCAGACTGGAACCGGGGCACCCCCTTCTCCATTGAAGCCTATGCGTTTTGGGCACCACTTTGACCTCTGCACCTGACCGGCCCTGAGCTGCTGGTGTGGTAACTTCGGGGTTGCTCTGAACCCCGAACGGTGGGCTACCTTGGACCCAAACTTGAACCCCATAGGTGGTTTACTTACCTGCAAAAACTAACTAACTCTTACTCCCCCTAGGAAAAGTGAAAATTGCACTAAGTGTCTAGTTTTAAAATAGCTATATGCGATTTATTTGAAAACTGTGTATGCTGCAGGGGTGTGGAATTTATAAAAATATCTACTTGTCCAGGGGACAGGTTGCTTCTTAAATCTACTTGTCCTGTAAAAAGATCTACTTGTCCCTTCGGTGCCATGTAGTGTGGTGCCAAATTATGGCAGCAATCTCATTATGTAAGAGCTCTGATAATAGCCTCTCTGATTATGCCAGGGCTACTACCATAGTAGGGCTTGAATACTTGCAGTTTCAATCCCTACTGTAGCAATTTCCTCATTTTGCCACCTTTCTGCAGATCTGCATACTGGGGCTGGAGGAAGCAGTAAGCAATAGTTCCAGGGCTGGAATGCCTTGGAGTCTGCAAACCTACTAACCTGCATGTTTTAAAGATTTTCACCAGCTTCTCTCTAATATTTTCCCATAATAAGAAAGGTTGGACATTTACTCCTGACAATGGCAGAATTAGAACTTCTTCCAGGGTTGGGAAGAAAGTGGCTGGAGGGAAAATGAACTTGCAAATGCTCAATAGAGTTTCACATGAACAAATCTACACATGCGTATTTACCCATGCTAAAATACAGTTCACAAATATTTTATAGGGGTACGACGTATACCATGGGTGCACTTTTGTGACTTTCTTTAGGAATTTGGGGCCACATGTAGGTAGGTTCAGATTTGCGACCCGCAAATTGCGAGTTGCAAATCCGAATGTAGGATGGTGTCCCTGACACCATCTGTGATTCGCAAGGGCTTCGCAAATGCCCACCTCATGAATAATCATGAGGTGGGTCACAATTTGCGACCCCCTTGCGAATGGCGGCCCTCACAGGGATGCTGGCCTGCTGGAGACAGCAGATCACCATGTTTGTGACTGCTTTTCAATAAAGCAGTTTTTTTTTTTTGTAATGCAGCCCGTTTTCCTTAAAGGAAAACGAGATGCATTACAAAAACGAAAAAATAAACTTTTTTGTTTCATTTTTTCAGAGCAGGCAGTGGTCCACAGGACCACTGCCTGCTCTGAAAAAATGTTTACAGTGACATTCACAATGGGACCCCTTCTCTTTTGTGAAAGTGTTAGCACCCATTTGAAATGGGTGCAAACTGCAATTGGTTTGCGCCCGTGTTCGCAAAACAATCCTACATTGCACTGCGAGTCGCAATTAGGAAGGGGACACACCTTCCTAATTGCGAGTCGCAAACCCGTTTTGCAATTCTGTAACCAGGTTACCGAGTTGCAAAACTGGGTTTGTGCATCGCAATGTGCTTTTTGCACGTCGCAAGCAGCGAAAGTCGCTGTTTGCGACATGCAAAAAGCTACCTACATGTGGGTGTTGGTCCCTAATTAGGTCTGGTGTTAACAAAGACATTTTGTTTTTATTAAACTTCTTTTTCTCTCTCTTTCGGCTGGCTTTACTGTGAGTGATCGCATTCTGCTCTTCCACAGGGAGCATATTGGCACACAAAGTAGTTTTGTTCAGTGTCAGGAACTACAGTGGCAACAGTGACGTAACGAAACTGGAGGGTGCCCCTTTGCAAAGAACATGGAGGAGCCCCCTCTCCAGACTCACTCAGGGCAGGTGCTGTGCTGAAGGGGCCCCCTGGAGGGCGGCTGCGGGGCCTTTGTTATACCACTGGTGGCAACGTGTGCTTTTAGAGTTCAAAAAACGTTTTGGTTTTTTTTTGCCAGTGTTTGTTACAATGTTGAGGGCCTGGTAGCTCCCACAAAAATAAAGTGTTACAAAAGCCATGTCAAAACAAGACACGCATTGATGAAACTAAAAGACTTATAAAAATAGGTCATATCAGTTGGCTTTGTCAGTGTTTGTTTATTTTCATGCTTCCCATAATCGTGTTGAAAATGGTTACACTGATTTTCCATTAGAAATATTTTTGGGAAATACTAGCATGCATCAAAACATTTTACAAATTGACACTTAATTTGCATCTAATCAGAGAGCATTCTGGGAGCATTATACTTAGCCTCATAGCCTAAACTTTTCAAACATGTGTATACAGGTTTTTTTTTTTTGTACTGGAACCAACGTCAGTAGTGAAGTGTGACCTTAAAACATTTATTTACAGCACTCACCCAAATAATGAAGGCTTTCAAATAATGAACCATAAATACAAGTTCAAACAGCATTATCTTTTGGAAACACATTACCTCAACTGCAGAGAGTTCCACTCTCTGTAAACAGGCAGCCAAGGGGTTTGTGCTGCAGAGGGTTGGGCCTACTTGTCCCAAGGACAAAGTAAACATGAAAACTTGTTGCCCTTGACCCCAAACAAGATGTCCCGGGCGTTGGGCGATAGGAATTCCACATCCCTGATGCTATTTTGAGTATTCAAAGTTCCTAAAGTACTTACCTGCAATATCTTTCATTTGAAGTATTACATGTAAAATTTGAACCTGTGGTTCTTAAAATAAACTAAGAAAAGATATGTTTCTATACAAAAACCTATTGGCCTGGAATTGTCTCGGAGTGTGTGTTTCGCATTTATTGCTTGTGTATGTACAACAAATGCTTAACACTACTCCTTTGATAAGCCTACTGCTCGACCACACTACCACAAAATAGAGCATTAGAATGATCTCTTTTTGCCACTATCTCCCCTCTAAGGGGAACCCTTGGACTCTGTGCATACTATTCCTTACTTTGAAATAGTGCATACAGAGCCAACTTCCTACATTTGTGGATCAGCGGTGGGGTACAAGACTCTGCATTTGCTGGACTACTCAGCCAATACCTGATCACACGACTAAATTCCAAGAATTGTCATTAGAAACTGATTTTTGCAATTTGAGCTATTTTTCTAAATTTTTAAAAGTCCTGCTAGGGCCTTGTGTTAATCCCTGTTAGCATTTCTTTTAGAATTTAAAAGTTTTGTGAAAGTTTGAATTAGGTTCTAGAAATAGTTTTAGATTCTTAAAAAGTATTCCAACTTTTAGAAACATAATGTCTAGTGCAGAAGAGAATGTGATGGAACTCGACCTCACCCCTTACCTCCATCTTAAGATGAGGGAGCTAAGGTCTTTCTGCAAAATAAAGAAAATCCCAGTTGGCTTAAGACCCTCCAAACAACAGCTCCAGGAGCTGCTGGCAGAGTTTGAAAAAGCCAACCCCTCTGAGGATGACCTCCCAGGGGATGAAGAGAGTGACTTGGAGGAGACTTCCCCCCCCCCCCCCCCCTCCAGATCTGCAAAGGAAGAACAGGGCCGCTCAAGCCCTGTCTCCAAATATAATAGTCAGAGATGCTGCTTTCCTCACAGGAGGGTCCAGCACCTCTGTTATCACTGAGGAGAGCCTCAGTGAAGATGACCTCCTGTTAGCCAGGATGGTCAAAAGATTGGCTTCAGAGAGACAGCTCCTAGCCATAGAAAGGGAAAGACAAGAGATGGGTTTTGGTCTCATCCATGTTGGCAGCAACATAAATAGGGTCAGAGATTCTCCTGAAATGTTGAGAATCCCAAAAGGGATTGTAACTAAATATGAAGATGGTGATGACATCACCAAATGGTTCACAGCTTTTGAGAGGGCTTGTGCAACCAGAATAGTAAACAGATCTCACTGGGGTGCTCTCCTTTGGGAAATGGTCACTGGAAAGTGTAGGGATAGACTCCTCACACTCTCTGGAAAAGATGCTGAATCTTATGACCTCATGAAGGGTACCCTGATTGAGGGCTTTGGATTCTCCACTGAGGAGTATAAAATTAGATTCAGGGGGTCTCAAAAATCCTCGAGCCAGACCTGGGTTGATTTTGTGGACTACTCAGTAAAAACACTGGATGGTTGGATTCAAGGCAGTGGTGTAAATGATTATGATGGGCTGTACAATTTATTTGTGAAAGAACACCTGTTAAGTAATTGTTCAAATGATAAACTGCATCAGCATCTGGTAGACCTAGGACCAATTTCTCCACAAGAATTGGGAAAGAAGGCGGACCATTGGGTCAAGACTAGGGTGACCAAGACTTCCACAGGAGGTGACCAAAAGAAAAGGGTCACAAAGCCTTTCCAGGGGAAGAGTGTTGAGACATCCAAAAACAAAAATAGTAAAGAGTCTTCTACAGGCCCCCAAAAACCTGCACAGGAGGGTGGGCCCAGAGCCTCTTCACAAAACAATTTTGGGTACAAGGGTAAAAACTTTGATCCCAAAAAGGCCTGGTGTCGTAGCTGTAATCAGCCTGGACACCAAACTGGAGACAAGGCCTGTCCCAAGAAAAGTACCACTTCCAACTCCACTCCAGCTAACACTGGAATGGCTAGTCTCCAAGTGGGATCAACAGTGTGCCCAGAGCAAATCAGGTGACACACTGAAGCTACATTAGTCTCTGAGAGTGGGGTGGATTTAGCCACACTGGCTGCCTGGCCTCCTAATATGCAAAAATACAGACAGCAGCTCTTAATTAATGGGACAAGTGTAAAAGGCCTGAGGGATACAGGTGCCAGTGTCACCATGGTGACAGAGAAACTGGTTTCCCCTGGTCAATACCTGGCTGGACAAACTTATCCAGTCACCAACGCTGACAATCAGACTAAAGTACATCCCATGGCAATGGTAGCTTTAGAGTGGGGAGGGGTCAATGGCCTGAAACAGGTGGTGGTCTCCTCAAATATCCCAGTAGACTGATTGCTTGGATATGACCTGGAGTCCTCAGCATGGGCTGAGGTAGAACTGAAAACCCATGCAGCCATGCTGGGTATCCCTGAACTGGTGTGTGTCAAGACAAGGGCACAGTGCAAGGCTCAGGGTGAAAAAGTAGAGTTGGAGCCTGGAAAAAGGGCCCAGCCTACCAAGAGAAAAGGAAAGACAACTGGGAAACCAGCTGCAACACAACAACAAAAAGAGAACCTCTCTTCTCAGGAAGAAGTTCTGCCCTCTGAGGGAACTGAGCCTCTGGAGTTGGTCCTTATCAGGTTGAGCTCCTAGGCCCAGGGGGACCCTCAAGGGAGCAGTTGTGTAAGGGGCAAGAAACCTGTCCCTCTCTTGAAGGCCTTAGGCAGCAAGCTGCTGAAGAGTCCAATGGCAACAAAACTGTAACACATAGGATCTATTGGGAAGATGGACTCCTTTACACTGAGGCAAGAGATCCCAAACCTGGTGCCACTAGGAGAGTGGTAGTGCCTCTTGAGTTTAGAGAGTTCATACTGACCTTAGCCCATGATATTCCTCTTGCTGGGCATTTGGGACAAACCAAGACGTGGGAGAGACTAGTCAACCACTTCTACTGGCCCAACAGGTCCCAGAAAGTCAAGGAGTTTTGTGTCTCCTGTACCACCTGTCAAGCCAGTGGTAAGACAGGTGGACACCCAAAGGCCCCCCTCATTCCGCTTCCAGTGGTGGGGGTCCCCTTTGAAAGAGTGGGTGTGGACATAGTGGGTCCACTTGAACCTCCCACAGCCTCAGGGAACATGTACATACTAGTAGTAGTGGATCATGCTACTAGATACCCTGAAGCAATTCCCCTTAGGTCGACTACTGCCCCTGCAGTAGCCAAGGCCCTCATTGGTATCTTTACCAGAGTGGGTTTTCCTAAGGAGGTGGTGTCTGACAGAGGTACCAACTTCATGTCAGCATACCTGAAAAACATGTGGAATAAGTGTGGAGTGACTTACAAATTCACTATACCATACCATCCACAAACTAATGGCCTTGTTGAGAGATTCAACAATACATTAAAAGGCATGATCATGGGGCTCCCTGAAAAACTCAAAAGGAGATGGGATGTCCTCTTGCCATGTCTGCTTTTCACTTACAGAGAGGTGCCTCAGAAGGGAGTAGGGTTCTCACCCTTTGAACTTCTGTTTGGCCACCCTGTAAGGGGACCACTAGCTCTTGTGAAAGAAGGCTGGGAGAGACCTCTTCATGAGCCTAAACAAGACATAGTGGACTATGTACTTGGCCTACGTTCAAGGGTGGCAGAGTACATGGAAAAGGCAAGTAAAAACCTTGAGGCCATCCAACAGCTCCAGAAGTTTTGGTATGACCAAAAGGCTGCAATGGTTGAATTTCAACCAGGGCAGAAAGTCTGGGTTCTGGAGCCTGTGGCTCCCAGGGCACTTCAGGACAAATGGAGTGGCCCTTACCCAGGGCTAGAAAAGAAGAGTCAGGTCACCTACCTGGTGGACCTAGGCACTAGCAGGAGTCCCAAGAGGGTGATCCATGTGAACCGCCTTAAGCTCTTCCATGATAGGGCTGATGTGAATATGTTGATGGTAACCAATGAGGACCAGGAAGCTGAGAGTGAACCTCTCCGTGATCTCCTCTCATCAAACCCTAAAGATGTCTCAGTTGATGGAGTGATCTATTCAGACACCCTCTCTGGCCAACAGCAATCTGATTGTAGGAAGAAGGTCCTGCAACTGTTTGCTGAGCTATTTTCCCTAACCCCTGGTCAGACACACCTGTGTACCCATGATGTGGACACAGGAGACGGCATGCCTGTCAAAAACTAAATTTTCAGACAGTCTGACCAAGTTAAGGAAAGCATCAAAGTGGAAGTCCACAAGATGCTGGAATTGGGAGTAATTGAGCACTCTGACAGCCCCTGGGCTAGCCCAGTGGTCTTAGTCCCCAAACCTCACACCAAAGATGGAAAGAGAGAGCTGAGGCTCTGTGTGGACTACAGAGGACTTAATTCTGCCACCAAGACAGATGCCCATCCCATTCCAAGGGCTGATGAACTGATTGATAAATTAGGTGCTGCCAAATTCTTAAGTACCTTTGACTTAACAGCAGGGTACTGGCAAATCAAAATGGCACCAGGAGCAAAAGAAAAGACAGCATTCTCCACACCTGATGGGCATTATCAGTTTACTGTTATGCCCTTTGGTTTAAAGAATGCCCCTGCCACCTTCCAAAGGTTGGTGAATCAAGTCCTTCTGGCTTGGAGTCCTTTAGTGCAGCTTATCTTGACGATATTGCTGTCTTTAGCTCCAGCTGGCAGGATCACCTGGTCCACCTGAAGAAGGTTTTGAAGGCTCTGCAATCAGCAGGTCTCTCTATCAAGGATTCCAAATGGCAGATAGGGCAGGGAACTGTGGTTTACTTGGGACACCTTGTAGGTGGAGGCCAAGTTCAGCCACTCCAGCCTAAGATCCAGACTATTCTGGACTGGGCAGCTCCAAAAACCCAGACTCAAGTCAGGGCATTCCTTGGCTTGACTGGGTACTATAGGAGGTTTGTGAAAGGATATGGATCAATAGTGACAGCCCTCACAGAACTTACCTCCAAGAAAATGCCCAAGAAGGTAAACTGGACTGTAGCATGCCAACAGGCCTTTGACACCCTGAAACAAGCAATGTGCACAGCACCAGTTCTAAAACCTCCAGATTACTCCAAGCAGTTCATTGTGCAGACAGATGCCTCTGAACATGGGATAGGGGCAGTTTTGTCCCAAACAAATGATGATGGCTTTGACCAGCCTGTTGCTTTCATTAGCAGGAGGTTACTCCCCAGGGAGCAGCGTTGGAATGCCATTGAGAGGGAGGCCTTTGCTGTGGTTTGGTCCCTGAAGAAGCTGAGACCATACCTCTTTGGTACTCACTTTTGTAGTTCAAACTGACCACAGACCTCTCAGATGGCTGATGCAAATGAAAGGTGAAAATCCAAAACTGTTGAAGTGGTCCATCTTCCTACAGGGAATGGACTTTATAGTGGAACACAGACCTGGGACTGCCCATGCCAATGCAGATGGCCTTTCCAGGTTCTTCCACTTAGAAAATGAAGACTCTCTTGGGAAAGGTTAGTCTCATCCTCTTTCGTTTGGGGGGGGGGGTTGTGTAAGGAAATGCCTCCTTGGCATGGTTAACCCTTACTTTTTGCCTTTGCTGATGCTAAGTTTTGATTTGAAAGTGTGCTAAGGCCTGCTAACCAGGCCCCAGCACCAGTGTTCTTTCCCTAACCTGTACTTTTGTTTTCACAATTGGCACACCCTGGCATCCAGGTAAGTCCCTTGTAACTGGTACCCCTGGTACCAAGGGCCATGATGCCAGGGAAGGTCTCTAAGGGCTGCAGCATATCTTATGCCACCCTTGGGACCCCTCACTCAGTACAGACACACTGCTTGCCAGCTTGTGTGTGCTGGTGCGGACAAAACGAGTAAGTCGACATGGCACGCCCCTCAGGGTGCCAGGCCAACCTCACACTGCCTATGCAGTATAGATACGTCACCCCTCTAGCAGGCCTTACAGCCCTAAGGCAGGGTGCACTATACCATAGGGGAGGGCACCAGTGCATGAGCACTGTGGCCTTACAGTGTCTAAGCAAAACCTTAGACATTGTAAGTGCAGGGTAGCCATGAGAGTATATGGTCTGGGAGTCTGTCATACACGAACTCCACAGCACCATAATGGCTACACTGAAAACTGGGAAGTTTGGTATCAACCTTTTCAGCACAATAAATGCACACTGATGCCAGTGTACATTTTATTGTAACATACACCCCAGAGGTGCCCCCTGAAACCTTAACCAACTACCTGTGTAGGCTGACTGGTTTTAGCAGCCTGCCACACTCGAGACATGTTGCTGGCCACATGGGGAGAGTGCCTTTGTCACTCTGTGGCTAGTAACAAAGCCTGTACTGGGTGGAGATGCTTATCACCTCCCCCTGCAGGAACTGTAACACCTGGCGGTGAGCCTCAAAGGCTCACCCCCTTTGTTACAGCGCCCCAGGGCATTCCAGCTAGTGGAGTTGCCCGCCCCCTCCGGCCACGGCCCCACTTTTGGCGGCAAGGCCGGAGGAGATAATGAGAAAAACAAGGAGGAGTCACTGGCCAGTCAAGACAGCCCCTAAGGCAACCTGAGCTGAGGTGACTGACTTTTAGAAATTCTCCATCTTGCAGATGGAGGATTCCCCCAATAGGGATAGGAATGTGACCCCCTCCCCTTGGGAGGAGGCACAAAGAGGGAGTAGCCACCCTCAGGGCTAGTAGCCATTGGCTACTGCCCTCCCAGACCTAAACACACCCCTAAATTCTGTATTTAGGGGCTCCGCTGAACCTAGGAACTCAGATTCCTGCAACCTAAGAAGAAGAGGACTGCTAAGCTGAAAAACCCTGCAGAGAAGACGGAGACACCAACTGCTTTGGCCCCAGCTCTAGCGGCCTGTCTCCCCCCCTTCTAAAGACACTGCTCCAGCGACTCTCTCCCCAGGGACCAGCGACCTCTGAATCCTCAGAGGACTGCCCTGCTCTAGAAGGACCAAGAAACTCCAGAGGACAGCGGCTCTGTTCACCCAAGACTGCAACTTTGTTTCAAAGGAGCAACTTTAAAACAACTTGCGTTTCCCGCCGGAAGCGTGAGACTTGCTACTCTGCACCCAACGCCCCCAGCTCGACTTGTGGAGAACAATCACTTCAGGGAGGACTCCCCGGCGACTGCGAGACCGTGAGTAGCCAGAGTTGTCCCCCCTGAGCCCCCACAGCGACACCTGCAGAGGGAATCCAGAGGCTCCCCCTGACCGCGACTGCCTGACTCCCAGATCCAGACGCCTGGTAAAGACTCTGCACCCCCAGGACCTGAAAGATCGGAACTCCAGTGCAGGAGTAACCCCCAGGAGGCCCTCTCCCTTGCCCCCCTTGCAGGTGGTGGCTATCCCGAGGAGCCCCCCCCCCCCCTGCCTGCATCACTGAAGAGACCCCTTGGTCTCCCATTGATTTCCATTGAGAACCCGACATGTGTTTGCACACTGCACCCAGCCGCCCCCGTGCTGCTGAGGGTGTACTTTCAGTGCTAACTTGTGTCCCCCCCGGTGCCCTACAAAACCCCCCTGGTCTGCCCTCCGAAGACGCGGGTACTTACCTGCTGGCAGACTGGAACCGGGGCACCCCCTACTCCATTGAAGCCTATGCGTTTTGGGCACCACTTTGACCTCTGCACCTGACCGGCCCTGAGCTGCTGGTGTGGTAACTTCGGGGTTGCTCTGAACCTCAAAGTTCCTAAAGTACTTACCTGCAATGCCTTTCATTTGAAGTATTACATGTAAAATTTGAACCTGCGGTTCTTAAAATAAACTAAGAAAAGATATTTTTCTATACAAAAACCTATTGGGCTGGAATTGTCTCTGAGTGTGTGTTCCTCATTTATTGCTTGTGTATGTACAACAAATGCTTAACACTACTCCTTTGATAAGCCTACTGCTCGACCACACTACCACAAAATAGAGCATTAGAATTATCTCTTTTTGCCACTATCTTACCTCTAAGGGGAACCCTTGGACTCTGTGCATACTATTCCTTACTTTGAAATAGTGCATACAGAGCCAACTTCCTACAGAGAGGTGGAGGTACAGATAGAGAGGTAGAGGGAAAGAGAGGGGGAGGTACAGGTGTAGAGAGAGGTAGAGATAAAGGTGTAGAGAGGGAGAGGGTAGAAGTATAGGGTTAGAGAGGAAGGGGTAGAGATAGAGAGGGGGTAGAGAGAGGAGGATAGAGGTAGAGAGGGAGGGGTAGAGATACAGAAAAAGTGAGGGCTAGAGATAGAAAGAGGTAGAAAGGTGTAGAGAGGTACAGGTAGAGGTGCACAGAGAGGAGTAGAAGTAGAGAGGGGGTAGAGGGAGGGATAGAGAGAGGGTAGAGAGAGAGAGGGCTAAAGATAGGGGTAGAGGTATAGTAGAGAGGGTTAGAGGTGTAGGGAGCCAGAGAGGGAGCGGTAAAGAGAGGTGGAGGTACAGCTAGAGGTAAAGTGTGAGGGGCAGAGGCAGGGTGGGAGGAGTAGCGGTAGAGTGAGAGGGGTAGCAGGTAGAGAGAGGAGCAGTAGAAAGGAGTAGAGGTAGAGAGAGAGGTAGAAAGGTAGAGGCGTAGAAAGGTAGAGCCATGGAGAGAGAGAGAGCGCGCGAGAGAGAGAGAGAGAGAGATCACACACACACGTTTAATGTAATGCTACAGATGCATTTGTTAAGCAGATAGTACAGTTTAAGTATAACCCTTCAGTATATAATAGTAAGCGTTCTTTGTTCTTCACTACTCAAGAGAAATTAACAATGGTTCAATAAGAAACAAGAAATAAAATAAAGCAAAAATACACTCATACAGATTACCCAATCAACAACAAACATTATCATCGCAATTGAAAATTACTGCACCCCCTGAGGGCGGCTAAATTTGTCTAGGAGGTATTACAGGTTCACTGACCTAGAGCCAGGGATTGCAGATCTGTGAAGTGTTCTGAGGTCTGCAAACCTTGCAGCCAAATTGAAATGTTTAAGTATATACATATTAGTTTTGCTGAAACAATCTGGGCGTGGTCTTTTTGGTACTTGGTATCTGAGCCAGGGGGTCAGGGTTGTTACTCCTGCCCCTTTGTTATGACTTCATTTTTATTTTTCAGGACACGGGGGGATGTGACCGAGCCGCCCCCTCTTACAATCTTAAAATCCTTAACCACAGGATATTGCTACTGTCTTAACATTACTTGAAAATTAAAAAAACACATATACATAAAATACAGCAGAGATTCACTTATTATTTACACTGAAGCCCCATGAGCCAAAACATGCAGGTGGACAACAACAGTGGTAGTTATAAAATATCATGCACACATACAATTAAAAGCTTGTTCAATTTTGAAATGCAGAATTTCAGAATACTTCAAATTAATTTAAAAGGGAGACAACTTACCAGAGCAATGCTAATAACGGTTATGGGTCATTACTTTCTCAAAGGTATGGCCTGTGTAAGTAGTTTATATATTGTAATTCATATCACCCAAGAAAAATTCATATTGTTTACGGCTCTTAGACCTATACTAATATTACACCGAACCCAGAAAGGTACCACAGCTAACGTAGAAACTGTGCTACAGCGCAGCTATTCCAAATAAAATTAGCACCTCTGTGAACTTGTCTGCGACCATGTATCGCACACGCCAAGATTTGTCCTCCGTTGCTTGCCGTAGTGTAGGCATCACTAAAGATTCCAGGTCCTCCTGAGGAAGTAGCTGTGCAATATTGACGCAAGCTTCGACTGCTAGTAAGCGCACAGAGTCCTGAAAGATTAAAAATGCAAATAATTTAGAATTTCAATCCTTTTCAGACTCCTAGAACTTTCAGGGAGTGGTCTTTTAAGAATGATTTTTACTAGGCTACTGGTTGTGAAGGTCAACAACAGGTGTCATGCCAAAAGGCACTCAAAGACAATAGTCCCATAATCGATACTTGGGTGTTTACATTTACAAGTATTTTTTCAACAAGCAAAATGCAGTGTTTTAATTAAAACACTATGGGAATTATGTAGGATTGAACCACACTGTATCCACGCCCTTAAAAGATAATTTGTAACATACACCAGATATTTCATGTGCCAGTGCTGTACACTATGATGAGAGAGACAGTCTATGGTCAACAGAGTAAGGTCTTTCAGAACAGCAGGAATCACAGCGTACTATATTAACAAACACATCTGTAAACAAGTTGTGTATTCAGAGCCTGCAGGCTTATTATTCAAGAAATCCTACACTACTAGCACTGAATCATGATTTCCAAGACTCGACTCAGTTGCTAGGGAGAAAGAAGATATTTGGTGGGGCAATTGGATTCAAAGGCAGTTGCACAGAGAACAAACAGAAGTCAAGTTAGGTTACAAGTGTTTACAAAACATAAAAATTGAGAGGTATCCATGTACTACAGTTATTCAATAAACAAAAAAAATAGTACTCTGCGGTTCAATTTTAGAAATCCCCTAATGTTTAAGTTGATTGTTCCTGTGTCAGCTATTCCAGACTTTTCTGCGCAACCCTCAAAGAAATGGTAGACCGTTAGCAGTGTAAATGGCAGTTAGTCTTGAAAATGAAAAAGGTGTACCCGTGTGGGAAACACTCACTGGTCCGCAAACAGCATGCATGCTTTTAATGGCTTTATTACATTCTCCCTTCCAAAACTACTAATGATAAACAAACCTGCTCATCAGATGCAAGGTTTGAGAACATTGGGATGATCTCACTCTTGACATGCTCCAGCTCCAGCACTTTTGCGAATTCCCCCAGCTTGGAAGCTGCTGCTCGGCGCACCATGGGAGTATCATCGGAGCACAGGTTACGGAAATGCCTAAAATGAAGAGCAACATTTTTACTGCAATCAAACAATAATGCACAGTTTTTCAATAAACCTTTACCTATTTGAAAAAAATTATTTATGCTAATTACACTAAAACAACCATGTCATATAATAAATACATAACAGATAGTACCTATAAGTAACTATAAGTACTTTGCAGTTTTGGGGTGCATTTACAAAGCAAGCACTGTTTAATCTTACAGTTCATTATTAGCCTAAAAGCACTCAATAGAAAATAGGACCAAATTACATAAGTACTAATGCATAGACCAACCTACAAGGATGGTAAAAAGAGGGATTAGTAGAAATAGAAGAGCCAATTCATTTCCAATTGCTATAGTTCAGTAAAAGCCTTCCAGAGTACGTAAGACTACAGTAAACTATCCTGTGTTCACATAAGATCAAATGTGTCTTCAAAGGGCAACTCATTAGATGAAAGACTCAGATGTATCAATTAACACATCATAGATTTGGTATTTAAGCATATGGCTGCTGATTGCCTCTGACCGAAGACTCCGGGTCCTCGTGAGTAAGTAGCTGTGCACAGTACGTGGTAATGCAGACATGACATTCTCCAGACAGTTGAGAACACTAGATTACAGCTAAACTTGTCCAAATTAGCATTGCATTTTTAAATACTTCTTTAAAAGGACAGTATGCAAAATGTAGTTCCAAGCATATATAAATATCTAAAAACGACTAAATGTCAAGTAAAATGTCTTTTGGGGTAGTGGGTGAAGCTAGAAGTTATTCACACTTACTGTCTCAGCTCCGCTTTTACGGTACTGGAGACGCGAGGGTAACACACACTGAAAAGTCCACAGGCTGAGGTTCGGGAAGTGAACCAGTCCCCACTGGCTAGTCGCTTCACTAGGGGGACAAAGTGAGCTTCCAGGTCAGATGGAGAGTGCTCATGAGAGATGGCTCGCAAGGAATCCACAGCTTTGTCTCGGACCACAGTCTCTTCAACTGTTGCCAGGCTCTCAAGAGGAGGCTGAAAAGAGAAGTTAAAAGAGGTATGTTTCACACGCAAAAGGTAGATTTCACACTTATACTTTATAAATACATTTCATACACCTATACTTGATGCCATGGAAAACAAACCTACACATCTGTTTGTATTATGGAATACTTCATAAAGTAAAGCAAGAGAAACGTGTAGTGTGTGGCTTGATGGCCTATACCCTCACTCAGAGGAAGGAACTCAGTTATTCCCAGCACGCCTTATTATGTCGGGTATGGATTATCAAGGACTTTATGCTATCATTCAAGTATCAAGTATTTTATCTAGGTATTTTAAACCATTCGGCATCCACCTCATTGCAGGTTCACACAGACTGCCCATGGTAGCGATCTGGGCTATTGGCATTGCCTCATACTTGTCCCAGTTGATTTTGTACCTGGAGAACAGGGATATGTTATGGATCAGTGACCAGATATCTTTGTGGGTGAGTGTTAGTAAAAGGTCAATGGTATATAAAAATAATTTAATTTGCCTCACTGGTGTATCTATGTTATTTTCATAGAAGTATCCAGGGCAATTGAAAGAAGTTCAAGCTGTAGTAGGAAGAGCAGGGGAAGACAGTAGGCCACCATGACTACTGCATTAACAGTGGCACATGCCAGCATGTTGACTACTTGCTGCTTTAAGCCTGCTGCTGCTGGATGCTCTATCGAGTCACAGTCATGCTCATCACCTAGCCCCACCTCTATAACAGGGCAGCTAAAGAATGATGTAATCCAAACAAAGGTTGTGCCAGTAATTCCATTTGCAGAGATGAGGTTGATCAAGAAGGCTTGATCAACTGACTGTGTTGAAGCAACTTAGAGGTCTAGAAGGAGCATCTCAACATTAAGAGTTTAGTTGTGAGTTAATCTTAACCTCGGAAGAGTGGCTGAAAACCATCCTCTTTAATGTGTTTGGAACGAAAGCCCACCTGGGTCCAATTCATGACCAAGATAGCTCCAGGTATGCAGACTGTTTCACAAGATGCCGTTATTATTTTGGTAAAAACAGGAAGAAGTGTGATCAGCCTGCAGTTCCGCAATACATCAGGATGAAGATTTGCCTTTAATAGAAGGGGGTGTTCCAATGTAATTTTTCCATAAATTTGTCAAGAAGCTTTTCGACAGTGAGACACTGATAAAATCTTTCAGTGGTGGTTATAATGGCAAGACCAGAGATTCAATCCTAGACCGCAGGAAAGGATAGCTGGGGAAACTAGACAAGAACGTCACCAAAGTCCTGATCTCTGCATTGTTCATCAGTGGAAATGTTTTCACTTTATATACAGAAGGATCATTGGCTCGAAAGAGAAAGTAAGGTGTAGTAGCAGGTTTGTGCAGCTAATATCACCCTTATATCACGCGTTGACACTTTCACTGTGCCACACTACTGTTTTGACACCGTCTTTTCCTAATTTTATATTGATGATTACGTCATTATGTCGACACGCATTGACTTCATTTCCTTTGATTGACCTGTGTACATTTGATTGCAGGGCGACAGTTAGGAATAATATATCCTTCCCAGACTAATGTAAGTGATTGGATACTTTTTACTGATAATTTCAGGCTACAGCTATCCACGCATTTTACGATTAGGAGATACACAGTCATTAGGTCCTGAAGAAGCGTCGCTGGATCCGTATGGACCACAGAGACGCGAAACATGTTGACCCTCGATCGGGATGGCTTGGAAATTCCCCACCCTCATTTTTCTTTTGTTATAGAGTGATTGACCATTACCTCTGTTTCACTCCTGTGACTACTTTTTAATCTTGACCTCCATCTCTCATTTGGACTAATAAATTGATTACCCGATATAGGTTTTGAGAGCCAATTTTACCCCCCCTCTCTCCTAGTTCCCCTCTTTCTTTCATACTCATACTTGGGGTCGTGGCATCATCACTAAAAAGATCTCCGGCAAAGAGCCCCCCCCGTTTGGGGTGGTGCCCGTCAGACATTGCAGTGCCGGTCTGATGAGGAGCAACTCCGATGATGAAGCATGACATCCTTCTGGATGTGTGAGGTTTTTTGCTCCTAAATTTTAGGACCCTCCCCTTGTATCCTATCTCTCCTTCCAGCTGGAACAGTGTATTATATTTATTGACGTATCAAATCGGGAGGCTATACACTGGACCATAACTCCTCCCTATCCCCTTGTTTATTGGTCTTGTGCAGCTAACAGCCTTATAATGTAGAAACTTTAATAATAAAAAGTGAGATCTTCACAGGTTTTTTTGGGGGTGTGGGGGGGGGGGGTTCAGGAGGTTGATAATTTTTGAGCAGTAGGTGTGGGACATAAACCAATATACTACTGTGACAAGGTGACAGGAAGGATTTTTAAAGATGATACAAGTTATGCATTTATCAAAAATAATTTCATTTTAAATGCTTCATAATTTAAACCAAATGAAGAGATTGAAAGCCAATCAAGATGTTGAATAAATTTGCATATCCGATATGTGGGATGCTGGTTGTGATCTCATATGGGACATACAGTGTTATAGATGTGCCTTGTGAAGAAACTGGCAAACGCTCAAGAGAAAATATGTTTAGAAGTGTAAGTGAGTTGATCCAAATTGTAACTGACATTTCAAACAAAACAATGGTTGAGACAATCGTATCTGCTGGGCAATTATTCAATGCTGTGTGCTGGGTGATTCAGTATGTGAAAGACACTTCAAGCAAGCAACGACAGATTGACCTTGTGTAGAACACATCTCTCTGCACTGGCTGAAGGCGTATCAACAAAAAACCCTTCCTATATATATATTTTTTTTTAATATTCACAACACAAAGAAAGCTGCTAAAGCAGGCACTGGCACAGATGTAAAATGGAAGCTATTACATACTGGGAGGTTCCCATCTTGTATGGGAGCTGAAGTTTCCATGCAAGATAATGGTGCTTCGGAAATGTCACACTCAGAGGTGTGCAAGAATGAAACTTACCAGTAAGCAGTGAACATATTCTGGGCCGCCAACTAGAGTGGTAAAAGTTCCCAGTTGTTCAGCAAGAGCAAGAAGCACTTCATCTTCATCATAAATTGTGTCTGAAAGAGAAAAGGCATAGCACAATTTATATCCTTCAAGAGGGCTTAACCAAAACCATTAAATAGCCAGCAAAGAGTGTACCCACATCAGGCAATTTCTATGCAATCAGAATAATAATACGTATGACAAAAAATCCAAACAAATACAGCACATAGATTAAAACAAAAACTGTAGTGGAAAAACACAATGGAAAAAGAATCTTCCAACACTACAAGCTAACCGTTCAATAAAGGCTGGAACAATATTCAGAGGCCATTTAACATGTGCCACCACTGACTGTTTACCTGCACCAGAGATATTTTCGGGACCCTATCCTCTCTGAGCCCCCATCTTCTCCAACACCATCGTATGTTATGAACTTTCTGTCTCCCTCAAAATAACAAGTGATCACATGCCAAACAACTACTCTCCCTTTCCCTGATATATAACTAAAAACCTTTGCTAACAGTAAAATTCATTAACACCCAAAAATATTTCTTTATAAAAATGCCAAGTAATGATGGAGCGTAGGACTCTTACAATCCATGGAATGTTTAAAATGTTGACTTAGTAGCTGGCTGATGATTTTTCTTTGAGCCACTGGCAAAGCCCAGGCAACTTGTTTTGAATATTCATGATAGTAGAATATATACTAAACATGTTAGCCGAGTTGAATATGAAACAACAGTAATCATTTATCATACAGGGAAGTGTAAAAAAAGATGAATAAAACATATTTTTATGGGTACATATTAATAAGTATATTATAATGAGTTGCAACATGGTTCAAGGTGTTCAACCATTTCTGCAAAATCATCACTGTAAAGCGAGGGGGAAAGGAAAAAAAAAAAAAAAAAAAAAAACTTTCATCCATACCTAAAAACCCTTGAACTCCAGCACTCCCAGGTACCTCACTCAAACACTATCCGTGCCGGGAATTTCAAGAAACCTATGACCTAAAAGATCAATCTGTGCACTACATTACCAGAAAAAATGCACATTATGTAAATCATTCTCAGGCAACACTCCCACAGATGGTTCTTCCAGCCGGCATATATCCAAAGTGCCTCCCACTTCCCCTTTTCGTAGCCTTCAAATACCTTCAAAATAAATTATCTTGATAAACATCTTCATGTGAGCATGCAAACCCCTTTCTTTAAACTCCCTGTAGCGACCTCTTGTCAGTAAACTGGTTCGGCAGTGTCACAGGGTAATCAAACGTTACTGAGTCCCAATTGTACAAATGAAGGCCTTTTTCTCTTGCAGTCTGAGCATTTGGCTCTCAAACAATGAGGCACACCAATGCAAAGCTGATTCAATTAGGTGCAACAAGCTAGAAACTCAACATACACCAAAATGAAACGAAGCAAAGTTCAGCTAGTGCCTTTACTTTAAAAATAAGTAAAGGTCTTTCTTGCACATATAACTAAATACTACACACGAAATGGTCCCATTGTGTACTGGGACCGTTTATCTGGCCGACGGATACTAATTAAGTCACTGAGCCAGGCAGTCCCAAGGGCAAATTTAAAAAAGGGCTGGTTCAAGAAAATATGTTCTAACATAAAGTATATTCAGGAATTGAACTATCGTAAAAAAAATAATTACCTCAGATTTGAATTCTGGGCCAAGGAAAATATTTACAAGGCAAGGACTCCAATCCCTGCACCAAGTTGTAATCAGACATTTGTTGACACCACATGTACTTGGCAAGATCTTGCTGACAACTTTCTGCACTGAAGCATTTATAAAAGGATGTGGAATTCCTATTCCTGAAACGCGGTTGACTAGAGTTCGCAATAAAGAAAATAACCTATATGGTCACTACCTACCCGTAAGGAATGGTAGAAGTTCACTGCGTGTTCGTTCCACTCCCAAAGCTAATGCAATTGTGGATAGTTTCTTGATGCTGTTCAGCCGAAGCTATTTGGAAATAAAATAAATACTCAAATGAAAAAAAGATTACAAGAGAGAGATCAAAAGCATTTTTTTGTAAAGGGCCATTTTCAATATTGCCTCAATCTAGCCATGCCAAACATACAGGGGACTACAACATAGCCAACTGCTTTCAATTCCTCAAGGAGTCCACTAGAGTTTCAACCAAATGGAGAGAGCTCCAAGATACGTCCAGGGGTGTGGAATTTATTAAAATATCTACTTGTCCAGGGGACAGGTTGCTTCTCAAATCTACTTGTCCTGTAAAAAGATCTACTTGTCCCTTTGGTGCCATGTAGTGTGGCGACAAATTATGGCAGCAATTAATAGCCTCTCTGATTATGCCAGGGCTACTACCATAGTAGGGCTTGAATACTTGGAGTTTCAATCCCTACTGTAGCAATTTCCTTATTTTGCCACCTTTCTGCAGATCTGCATACTGGGGCTGGAGGAAGCAGTAAGCAATAGTTCCAGGGCTGGAATGCCTTTGAGTCTGCAAACCTACTAACCTGCATGTTTTAAAGATTTTTACCAGCTTCTCTCTAATATTTTCCCATAATAAGAAAGGTTGGACATTTACTCCTGACAATGGCAGAATTAGAACTTCTTCCAGGGTTGGGAAGAAAGTGGCTGGAGGGAAAATGAACTTGCAAATGCTCAATAGATTTTCACATGAGCAAATCTACACATCGTATTTACCCACGCTAAAATACAGTTCACAAATATTTTATAGGGGTACGACATATACCACGGGTGCACTTTTGTGACTTTCTTTAAGAATTTGGGGCCACAAGTAGGTAGGTTCAGATTTGTGACCTGCAAATTGCGAGTCGCAAATCCGAATGTAGGATGGTGTCCTTGACACCATCTGTGATTCGCAAGGGCTTCGCAAATGCCCACATCATGAATAATCATGAGGTGGGTCGCAATTTGCGACCCCCTCACGAATGGTGGCCTGCTGGAGACAGCAGACCACCATGTCTGTGACTGCTTTATTTTTTTGTAATGCAGCCCGTTTTCCTTAAAGGAAAACGAGATGCATAACAAAAACGAAAAATGAAACGTTTTCGTTTCATTTTTTCAGAGCAGGCAGTGGTCCACAGGACCACTGCTTGCTCTGAAAAAATGTTTACAGTGACATTCACAATGGGAAAGGGGTCCCATGGGGATCCCTTCCCTTTTGCGAAAGTGTTAGCACCCATTTGAAATGGGTGCAGACTGCGATTGGTTTGCGCCCGCGGTCACAAAACAATCCTACATTGCACTGCGAGTTGCAATTAGGAAGGGAACACCCCTTACTAATTGCGAGTCGCAAACCCGTTTTGTGATTCGGTAACCAGGTTACTGAATCGCAAAACTGGGTTTGTGCATCGCAATTTGCTTTTTGCACGTCGCAAACAGTGAAAGTCGCTATTTGCGACATGCAAAAAGCTACCTACATGTGGGTCTTGGTCCCTAATTAGGTCTGGTGTTAACAAAGACATTTTGTTTTTATTAAACTTCTATTTCTCTCTCTTTCGGCTGGCTTTACTGTGAGTGATCGCATTCTGCTCTTCCACAAGGAGCATATTGCCACACAAAGTAGTTTTGTTCAGTGTCAGGAACTACAGTGGCAATCAGTGACATAACGAAACTGGAGGGTGCCCCTTTGAAAAGAACATGGAGGAGCCCCCTCCCCAGACTCACTCAGGGCAGGTGCTGTGCTGACGGGGCCCCCTGGAGGGCGGCTGCGGGGCCTTTGTTATGCCGCTGGTGGCAACGTGTGCTTTAAGAGTTCAAAAACTTTTTGAGGGGGTTTTGCCAATGTTTGTTACAATGTTGAGGGCCTGGTAGCTCCCACAACAATAAAGTGTTACAAAAGCCATGTCAAAACAAGACACGCATTGATGAAACTAAAAGACTTATAAAAATATGTCAGATCAGTTGGCTTTGTCATTGTTTGTTTATTTTCATGCTTCCCATAATCGTGTTGAAAATGGTTACACTGATTTTCCATTAGAAATATTTTTGGGAAATACTAGCATGCATCAACACATTTTACTAAATGACACTTCATTTGCATATAATCAGAGAGCATTCTGGGAGCATTATACTTAGCCTCTTAGCCTAAACTTTTCAAACATGTGTGTACACGTTTTTTTTTTTTGTACTGGAACCAACATCAGTAGTGAAGTGTGACCTTAAAACATTTATTTACAGCACGCACCCTAATAATGAAGGCTTTCAAATAATGAACCATAAATACAAGTTCGAACAGCATTATCTTTAGGAAACACATTACCTCAACTGCAGAGAGTTCAACTCTCTGTAAACAGGCAGCCAAAGGGTTTGTGCTGCAGGGGGTTGCGCCTACTTGTCCCAAGGACAAAGTAAACATAAAAACTTGTTGCCCTTGACCCCAAACAAGATGTCCCACACCTCTACTCTACTCCTGTAACTAAGAAGGTCTCTCACAAATTAGCCAAAAGAGATTCAAAACTTTAAAAAAAAACACTTTGGCAGTAAAACTCAAAACAGGATACCCAGGACTCATGATGCAGGAAAGCTGTGCATACTTTTGTTACAGATAACCATATGCCCACACGTGACAAAGTCTAATGAGCAAAATGGACACAAAAGAGAAACCATCTACTATGCTTAAGAGGATCTAAACAGTTAAGTGAAATACTAAAGGCAGTACCTCTTATCACAAAGCATTACCCTTATTCAACTATTCTAAAAGGCAACACAAAAGAAAGCAACATGCTTTGATCATATATAGTACAAATATTCTTACTATCAGACAGCTCATATCTCAAGTCACTACATAATTCAAACACCTTCTTCATAAAAAGGGAAACTACTACAAACTGTTTGGTACACTCACATTCAGATCAAGGAGTTTGTAATCTGACCTAGGGGCTAAACTGTTCACTGTGGAAACAGCAGAACACAAGTTGAGTCAACTTACAACCTACTAGTGCCTCAGCTTTTTTGTGTCAAAAGGAATGCTTAAAGACAAGCAAAATGCAGGTATTAACTGAACCTCAAATTACATTTCAATGTATTAAATAACCCATGCCCAGATAACTGTCAGGAGTATCTTATTTCACTCAAGGCTTGCTTATTATGTGGCTATAGTATCTATCTATCTAATAGCTTCTTATATGATGTTTTCATCAGTTCTATCCTGACTTTGCATTTACATTCCCCATGTTGATGCTTGTTCAAAGGAAAGTGAACATGGGCTCTAAATATCCAACTCCGCTAACCATACACCTGATTCAACCAGTCAAACTTGCAATATCAGTCATTTCTACATAGGAACTCAAATAAAGAACAGGCCCAGGACGACTCCAACGAGCTGGTTCTGTAGCCAAAGCTGTTTTTTTCTTCACACCACATCTGATGTATTGATACATAACGTTCTATAACCTCGGACTTGCAGCTACCCAAGACTATTCAAGACAAAAGCAAATGCTTACGCCTGTATCATATTCCGAAAATATTAAATCTGAATAGTCAGAATATGGCACTTTCAATGCCCAGTTAAACCAAATGAAAGATTTGGGGGCAGCCAGCCTGAGGATAAGTGACAAAAGGCAACTGGAAAGAACAGTCACGGCAAAGCCAAAACAAACCATTACTAGAATGCAAGAAGAATAAAAATGACAGGTGTTTTATTAATTACCAGGCAAATGAAACAATGCAGGAGGCATCCTAAAAATTACCGTTCAACCATTCTGATAAGTGTGAGAAAAAAAAATGTATGCCTTTAAAGTAATTTTATTAACTGAACATGCCATGCATAACTTGCTCAAACACTTAATATCCAGCTCCCTCCATGAATGGCACATATATCGCATTGCCTTTACCCACATAATGAAATGTAGTGCTTTCCTATGTATCACAAGGATTCAATAACGGAGCAATAAAGTTAAAGTTATCTTTTCATTTTTTAAATTGCGTTACTAGATGTGGAGACTGGATTATCTCACCCCCCTGCCCCCGGAACACAAGTATATCCCCTGTCCCATAGTGCACAACTGCGTGTGAATTTGTATTTTATTAACCGAAATATAGATTTACCTTACCTGGTAGCTTTCCTTTTATTGTGAACCGGGAGTCATAATAATCTAGTGTGCAAGCGCAAAGACTTACAACTTTCCTGACAATGCAAGGTCCAGAACCTGCTCCATGACCTAGTGTGGTGCAATAAGCATACCCTCATAGTGAACAGAGGACTACTGTACCTGTCCTGGGTGCAGCACATAAAGCAATCGAAGCACTTTACTGGGTTTTGAGAATCCTTAAAGAGATGAGACATAGGCCTCAAAAAATCTACTCACCCACTTGCTATGGGGAGTGTTATGTTCTCAGATCGAGCTATTTTTAGACCTACTCACCTCTTCTGGCAAGTTGACGATGAAAACATTTTTTCACAAACTCGATTTTTACAGACTATTGTTAATACACTATATTATTTTGTCATTAAAAGCTGCAAGTAAGTGGGAAGGTTTTTGGACGTTTCTTGGAAATTTACTGTGCTATCACATCATGCTTTAGTAATATATTTTTCAAAACTGAGAGTGTTTAAACAAACTGGAAAACACTCCTGCCCTGATGACAATGCTATTATTAAACTAAGAAGCAAATCATTGATCATATGTCCCCTATATGTGGGCAAGATTCTTATAAACATGGAACAAACGTTTAGTCTATTTAATCAAACAAAAGAGGATTTATTGTACAGAATAAATGCTGAGATCGCATATTTGAAGGTGCACTCATGTGAAAAGAAAATAATGACTCCGTAAACTACAATATTTGCCCAACATAATACAATCTGAGGCCCTTTTACGGGTCAAGCACATTACACTTAGGTTGAGTAGATTATTCAAGTTTCGACCTGCAGGTCTAGTAACATTTTTATTTTTGACGCCTGCTTTATATCTGTATCACGGCAAGGGTGGCAAGGATAGAGACTTTAGACTTTCTGCTCAAAGTAAACAGAGATAAGAACAACTGATTGATTGCATTCTAAGCTACAGGAAGTAAAAGCAATAATCTGCACCTGTGCCCAATTCCCAAATCTGACACCAGATATGGGGCAGGACAAGGGTGCCTGTAGTTCTTAGAGTTACTTAAGTTGGTATAGAATACTTGAGTGAGAGGCTGTAGAACAACACACTCAGGGACATAACCTTGCATTTGCTTTCCATAAATGTAATTATGTTCATTATTTCTGATGTGTGATTACTTGTCAGGTAGTGGGAGCTTGACGCCTGGATATACGGAGCTCATCTGAGGAGGGACGCTTTGCTCAGAAACTAATCCCTTTACGGGTAGGTTCTCGCTTTCTGGTCGCCAGGGTTCCACGGCATGAAGCTGGCAAAGGGATGAGGTCGATGTCAAGCCCCATCGTGATGCATTTTTTATTCTTATTTTTAGCTTTGTGTTGTGTATGCGTGAATACGTAGCTATATATATGTATACATAATAACCATTGTTGAGTTCTGTGATCATTATTTCACTGCTGTGATTTTTTTCAGAATTGCACTTCTGTTACTACCTTTCAAATAAAAGCCCAAGTTATTCTTTTGTTGCATGAATCTTGGGAAGTGCTTTAATAAATTAATTACTCAGACTAAGAGTGCAGCATTCTTGGCATTCCTTTGGTATCCTCAGTCTGAAGTAGAGCAGAACAGCTAGCTATTTTTGTTTCATATCGCAAGCATACTTCACAAAAAGAAGAAAAAAAAACGCAATCACAAAACGTGCGCACCCTACGTTTGCAAAATAAATAAATACATCTACTGTTTTATATTCATTCATGTTTTTTTCAACAGCAAACCTTTCCGCTGTAGCACAGATTTTATTATTAAATATGAATGACAATAAACAAATAACCACCTAGCCAAGTACTCAAATTGCTGGCAGTTACAATGTTAAATAGCTGGTATTTCAAGTTAATAAAACACAATACATTAAATAAAGCACACAGAAGAAAGAACATACTGGTTCTACACTTGGCCCCTTTCTAACTTGCTAAAATGTCTCCATGTTTTTTCACAATCAAGCCCTTCTGCTGTGGTGCAGATCTTATTATTAAATGTGAATGAGACCATAAATAACCACCTAACCAAGCACTCAAATTCCTGGAAGCTACAATGTTACAATGTCAAATAGCTGGTATTTTAAGTTAATACAAAACAATAAATTAAACAAAGCAACAACGACATACTGGTTCTACAATGGCCCCTTTCCAACTTGCTAAATGTTGTCTACTCAAAATTTAGAGGTGGACTTCGTAAAATTGAAATAAACCATTAAAAAATGATTGCATGCCACCAGTACCTAAGGAACCTATCAAGCCTCCCTCTGATTTGGGCAACTTCCATTGATCTAGCACAGAGTTGGCCGTAAATTTCCTGCTGGATGACCAACCTTATGGAAGAGACCAAACTTTTAACTTGCAACTGGGAAGCGTGACAGTTAGGTACATGGGGTTCCGCAACAAAACTGCTTTACTCCAAAACAAATCAAAACACTCTTATTTTCAGGCAGACAAAATAACCATTCAACAGAGTTTACAATGTCTGGCCTTCCTCTACTCTTTTTTATAAACTGTACTTGTCTTCCCGGCATCAACCAGTTGTACATGCATTTTCTTTTGATGCAGACTCCCAACACCCTTTTGCAACTGAACTTTGCACCCTTTTGGAAAGAGATTTCTGGATGTTAACTCATGGCACACATTTTTACTGTGACAAAGGAATACTTTAAAGTTGGCGGTCAATAAGCAATTTTCCATCATACACAAACGTGAATAAACTCAACTGACCTACTGCAATTTCGGAATCGTGTACACTGATTCTTTGCTTGGTAACAACTTCTACACTTTCGAAGATAAATACATATATAATAGTAACAACTGAATAATGTATACTCAAACTTACTCAGCACAAAATTACAAAGGTGGCTTTGATGCCTACATGAAGTAATATGTGCTTTCCCTAATGGGTCCCTGTGCTAGTCATTTTAACGTCCTCTGTAAATACTTAAAGTTACTAAATTAGACAAAACGTAATGCTTCTTACCATGCTTAAGGAACTAAGAGCAGAGACGAATGCAGTGTCCATGTGATAATCCGCTTTTGTAAATCTGCCCACCCCGGTTTGTTTATTATGCAACAGACATTTGCCACAAACGTTATGACGTCTCCTCGTCGTTATACTAGTCACCATGAAAACTAAATCCAAAGAGCTATGCCATTTAAAATTCGCTGCTACCATTCCAACGACCAAGAAACAAAACACAAAAAATACCAGACGGAACCTCGGGCTTCGCATTTTAACTGCAGTATCAGATTCGTGTTACATAGAGATCAGTCGTTTAGGCAGAGCACGTCTTAGACAACTGACACGTCAGTATAAGGAGCAGGGCTGGCAAGAGTTTCACGGTGCAAATACAAAATACTACCAGTGACTTTGAGGAAGCGGTCATACTTTTATTCGCTTCAAAAAATGGAAGGGACAGCATCACTACGAACACTGCATAACGCCTTCGTTTTGGAAAACACTCCAGGCCACTCCCCCCCCACTTCCACCTTGTAGTCACAGACCACTCTCACGCACCCCCGGCTCCTTGTAAACAAGAACCCCTCAGCGTCCCCCGGTACCACTTTCACAGAAGTGCAGCAAACCCAGGGTCCCAGTCCCCTCTCCTGTCACCACCGTCATGTGGAAGCCCTTCCGCGCCTCACCTGCACATCCTCGTTACGCAACTCGTCGATGAGCACGGCGATGGGGTAGAGGGAGTCGTCGCCGTCGGCTGCCGCCATCTTACGGATCGTCCGGGCCGCGCAGATGAACGGACTAGTACAGGACGGTACACCGGGAGGTACGCCAAGGAATCGAGGAGGGTGTCGCGCGCCGATGCGTCATGGTGCTGGACGCAACAGAGTAGCCAATCATACGGCAGACTGTGACAGTCAGCCAATCCCTGTCGGCTGTCAGACAACGACGGCCAACTCTGTGGACGTAGCCAATGGAAACCCTACAAGCCGTGTAACCCAATCAAAAGCCTTCTAGTAGACATAAACAGAGACCAAGATTTGATGTTCGTTTTCTTTTATTACGACCAATATTTCCCATCACATTGAAATAAAGGACAGACTAGAAAAATTCCAGAGCCATGCGGAGGTGGGCGACGTTGACACCATTAGCCAATACGGATATCTAAAGCCCCACAAAGCCACGCCCTTTGACCTCACTCATTGCTATATAAAGGGTACCTCCATTTTGGAGGAGAGCTTTCTCAAGTGATTGTCGATACGGGTTTCGTATAACTTTCAGTGTGCGCCGCATTTCTGCGGTAACGAAGGAATATATTTAACCATAGTTTCTGAAATACAAGTGAATCAGGGGAAACTACTTTCAGCCTTTTGGCCTGTTATAATACCTGCTTGTCCATGGCAGAGAGGAAGTTTGAGAAGTTTAGGAGCCCTGGTAAAGGTAATGGCTTGCGAGCAACAGCACCCCTACTTCCTGGAGATTTGCTGTATACAGCTAAGCCCTTCGCCTACACGACTTGCAAGAGTGGTGGGCGCTTGGCCTGTGACTTTTGTTTAGGAATACCAGACCGCCTCTTGCGATGCTCCAGCTGTAAACTTGTCAAATACTGTGGCGCGCGGTGTCAGAAGGAAGCATGGCCAGACCATCGAAAAGAATGCAAGTGTCTGAAAAGCATTCAGCCCAAAGAGCCTGCTGAAACTGTCCGACTCGTTGGCAGGGTCATTTTCAAACTACTCAAGGATCTACCTTGCCCTTCAGAAGAGCTCTACTCCTTGTCCGAGCTGCAATCTAACATATCGGAGCTCAGCGATGAAATGAGAGAAGGCTTCAGCCAACTTGCCATAATGTTGCAGTTCTACCTGCAGAAGGAAATCCCTGCTCCTTCACATCTACCTGCAGGCTTGAACATTTTCGAATTATTTGCTAAAGTGGCCTGCAACACTTTCTCCATCTGTAACGCTGAAATGCAAGATGTTGGTGCAGGCATCTATCCGAGCATGTCACTATTGAATCATGACTGTAACCCAAACTGCATCATTGTTTTTGAGGGAAAACACCTTATCCTTCGTGCGGCCAAAGAGATCCAGGTAGAAGAAGAGCTCACCACCAGCTATGTGAATTTGATGATGCCTAGCAAAGAAAGACAGAGTGAGCTGAAACGCCAGTACTCCTTCGAATGTAAATGTCGTAAGTGTCAAACACAAGCTGCTGATGAATTAATGGTTGCTGGTGACAAGCAAGCTGTCATGGAAACTAAAAAAGCAAAATCGAAAGCACTGCAGCTGCAGCTTGATGGAAAATGGGAACAAAGTTTGGCCATTTGCCGATCCATCCTCAATTCTAATGATGGCCGCCTACCAGATGGAAATGTGTATCAGGTTGGAGTGCTTGACTGTGCCATGGATGCCTGCATTTCTGGTTGTTTGTATGAGGAGGCCTGCATGTATGGCAAAAGAACCCTGGAAGCATACAGACTGCATTATCCAGACATGTGTCCTAGTAAAGCTATTCAGTTGATGAAAGTGGGTAAGTTGCAGTACCTTCATGATAAACTGCCAGAAGCTCTCCAAACAATGAAAGAGGCTCTTAATATTCTGAAGGTAACTCATGGACAAAATCACAAGCTTACGTTAGAGTTGATGTACATGCTGAAAGACTGTGAAGCGGCAAAATGTACAGTGAAGTAACCAAATCTGATTTCTTTTTAAACAATTACTAGTTTTACCCAATGTTATATTTTTGTCTTGTACATAATAATAAGCAGAAACAGTGATAAATACTTCCAACTTAGAATAGTACATGACAATGATTCCAAAAAGGTATACTGACAGCATAATACTAAAAACAGAATTAGAATAAACTCTTAGAGAGTGAACCGAAACAAAGAAAGTAAGCAAGCTAACATGAGAATATGTTCTACAGTGCTAGAAGCAGACTAGAAAACAGGTGGAATGTAAAGCATTGAACCAGATGATATAGGACTGTGTGTACATTAGACTCAAGCCCGAAAATAGCAATGTGATAGAGACTGAAGTTGTTTGAAATGGACAAAACAAAATCTGTGCTGTAAATGTAACGGGAACCAGTGGTTAAATTCTCTTCTGTGGATCACAGCACAACTCCAAAGTTTTTCAGAACAGAGGTGAATAAGATCTAAGAGTAGATAGTCTTTTGATGAGAATGTGGCAGTTCAGGATGGTGCTGGAACTAATATATCCAATTTGTTTTTTCTTCCCGTATGATTAGGTAAGACTTACCTTTTGATTTCAGAAAGAGAGATTATGAAGAGTTGATTGTTATATTGGAAGATGTTATAAAAGATATACGTGTGTCTTGGTGATGGTTACAGGTTTAAAGCCTTGACCTTGTGTAATCACATTAATTCAAATCAAATTGAGACTTAAGAATCTCAACACTCATATCAGTGTTAACACGGATTTCGCTAATTTAGTTTATCACCTGACTGCCTCACAACAAGGAAAATATTTATTTTAACAATGATATTACTTTGCAATCCATCTATCAAGGACATTACCGATGTATTCATCACTGAGGAATTGTGCATGCCTGCAGCATTGGAAACACAGGTTGAACTCCTGATTAGAGATTTTTGATCCATGAACATAAGGTGTTAACTATGTGTTGGTTTGGTTTAAATCATCAATTACACTCTAGGTAATTACCTGTTCTTGTTGACTGTTGCGCCTGTTCTCACTTGCTACTTCATAATTGTTTATGTGGGAAATTTTATAATTGCTCACAAGTAGTAACAGATTTTCATGGTTACACAAAATAATACCGTTTAGTGCAGGTAATACCATCCTGCATATTTATGGGTTACTTAGGAGCCTGATTATGTTCTACAGTTTGTTGGCTAAAATTACAAAGTTGTAATGTTTTGTGTTTTTATACAATAGTAATAATTGCCATTCATAAGAAATAAAGTTCACTTTAGATTTTAAACAAAGTGTTGTGTGTGACATGTTTTATGTGATAATATATGCTACATGCAAAGCATATCTTTAATGGGTTCAAGGCCTATTAAAGGTAGAGCAAACTGTATGAATGGCAATGATAACGTGTGCTCGATCACCATGTTTTCTGTTTTGAAACCCTGTGCTTTTTGATATCGTTCACACTACCAAGACAGGAGGGAAACTCTCCACTTCTCTGGTGCACAAACTCTAACTGCAGCTGCAAGGGAATGTGACCTCATAGTGATTCTTCTTGAAAGGAATACGTATTGGCAATGCTAATTGGCCTCGTCTGGCTATAAAGGGAAATAATGGCTTGAGAATAGTGATAAAGTCAAGATGCAAAACAATACAAATCCCACACTGAATTAGAAAAGTACAGTAACATTTATTAAACAAAATGATAAAAATTCTATGTGGGGAATCAGACATATGATTTTATTAAACGTCTTTTAAGTAGAAATGACACCAAAAGATCAAAGTGTTTTTCAGGACAGAAACACAGATGTGATCTGTATGCTATGGGAATTGTCTGATCCTTATTGTAAACTACTTGTGTGCTGTCTGACTTACTAACAATAATCCCAATAACTGGGTTTGATTAATTATCTCAGTACTGTAAATATTTAATCTTGAACATGTTTTTAGCCCACATTGTATAGCTATGCATGTTTTCATCCAATGTTTTTCAGAAAATGTTGGAATCACAGTACTAGGGCTTCTTTCACTCAGCATAATGTGGCAAGTAAGCTCTGCTGAATCTGAGATAGCTCTTTGAGGCTTGTAATTTTCTCTTTTGGCAGTTGTAGATTAGCACACACCTGTAGAAAGTCAGCTGCCAAACCTTTACCCTCACTGGATAATTCATATCCAAGAAAGATCACATTTAAGTATGTGATTTTAGAGTTTGTGAAGTAAATTTTATACCAGTATTAAGCTACTAAAGTCACTATACTGTTTTCCCTAGCCAGATGTTCAGTCAAGTCATCAGCATAATACATCTAGCACCTCAGTATCTTCCTGTGAGATGTCAATAATTCTTGCTGAAAAAAGCCCAGGGATATTCTTATCCCGTATGGGCAATCTCATATAGGTTTATTGAAAACCGCCTGAGGAAAAATCAGTCAGCTACTGTGATTCAGGTGCTACGTTCTGACTGAAAAAACACTGGAGATGTCCACGTTAATTTTATATTCTTTTTCCACCAGACTGATCATTAATCCAGTACTCTAAGCACTTTAGTACTGCATGTGTTTGTGTATTTGCATTCAAAGTTCTTAATCTAAAAGTATTATGTATGAATGATCTGGTTTTAATACCAGAAAGAGAGGAGGGTTGATTGTGGAACTACAAGGCACTTTTATACCTTGATATTCTAGCTGACCTAAAATAGCTTTTACATCCCGTTCAGCTTCCTGCTTTAGAGGAAATTGAGCCAGCACTTGAGGTTCATTCCTTAATGGAATCACATGTGGAACAGACCCTTTTCCCACCCCACGTTCCCATTTCTGTATAAGGCAGGAGCCTGTTTCAAAGCCCACCGACATGGTTATGTTTCTTTAGGTACCAAGTAGGAAACTGCTGGCATCAAAACCCCCTCACTGTAATTTGCACCCCGAATAAAAGTCTGAGACCAGTCACCCTCTGCAACACTGACGTCATAAGCCTTCACCAAATTAAGCAAGAATATAGCTTTTATTTTGGGTGGTATTTCCACATCAATCTATATTTCTACACTATAAACCCTATCTGGAGGGTTTACATGTCCACCCAGCCTCTCAACCTGTACATAATCTTTAGTTTGAGTCACCACCAAATACTCCTTGAGAGACTGGCAAACTATTGTCAGTTCTATGCTGTCCAGAAGTGCTGCCACTCAAGTCCTATTCTACAGAAGTATCTTTAGTTTGCAGGGCATGCATCTTTGCTGGACCTGCAAGTTTCATCTTTTTAAAGTGAGTGTTTGAGTCCAAACCTTTCTCTTCTTTCTTGACACTAACCTCAGCCTTGCATCCTGATTCACTTTTTTGCTTGATGCACTTGTTCTTTCTGCAATACTCAGGACCCGATTTAGATCTTGGTGGTATTGTCGCGTCGGATGTCTCCTGCCCACCTGTTTAGATGTATTGCGGCTAAGCCAAAGACCACCACAACGGAGTATACCCCGTCGCACCTGCATCCTGCAGCTGACGGGGCAAACTCGAATACTGACGATTAGCACTCCTTCAAAGTCTTGACGTCAGGATCTCACCAAGCCTATTTAGATCACACAGTTGTGCTGGCCACTGGGGATTGGGTGTGGCACCAAAGACACTGATTGACCCAGTGGCATGAGGGTGAGGGCACTGGCACAGAGGCCACCAGTGATTCTACATCTTCCTTGGAGGCCTCCAATGAAGACCAGTCCCTACTGGGGGTGGATCCCGGAGAGACTGTGACACCTGCATCTTCATCCGCCCACATTCCAATCTCCATACTCCCTCTTGCTCCCCCCAGTTGGCCGTAGCCACCCCCTAAAAGGGGCGGTGTCACCTTTGCTGCAGGCACCTCTGCCCCTGCCCCAGTGTCCCAGGCTTCGCTCACTGAGGAGGCTGTTGATCTGTTAAGATCACTGTAGGCCAGATCACACTACTGAATGCCCTCCAGGGGCTGGCTGGCCCGAACACCCAGATGCTGGCTTACCTAGATGGCATTCACGGTGCTCTGGGTGGCTTACAGCGGTCATTCCAGGGTCTGGCCTCCTCATTGGCCGCAGCCTCCTACCCACCCCAACCTTGTGCCCAGACACCTAGCCCTGTCTAGAGTACACACAAACATATACATGCACCAACAACAACAAACACAAGCAGCACATCCCAATACCAAACACAGCAAAAAACACAAGCACAGACACCTTGCAGGCACCACAAGCACACCCTCAGTCAGTAGACCCACCACGACACCCACAGACAAATCACCCTCCACTACAGCAACACCCACACACACCAAAGCCCTCCTGTAAGCACACCCACCACCACATGTATGCACAGTACACCAACACATGCCACATCCTCTACACACACACACACATACTCGACATACAAACACACTCACCCACCCAACAGACAATCAGTAAAAGACACAACTCTAAAATTACAGTACATACACTAGACCCTCAAGCACCCACACCTTCAACACACAAGCACAAACAGACAATTATACTCCCTCTACCTCAAAAACCCAACTCCCACCTGAACACCTTACCCCTTTTCCTGAGGAGATGCTACTTTGTTCCCTGACCCGTTCATATCCCACCCACCCCTACCAAACGTAAATCCACCCCTTCCAAATCCAAAACCACGCTTACCAAACCCATCCCTCCCAAACACAAACCCATCCCTCCCAAACCCCTCCCTTTGAAACCTGAATCCTCCCCTCCCAAACCCAGGACGCACCCCCGTCACCACCCCCCATGATTATTGAGGTGTCTGCTTTCTGCCCATAGGTGCCCCTTCCAGAGGAGATTCATTCTGGCAGTGACTTTAGGAGGCAAGTGATGGGCCGGACAGCCATTATGGCCCACATGAGCTAACTCCTGTGGGTATACATTTTTCCATTTGTCCAAATGGACTTTTCTTATTTCTCATTCAGAGACTTATCTAATCCTTATAAAGAAATTTTATTTTGAGAATACCTTTGTCCTGGCCTTATTTGTGATTGTTTTAATTGTTTGCTGCTGATGTTCTTTCTGCTAATGTGAGTGTCATGCAATTACTCTCATTTGTGACAAACACAGGTTGTATATTTTAGTTGTTTTTTTAAATGCATACATTAGTGTTGTATATCAGTGATAGACATGTTAATTTTGGTGCAAGCATTCATGTTGTTAGTGGACACTTACACAAAAATCATGTGTTTCTGTTTTTGTGAGTGGAGAATGCATGTGTGTTTATTTGTCGAGCAGTCCTACAATTGTATCTGCTCGTATACAAGAACATATTCCTATTCGCAATTTGAGGTCCTTGTATGCTAATCTTCTTTCTACTCCCATGTAGGAAGCTGGCCTGGTGTGTGATGGGTACCTATGGTACTTATACCAGGTCCAGGTATCCCCTCTCAGTGAAGTGTAGGAAGTGTCTAGAAGCCAGGCTCTCTAGAGGTAGCTGTGGGTGAGCAGCCAAGGCATATCTAGGAGACATGCAAAGCTCTTGCAATGCTACTACAGTCATACAGTACTTACACACAAGAAAGAAGACACTTGGTTGTACAAAAATAAAGGTACTTTATTTTTGGAACACAGTATGAGAAAATACTAGAGAGGCAACCCTCCAATAGGAAGTAAGTAACTACACTATATATATATATATATATATATATATATATATATATATATATATACAGGGAGTGCAGAATTATTAGGCAAATGAGTATTTTGACCACATCATCCTCTTCATGCATGTTGTCTTACTCCAAGCTGTATAGGCTCGAAAGCCTACTACCAATTAAGCATATTAGGTGATGTGCATCTCTGTAATGAGAAGGGGTGTGGTCTAATGACATCAACACCCTATATCAGGTGTGCATAATTATTAGGCAACTTCCTTTCCTTTGGCAAAATGGGTCAAAAGAAGGACTTGACAGGCTCAGAAAAGTCAAAAATAGAGAGATATCTTGCAGAGGGATGCAGCACTCTTAAAATTGCAAAGCTTCTGAAGCGTGATCATCGAACAATAAAGCGTTTCATTCAAAATAGTCAACAGGGTCGCAAGAAGCGTGTGGAAAAACCAAGGCGCAAAATAACTGCCCATGAACTGAGAAAAGTCAAGCGTGCAGCTGCCACGATGCCACTTGCCACCAGTTTGGCCATATTTCAGAGCTGCAACATCACTGGAGTGCCCAAAAGCACAAGGTGTGCAATACTCCGAGACATGGCCAAGGTAAGAAAGGCTGAAAGACGACCACCACTGAACAAGACACACAAGCTGAAACGTCAAGACTGGGCCAAGAAATATCTCAAGACTGATTTTTCTAAGGTTTTATGGACTGATGAAATGAGAGTGAGTCTTGATGGGCCAGATGGATGGGCCCGTGGCTGGATTGGTAAAGGGCAGAGAGCTCCAGTCCGACTCAGACGCCAGCAAGGTGGAGGTGGAGTACTGGTTTGGGCTGGTATCATCAAAGATGAGCTTGTGGGGCCTTTTCGGGTTGAGGATGGAGTCAAGCTCAACTCCCAGTCCTACTGCCAGTTCCTGGAAGACACCTTCTTCAAGCAGTGGTACAGGAAGAAGTCTGCATCCTTCAAGAAAAACATGATTTTCATGCAGGACAATGCTCCATCACACGCGTCCAAGTACTCCACAGCGTGGCTGGCAAGAAAGGGTATAAAAGAAGGAAATCTAATGACATGGCCTCCTTGTTCACCTGATCTGAACCCTATTGAGAACCTGTGGTCCATCATCAAATGTGAGATTTACAAGGAGGGAAAACAGTACACCTCTCTGAACAGTGTCTGGGAGGCTGTGGTTGCTGCTGCATGCAATGTTGATGGTGAACAGATCAAAACACTGACAGAATCCATGGATGGCAGGCTTTTGATTGTCCTTGCAAAGAAAGGTGGCTATATTGGTCACTGATTTGTTTTTGTTTTGTTTTTGAATGTCAGAAATGTATATTTGTGAATGTTGAGATGTTATATTGGTTTCACTGGTAATAATAAATAATTGAAATGGGTATATATTTGTTTTTTGTTAAGTTGCCTAATAATTATGCACAGTAATAGTCACCTGCACACACAGATATCCCCCTAAAATAGCTAAAACTAAAAACAAACTAAAAACTACTTCCAAAAATATTCAGCTTTGATATTTATGAGTTTTTTGGGTTCATTGAGAACATGGTTGTTGTTCAATAATAAAATTAATCCTCAAAAATACATCTTGCCTAATAATTCTGCACTCCCTGTATATACACTAATAAACAGTAAGAGGCATAAAAAGGTTAGAAAACAGTGTAAAATAGCAATATGCAATAGTAGCCCTAGGGGGAGCCCAACCCATATATTAAGAAAGTGGAGTGCAAACACAGGACCCCCAACTAGGTAAGTAAATCGTGTAGAGGGGAGCTGGGGGTACTAAGAAACCACACAGGTAAGTAATTCAGTACCCCCAGCAACCAGGAATGAAGGAGTAAAGCACTGGATTTCCCCATAACCACCCCAAAGGATGAAAAGAAGACACCCAGAACAGCTTGTAAGGAACCAGCAGTGGAAAACCAAAGATGGAGACTTGTGGAGAGAGAGGACCAAGTCCAGAAGGGTCTGTGGAGTCCAGGGGGAGTAGGAGATACTACCCACACAGAGGTCCCTTTTAGAGTTGGTCGATGAAGAAGGAAGACAGCACTGCAGCATTAAAGCTGGAGAAGAGTTCCTGATGCATGCAAAAGGTGTCCCACGCTGGAAGCTAGATTTCAGATGGGTGTCGGTGAAGGATTTCCACCAACAATCCTTGGCAAAGGCAAACTCGCAGTTGGAGGAAAAGAGATGCTGCTGCAGACTAGCAAGGTCCAGGAGGACTCTACCCAGGAGGGGGAGTCACAGGGGACCCTCTGTGTCGCGAAGGCCCACAGGAGCAGAGGCAGCACCCACAGGTGTCCCACAGGGCAGGGACACAGAAGTCCCAGAAGCAGCACACGCAGCACCACAGAAGTCACTCCCACATCGCCGGAGGCCCACGCAGAGGTCCAGAAGTTGCAGGAGGGAGTGCTGGGGGCTGGAGCTACATGTCTCCTGAAGTTCCCCTTGGAGGTGAAACAACAAGCCTTGGTAGCTGCAAAGGTCGCGGTGCACAGGGGTACTATTTTGCGTGGGGTGGAAAGGACTTACCACCACCAAAGTGCGACAGCTGGTAGAGAGGACCAAGGGAGACTCTCCGGACCACAACCCATGATGCAGGACCCACGCTACTCAGGATGAGGGGAGATCCATGCAGCCGGTCATCGATGCAGCCAGGTTCCTGTAGTTACAGGGGAGTGATGCCTTCACCCCAAGGGAGATTCCTTCTTCTTGTGCAGGCTGAAGAGTTGCAGTCTTCTTAGGCTACACAGCCAGGGGAATGTTGCAAAGCTGGCAGGAGTTCCAGGATACTATGTTGCAGAAGAGTCTTCATCGTGAATCTGCAGCTTGTAGGTTCCTGGAGGGTCCAATCGCGACTCCTGAGGCCAGAAGTCAAAGCAGAGGTTGCAGAGGAGTCCTGCTGGAGTCTTGCAAGCCAAATCTGAGGACCCACCCCAGAGGAAGACCCTATTGCACACACCTTTACAGACCTATTTCTATTTGTGATTGTTGAGACTTTTTGTGTAAGTATCCATTGCCATGAAGGCAGTCTGTACGAGATTGGTGGGTACTACTTTATATCTCAAAGTCTATTCTGATAAATTTTCTGACTACAACATTACACACTTGAGCTTTGTGGAACATTATGGTGGTGTTTACACAAATTAATGAGCCATGCCCGGGTCCACTATTATTGTGAAGCTACAACTCCGAAGGTAGCAGGAATGACTGCGACTTACCTTCTGCTCTGGCGATTACAGGGTTGATTTCCATCTTCTACCTGGCCCAGCAGCAACAGGAGGACTGGTAGCAGCAGGTTCATGGCGGCAGGATACACCGACAGCGATAAAAAGGAGAACTTCATGTTTATATAGCTCCCAAACTGCCATCTCCGGGGTGGAGGTTTAGCCGCCATAGTTGTACCGGCGCCACTGTACATCGTGATTGGCTCAGCGGTAAAAGGGGCTGTTGTCTGTAGGAAAGTACCATCTTTCTTGGCACGTTACCCCCATTTTTACCTGTATGTCAGTATGTTTTTGCCTGTCTCACTGGGCTCCTGCTGGTCAGGACCCCATTGCTCATAGTTTATGGCCTAATGTGTGTGTGTGTATAGTGCTTAAATGTGTCACTGAGGCTCTGCTAACCAGAACCTCAGTGCTTATGCTCGCTCTGCTTTTAAATTTGTCACCATAGGCTAGTGACTTCATTTACCAATTTCAATTGGCACACTGGACCCACCTTAGAAGTCCCTAGTATATGGTACCCGGGGCACTGGGGTTCCAGGAGATCCTTATGGGCTGCAGCATTTCTTTTGCCACCCATAAGGAGCTCAGACAAACCCTTCCACAGGCCTGCCATTGCACGTGAAATAGTGCTCACACTATTTCACAGCCATTTTCAGTGCACTTAAGTAACTTATAAGTCACCTATATGTCTGACCTTCACATGCTGAAGGTTAGGTGCAAAATTACTAAGTGTGAGGGCACACTTGCACTAGCATAGGTGCCCCCACATAGTGCAGGGCTAATACCCCGGACTTTGTGAGTGCGTGGACGCCATTACATGTGTACACTACATATAGGTCAATACCTATATGTAGCTTCACAATGGTAACTCCGAATGTGGCCATGTAAGGTGTCTAAGATCATGGAATTGTCCCCCCTTTCCAAATCTGGTATTAGGGAGCCAATTCCATGCATCCTGGGGGCTCCACCTTGGACCCCCAGTACTGCCAAACCAGCTCTCTGAGGCTTGCAATGCAGCTACAGTTGCTGCCACCTCACAGACAGGGTTCTGCCCTCCTGCAGTCTGAGCAGCTCAGTCCCAGGAAGGCAGAACAAAGCATTTCCTTTGGGAGCAGGGTGTTACACCCTCTCCCTTTGGAAATAGGTGTTACAGGCTGGGGAGGGGTAGCCTCCCCCAGCCTCTAGAAATGCTTTGAAGGGCACAGATGGTGCCCTCCTTGCATAAGCCCGTCTCCACTGGTTCAGGGACCCCCAGTTCCTGCTATTGTGCTGTCACTCCCCTGTCCATCACCACCCTTGGGGTTGTGCCCCGAGCTTCTCCAGTGTGTACCAGACTTCAGCCATCTCTGAGTGGTCAGTGCCAGCAGGTGACGTCAGAGACCCCTCCTGATAGGTCCATACCTGATAAGGTAGCCAGTCCCCCTCTCAGGGCTATTTAGGGTCTCTCCTGTCGGTTCCTCTTCAGATTCTACTTGCAAGTTTCCAGCAGGAATCCTCTGCAACTACTACTTCACCCTCTGACCTCGGATCGACCACAGACTGCTCCAGGAACTGCTGTAACAGCAACAAAGTATCCAGAAGGGCTACTTTTCCTCTGCAACTTCAGCTCCAGCCAGCAACTGCAACAGTTTCCACGGTGTGCACGCTCTGGGAACTCCCTGTCTTCACCCTGCACCAGAAGAACTGAAGAAATCTCCCTTGGAGTTAGCCACTTCCCTGCTAAAGCAGGCACCTTCTAAGTTGACGACCCGTTCTCTTGGACTCCTCTCCTGGCGACTAGCGTGCTCCTTGGAACACAGACGGTGGACCCCATCGACACAGACTGTCCTGAGGTCCTGCTGTCCTAATTTTGAGGAGGTAAGACCTTGCCTTCCCGGAGAACAACAGAACCCCTGTGCACCGTGTCTTCTTCACCTCCTGGGGCCTCTGTGCACTATTTTCAAAATTCCTTTGTGCACTACCTGGCCCAGGTCCCCAGCACTCTATACTGCAACGCTCAACTCACTGAGTTGTTTTCCGGCGGCATGGGGCCTTCCTGTGTAGTGCTGCACCAACCGCATTTTGCACCTCCTTTGTCCCCGTGTCCTGGGACTCATGTGGGTGCTATCTGGTGTTCTGAGGGCTCTCTAAAGTGCTGAGAGCCCCCTCTTCCTCCTCACACAGAGTTGAGGCCCCCAGGTCCCTCCTGGGTCCAGATAGCGCCATTTTGACTCAAAACGCGACTTTGCCGGAACCAAGGCTTGCTGGAGAAATCCAGCGCCAAAATTCGCCTGCATCCAACTTCTCTTCATGGGGCATCTAGTGCATCATGCAGGAACCCGCTGCCATCTTCCCTGGGTGCATTTCTGCAGTCTTCGTCCAACCGGGGACTCTTCTTCTGCACCCTCTTCTGGGTTGGCAGGGGCTCCTATCCTTCCTGACTTCTGGACGTGGTCTCCTTCCTTTGCAGGTCTTCAGGTCCAGGAATCCACCATTTGTTGTTTGCAGTCTTGCTTGGTTCTTGGAATAACTCTAATCATGACTGGGAGTGTGTCCTAAGGAAATGTGCAGTACTTTACTCCCGCTTTTCTGGGCTCTGGGGTGGGGTAATTTACTTACCTTTACTGTATTCTTACTCTCCCAGCGATTCTCTACACACTACACTTGTCTAGGGGGGAATTTGTGATTTGCATTCCACTTTCTTAGTATATGGTTTGTGTTGCCCCTAGACCTATTTTCTCCCATTGCGTTCTATAGCATTTCCTATTGTTTGCACTATCCTATGTCTTAATTACTTACCTTATTTTGGTGTCTAGTGTATATATTGTGTATAATACTTACTTCCAGAAGGAGTATTGCCTCTAAGATAGTTTTGGCCTTGTGTCACCCAAATAAACTACCTTTATTTTTGGTAACACTGAGTATTGTCTTTTACTTGTGTATAAGTACTGTGCAACTATAAGTGGTATCAATCATTCAATCAATCAATCAGTATATTTATAAAGCGCACTACTCACCCGTTAGGGTCTCAAGGCGCTGGGGAGAGGGGATGCTACTGGTCGAAAAGCCACTTTTTGAGGCGCTTCTTGAACGTTAGGGGGTCCTGGGTCTAGCGTAGCTGGAGAGGTAGTGAGTTCCAGGTCTTGGCGGCGAGGTGTGAGAAGGATCTTCCTCCGGCGGTGGTGCGGCGGATGCAGGGGACGGCAGTGAGAGCAAGGTTGGCGGAGCGAAGATGGCGTGTGGGAGCATGGAAGGTAAGTCTGTCGTTGAGGTAGGCTGGGCCGGTGTTGTAGAGAGCCTTGTTAGCGTGGGAAAGGAGTTTGAAAGTGATCCTTTTCGGTACGGGTAGCCAGTGCAGGTCTCTGAGGAGGGGGAAGGTGTGGTTGCGGCGCAGGACGTCAAGGATGAGGCGGGCGGATGTGTTCTGGATTCGTTGTAGCTTGGATTGTAGCTTGGCCGTTATTCCTGCATATAGGGCTTTGCCGTAGTCCAATCTGCTGCTGACCAGGGCGTGGGTGACGGTTTTCCTGGTCTCGACGGGAATCCTTTTGACGATCTTGCGGAGCATGCAGAGAGTGTTGTAGCAGGAGGAGATTGCGTTGACCTGTTGAGTCATGCTGAGAGTGGAGTCCAGGATGAAGCCCAGGTTGCGAGCGTGGGTGGTGGGTGAGGGTGCGGTGCCTAGGGAGTTGGGCCACCAGGAGTCGTTCCTTGCTGAGGGGTTGGAGCCGAAGATGACGATCTCTGTTTTTTCGGTGTTTAGTTTGAGGCGGCTAGATTCCATCCAGTTGGAGATGGCGTGAAGTCCGTTGTGTAGGTTGTTTTTGGCAGTAGTGTGGTCTTTTGTAAGGGAGAGGATCAGCTGGGTGTCGTCTGCGTATGATACTATGTTGATGTGGTGTGTCCGTGCGATGTTGGCGAGGGGGGCCATGTAGACATTGAAGAGCGTTGGGCTGACGGAGGATCCTTGATGGACGCCACAGATGATCTTAGAGGCCTCTGATAAGAATGGCGGAAGGCGGACTCTCTGGGTTCTGCCGGTGAGAAATGATGAGATCCAGTTGAGAGCCTTGTCGCAGATTCCGGCGTTGTGGAGTCGTGTGCGGAGGGTGTGATGACATACGGTGTCGAATGCGGCAGAGAGGTCCAGCAAGATGAGTGCTGCGGTTTCTCCTTTGTCGAGCATGGTCGTTATGTCGTCTGTGGCAGCGATGAGTGCGGTCTCGGTGCTGTGATTTTTCCGGAATCCGGATTTGGAGGTGTGGAGCGCCTTGCTGTCTTCTAGGAAACGGGAGAGCTGGGTGTTGATGACTTTTCCGATGACCTTGGCCGGGAAGTGGAGGAGGGAGATCAGCCGGTAGTTCTTCGGGTCATCTGGGTCCGCCTTGGGCTTCTTCAGTAGTGCGTTGACTTCTGCGTGTTTCCAGATTGCCGGGAAGGTGGCTGATTCGAAGGAGCTATTGATGGTGTCGCAGAGGTGGGGAGTGATGATGTTGCTAGCTTTGTTGAAGATGTGGTGAAGGCAGGGGTCTGATGGGGTTCCGGAGTGGATGGAGGCCATGGTGTGAGGGACGACTTCTATGTTGACGAGGGTCCAGTTGTGGAAGAGGTTGGTCTTGCTCGGGGCGTCGGGTTCGTGGATGTTTGCGGTCTGTTTGGGGTTGAAGCTGTCGTGGATTTCTTCTATCTTGCAGCGGAAGTGGGTGGCGAGGGAGTTGCAGAGTTCTTGCGACGGAGGGGGTTCGTTGGAGCAGGTCTTGGGGTTTGAGAGTTCTCTGACGATGCTGAAGAGTTCTTTATTGATGTGGGTGATGTTGTCTATGCGGTTCTTGAAGTGGGTTCTTTTGGTGGTGCGGATCAGTAGGTAATGCTTGCGGATGGACTCCTTGAGTGCAATGTGGTTGGGTTCGGTAGGATCATGCGCCAGGCCTTCTCTCTTTTGCAGCGTTCTCGTTTGGAGCTCTGAAGATCAGGGGTAAACCAGCTGGCATTGGCGCATTGCAGGGTGTTTGAGGATTTTTTGAGCGGCGCGAGGGTGTTGGCACAGTCTGCTAACCAGTGATGCAGGTCAGTGGCGGCTGTGTCGGGGTCCGAGGTTCCTGGCGGTGGGGTCTGGGCGAGGGTGGAGATCAGTTTTTCTGTTGAGACTTTGCTCCAGTTGCGTCGGGGGGGTTGTGTGCGGTGGTGGTGAGTAGTTGGTTTCTGGTAGGAGAAGTGGATGCAGCGGTGGTCTGTCCAGTCGAGCTTGGAGGTGTGGCTGAAGGAAACGTGGCTGTTTGCAGCGAAGATGGGGTCGAGCGTGTGGCCTGCGATGTGGGTGGGTGACGTGACAAGTTGTTTGAAGCCGAGGTTAGCGAGGTTGTCCAGCAGGTGGTTGGTGTTGACGTTGTTGTTGTTTTCTAGGTGGAAGTTCAGGTCGCCGAGGAGGATGTAATCTGCTGAGGCGAGGGCCTGGGCGCTGACGACGTCGGCGATGGTGTCGCAGAATTGTCCTTGGGGGCCTGGGGGTCTGTAGATCAGTGTTCCTTTGAGGGTGGTGTTGGCGTTGACATAGATGTTGAAGTGGAGGTGTTCGGCGGAGTTGAGGGTGTCGTGGGTGCTGGTCGAGACTTTGATGGTGCTTTTGTGGACTATGGCGATTCCTCCTCCTGGTTTATTGGTGCGGTCTCTCCTGGTGATCTTGTAGCCTTCAGGGATGGCAATGGCAATGGCAATGTCGGGTTCAGAGGCCGAGTTAGTCCAGGTTTCGGTGAGGAAGGCGATGTCCGGTGACGTGGAGGTCAGCAGGTCCCAAAGTTCGATGGCGTGTTGGTGGATGGAGCAGGTGTTGAGTAGAATGCAGTTCAAGTGGTTGTTGGCAGGTCTGTTGAGGTGTTTTGAGGTGCAGGTGAAGTGTCCTTTGGTGGTCTTGGGGGTGGACTGGAAGCAGGTTGGGGAGTGTCCTGGGTTGAGGGCGAGGAGATCCTCAGTGGTGTAGCGGCGTCCGGTGGTGTGGGAGGGTCGCGGGCCAGGGGGACTGGCGCTGGGTGCGGTCCAGGCGCAGACGGGCTTGCCTCTGGCATGCCTCCAGCGCGCCAGCGGCACAGCCGCGCAGCGACCGCCATTAAGAAGGGAGGAGGGAGGGAGGAGCAGCTGGGAGGCAGGAGGGGAAAGCGAATGGGCGCGGGGCCGCAAGGGACGCAGCGGCGGGAAGACTGAAAGCGGCTCAGGGAGAGCCGGCAAGGGGAGCGCACAAGGGGCGAAAAAAGGCACAAAACAGAAAAAGGCACAAAATGCAAAAACGATGGCAAAAACAGCACAAAAGAGCAAGGCACAATGAAACAAGGCACAATAAACGCAAGGCACAAATGCACAAGTCTAGAACGCTTACCAGAAGCCCACTAGACACCAGGGATGAGGCGCAGGTGGGTGCCTGCGGGTGGAGGAGGGCCTCGAACACGCGAACAGCAGCGTGGGCGGGGGTCAGGGACACGGGCACAGCTAGGTGGTGCTGTGAGCGTGAGGGAGCGAGCTCCTGACCAAAGGCAGGTCAGAGGTCGCTCGCCACGCAGCGACCGCCATTAAGAAGGGAGGGAGGAGGGCGGGAGGAGCAGCTGGGAGGCAGGAGGGGAAAGCGAATGGGGGCGCGAGGGGGGCGGGGATGCAGCGGCGGGAAGGCTGAGAGCGGCTCAGGGAGAGCCGGCAAGGGGAGCGCACAAGGGGCAAAAAAAGGCACAAAACAGAAAAAGTCACAAAATGCAAAAACGATGGCAAAAACAGCACAAAAGAGCAAGGCACTATGAAACAAGGCACAATAAACGCAAGGCACAAATGCACAAGTCTAGAATGCTTACCAGAAGCCCACTAGACTCCAGGGATGAGGCGCAGGCGGGTGCCTGCGGGTGGAGGAGGGCCTCAAACACGCGAACAGCAGCGTGGGCAGGGGTCAGGGACACGGGCACAGCTAAGTGGTGCTGCGAGCATGGGGGAGTGAGCTCCTGACCAAAGGCATTGCAGGAGCTTTGCATGTCTCCTAGTTCAGTCTAAGCTGCTCTGCTATAGCTACCTCTATCAGCCTTAGCTGCTAGAACACTACTACATTTCACTAATAAGGGATAACTGGACCTGGTATAATGTGTAAGTACCCAGGGTACCCACTACAAACCAGGCCAGCCTCCTACAGCGTCCCACTGCCAGCCGCTTTCACCTATGGCACTGTTGATGCGGGTGAAGATGCTTGGCAGTGACAGCGGACTATCGGCGGTCTTTTGCCTATGCTCTAGCTGACATGCAGCTGACATTCCGGGCGGATTTTCCGTCAAAAAGTCAGCAGCGGGATCATTACCGTCATCATCTAAATCAGGCTATCAGTTGGTCCACTTTTTTCTACCTGTTAACCAACCCCAGAGTCTTCAAAATATCAGGAAAAATGGGTATCAGAATATTGATGCCAATCTGGCTTTTTTATTTGTAACACATTCCCACAAATCATATCCATCCCAACTAGACTCCAGCGTTGGAGGAGTTCAAGACTTTATTGTGCTGCTTCTTGTTAGTCTCCATTGCGTCTTTCTCGTTGCTGGAGCCCTTAATCTCATTTTTAGCTCTAAGATACAGATTAAGAGCCCGCAAACCTTACAGAATCATGTCCAGTGGAGTTGTAAACCTCAGAAGTTATTTTCAAAAGTTTCCTTTCTCTTTCCTGAAGGGAAACAGCTGTTAGCCACTGTTGCACTGCTTGAACCATGGCTTCTTCTTTAATATTATTCGGGACTATCAAGGAAACTGCCTTGAAATTGTTCATCCATTTCATCCCTAAATCCAAAGCAGGTGCTTCTTAATGCTCATTCTGTACTACGCTGCTAACACCACCAAGTAGGGTGTATCATGCACAATGGTGTAAATACTTGCAGATACCATTCTCCAAGTGTTACAGTCCTCCACAGGTGGCATTATTCCAAGGGGAAGGGGCATAGTCAGAATTCTATGCCTATCTTGGAGTGTGGGTTGAGGATAGACCACTTCCAACCCATTGGCCTTACAGAGGACCTCACATTGAATTTCGTCTCTATGGGTTGCTTTACCATGACAACATTGTCAGACTCAGGACTGATTGCATGTTTTGTGGCATGCACATGTGGCTCGGGTCCAGGAGCAGTTACTTCTGTAACAGTTGTTTGTAGGACATACCTATAACCAGCCTATAAAAATACAGCCAATATGAGCCAGGCGGCCCCCATCATTACTTAAGGGACCCAGTCTAACGTTGTGCAGTACATGTGGCACTTGACCACAAATCATGCCTGATGTTCTTAATATCCCGACAGGAATTCGAAGTTGTGATAGGGAAAATAATTGTCTGTTTTGCAGCTTGTCTGTATGCATGAAAGTGCTTAGTATTGGCATTTACAGGGTCAAACATCACCAAAGTGTAAAATATTTCAAAAGGATATGCAGCATGCACATTTGCCCAAGTGTTACCTCACCACCCCCGTGTTACGGACACCCTTAGCAAGTAGATGTTGTGTGACTGTTGCCCTGCTGCTTCGACCTGTAGAAATAAGAGTTTGCACCATTGTAAGGAAATGCCTCCTTGGCATGGTTGCCCCCTGACTTTTTGCCTTTGCTGATGCTATGTTTACAATTGAAAGTGTGCTGAGGCCTGCTAACCAGGCCCCAGCACCAGTGTTCTTTCCCTAACCTGTACTTTTGTATCCACAATTGGCAGACCCTGGCATCCAGATAAGTCCCTTGTAACTGGTACTTCTAGTACCAAGGGCCCTGATGCCAAGGAAGGTCTCTAAGGGCTGCAGCATGTCTTATGCCACCCTGGAGACCTCTCACTCAGCACAGACACACTGCTTGCCAGCTTGTGTGTGCTAGTGAGGACAAAACGAGTAAGTCGACATGGCACTCCCCTCAGGGTGCCATGCCAGCCTCTCACTGCCTATGCAGTATAGGTAAGCCACCCCTCTAGCAGGCCTTACAGCCCTAAGGCAGGGTGCACTATACCATAGGTGAGGGTACCAGTGCATGAGCATGGTACCCCTACAGTGTCTAAACAAAACCTTAGACATTGTAAGTGCAGGGTAGCCATAAGAGTATATGGTCTGGGAGTCTGTCAAACACGAACTCCACAGCACCATAATGGCTACACTGAAAACTGGGAAGTTTGGTATCAAACTTCTCAGCACAATAAATGCACACTGATGCCAGTGTACATTTTATTGTAAAATACACCACAGAGGGCACCTTAGAGGTGCCCCCTGAAACTTAACCGACTGTCTGTGTAGGCTGACTAGTTCCAGCAGCCTGCCACACCAGAGACATGTTGCTGGCCCCATGGGGAGAGTGCCTTTGTCACTCTGAGGCCAGTAACAAAGCCTGCACTGGGTGGAGATGCTAACACCTCCCCCAGGCAGGAGCTGTAACACCTGGCGGTGAGCCTCAAAGGCTCACCCCTTTGTCACAGCCCAGCAGGGCACTTCAACTTAGTGGAGTTGCCCGCCCCCTCCGGCCACGGCCCCCACTTTTGGCGGCAAGGCTGGAGGGAACAAAGAAAGCAACAAGGAGGAGTCACTGGCCAGTCAGGACAGCCCCTAAGGTGTCCTGAGCTGAGGTGACTCTGACTTTTAGAAATCCTCCATCTTGCAGATGGAGGATTCCCCCAATAGGGTTAGGATTGTGACCCCCTCCCCTTGGGAGGAGGCACAAAGAGGGTGTACCCACCCTCAGGGCTAGTAGCCATTGGCTACTAACCCCCCAGACCTAAACACGCCCTTAAATTTAGTATTTAAGGGCTACCCTGAACCCTAGAAAATTAGATTCCTGCAACTACAAGAAGAAGGACTGCCCAGCTGAAAACCCCTGCAGCGGAAGACCAGAAGACGACAACTGCCTTGGCTCCAGAAACTCACCGGCCTGTCTCCTGCCTTCCAAAGATCCTGCTCCAGCGACGCCTTCCGAAGGGACCAGCGACCTCGACATCCTCTGAGGACTGCCCCTGCTTCGAAAAGACAAGAAACTCCCGAGGACAGCGGACCTGCTCCAAGAAAGGCTGCAACTTTGTTTCCAGCAGCTTTAAAGAACCCTGCAAGCTCCCCGCAAGAAGCGTGAGACTTGCAACACTGCACCTGGCGACCCCGACTCGGCTGGTGGAGACCCGACACCTCAGGAGGGACCCCAGGACTACTCTGATACTGTGAGTACCAAAACCTGTCCCCCCTGAGCCCCCACAGCGCCGCCTGCAGAGGGAATCCCGAGGCTTCCCCTGACCGCGACTCTTTGAACCTAAAGTCCCGACGCCTGGGAGAGACCCTGCACCCGCAGCCCCCAGGACCTGAAGGACCGGACTTTCACTGGAGAAGTGACCCCCAGGAGTCCCTCTCCCTTGCCCAAGTGGAGGTTTCCCCGAGGAATCCCCCCCTTGCCTGCCTGCAGCGCTGAAGAGATCCCGAGATCTCTCATAGACTAACATTGCGAACCCGACGCTTGTTTCTACACTGCACCCGGCCGCCCCCGCGCCGCTGAGGGTGAAATTTCTGTGTGGGCTTGTGTCCCCCCCGGTGCCCTACAAAACCCCCCTGGTCTGCCCTCCGAAGACGCGGGTACTTACCTGCAAGCAGACCGGAACCGGGGCACCCCCTTCTCTCCATTCTAGCCTATGTGTTTTGGGCACCACTTTGAACTCTGCACCTGACCGGCCCTGAGCTGCTGGTGTGGTGACTTTGGGGTTGCTCTGAACCCCCAACGGTGGGCTACCTTGGACCAAGAACTAAGCCCTGTAAGTGTCTTACTTACCTGGTTAACCTAACAAATACTTACCTCCCCTAGGAACTGTGAAAATTGCACTGTGTCCACTTTTAAAACAGCTATTTGTGAATAACTTGAAAAGTATACATGCAATTTTGATGATTTGAGGTTCCTAAAGTACTTACCTGCAATACCTTTCGAATGAGATATTACATGTAGAATTTGAACCTGTGGTTCTTAAAATAAACTAAGAAAATATATTTTTCTATATAAAAACCTATTGGCTGGATTTGTCTTTGAGTGTGTGTACCTCATTTATTGTCTATGTGTATGTACAACAAATGCTTAACACTACTCCTTGGATAAGCCTACTGCTCGACCACACTACCACAAAATAGAGCATTAGTATTATCTCTTTTTGCCACTATCTTACCTCTAAGGGGAACCCTTGGACTCTGTGCATACTATTCCTTACTTTGAAATAGTGCATACAGAGCCAACTTCCTACATTGGTGGATCAGCGGTGGGGTACAAGACTTTGCATTTGCTGGACTACTCAGCCAATACCTGATCACACGACAAATTCCAAAATTGTCATTAGAAATTGATTTTTGCAATTTGAAATTTTTCTAAATTCTTAAAAGTCCTGCTAGGGCCTTGTGTGTTAAGTCCCTGTTTAGCATTGTCTTTTAGAGTTTAAAAGTTTGTTAAAAGTTTGAAATTAGATTCTAGAAACAGTTTTAGATTCTTTAAAAAGTCTTCCAACTTTTAGCAGAATAATGTCTGATACAGAGATGAATGTGGTGGAACTCGACACCACACCTTACCTCCATCTTAAGATGAGGGAGCTAAGGTCTCTCTGTAATATTAAAAAAATAACCATTGGCTCCAGACCTACCAAAATTCAGCTCCAGGAGCTGTTGGCAGAGTTTGAAAAAGCCAACCCCTCTGATGATGACCTCACAGAGGAAGAAATTAGTGACTTGGAGGCCAATGTCCCTCCTCCAGTCCTAAATAGGGAGAACAGGACCCCTCAAGTCCTGTCTCCAACTGTGTTAGTCAGAAATAGTGAGTCCCTCACAGGAGGGTCCCACATTTCTGAAATCACTGAGGATGCTCTCAGTGAAGATGACCTCCTGTTAGCCAGGATGGCCAAAAGATTGGCTTTAGAGAGACAGCTCCTAGCCATAGAAAGGGAAAGACAAGAGATGGGCCTAGGACCCATCAATGGTGGCAGCAATATAAATAGGGTCAGAGATTCTCCTGACATGTTAAAAATCCCCAAAGGGATTGTGACAAAATTTGAAGATGGTGATGACATCACCAAGTGGTTCACAGCTTTTGAGAGGGCTTGTGTAACCAGAAAAGTGAACAGATCTCACTGGGGTGCTCTCCTTTGGGAAATGTTCACTGGAAAGTGTAGGGATAGACTCCTGACACTCTCTGGAAAAGATGCAGAATCTTATGACCTCATGAAGGGTACCCTGATTGAGGGCTTTGGATTCTCCACTGAGGAGTACAGGATTAGGTTCAGGGGGGCTCAAAAATCCTCGAGCCAGACCTGGGTTGACTTTGTTGACTACTCAGTGAAAACACTAGATGGTTGGATTCAAGGCAGTGGTGTAAGTAATTATGATGGGCTGTACAATTTATTTGTGAAAGAACACCTGTTAAGTAATTGTTCCAATGATAAACTGCATCAACATCTGGTAGACCTAGGACCAATTTCTCCCCAAGAATTGGGAAAGAAGGCGGACCATTGGGTCAAGACAAGGGTGTCCAAGACTTCAACAGGGGGTGACCAAAAGAAAGGGGTCACAAAGACTCCCCAGGGGAAGGGTGATGAGACAACCAAAACTAAAAATAGTAAAGAGTCTTCTACAGGCCCCCAAAAACCTGCACAGGAGGGTGGGCCCAGAGCCTCTTCACAAAACAATGGGTACAAGGGTAAAAACTTTGATCCCAAAAAGGCCTGGTGTCATAGCTGTAAACAGCATGGACACCAAACTGGAGACAAGGCCTGTCCCAAGAAAGGTTCCACTCCAAACTCCCATCCAGGTAACACTGGTATGGCTAGTCTCCAAGTGGGATCAACAGTGTGCCCAGAGCAAATCAGGGTCCACACTGAAGCTATTCTAGTTTCTGAGGGTGGGGTGGATTTAGCCACACTAGCTGTCTGGCCGCCTAACATGCAAAAATACAGACAGCAACTCTTAATTAATGGGACTAGAATAGAGGGCCTGAGGGATACAGGTGCCAGTGTCACCATGGTGACAGAGAAACTGGTTTCCCCTGGCCAATACCTGACTGGAAAAACTTACACAGTCACCAACGCTGACAATCAGAGAAAAGTACATCCCATGGCAATGGTTACTTTAGAATGGGGAGGGGTCAATGGCCTGAAACAGGTGGTGGTCTCCTCAAATATCCCAGTGGACTGTCTGCTTGGAAATGACCTGGAGTCCTCAGCATGGGCTGAGGTAGAACTAAAAACCCATGCAGCAATGCTGGGTATCCCTGAACTGGTATGTGTGAAAACAAGAGCACAATACAAGGCACAGGGTGAAAAAGTAGAGCTGGAGTCTGGAAAAATGGCCCAGCCTACCAAGAGAACAGGAAAGTCAGTTGGGAAACCAACTGCAACACAGCAAAAGAAAGGGAACCTCTCTTCTCAGGAAGAAGTTCTGCCCTCTGAGGGAACTGAGCCTTTGGAGCTTGAACCTTATCAGGTTGAGCTCTTAGGCCCAGGGGGACCCTCAAGGGAGGAGCTGTGTAAGGGACAAGAAACCTGTCCCTCTCTTGAAGGCCTTAGGCAGCAAGCTGCTGAAGAGTCCAAAGGCAAGAAAAATGGAACGCATAGGGTCTATTGGGAAGATGGACTCCTGTACACTGAGGCCACAGACCCCAAACCTGGTGCCACTAGGAGAGTGGTAGTGCCTCAGCTGTTCAGAGAGTTCATCCTAACATTGGCCCATGACATTCCCCTTGCTGGACATTTGGGACAAACCAAGACGTGGGAGAGGTTAGTCAACCACTTCTACTGGCCCAATATGTCCAACATGGTTAAGGAGTTTTGCCTCTCCTGCCCCACCTGTCAAGCCAGTGGTAAGACAGGTGGGCATCCAAAGGCCCCCCTCATTCCACTTCCAGTGGTGGGGGTTCCCTTTGAAAGAGTGGGTGTGGACATAGTTGGTCCACTAGAACCTCCCACAGCCTCAGGAAATCTGTATATCCTGGTAGTAGTGGATCATGCTACCAGGTATCCTGAAGCTATTCCCCTTAGGTCGACTACTGCCCCTGCAGTAGCCAAGGCCCTCATTGGTATTTTTACCAGAGTGGGTTTCCCTAAGGAGGTGGTGTCTGACAGAGGTACCAACTTCATGTCAGCATACCTAAAGCACATGTGGAATGAGTGTGGAGTGACTTATAAATTCACTACCCCATACCATCCACAAACTAATGGCTTGGTTGAGAGATTCAACAAGACATTAAAAGGCATGATCATGGGGCTCCCAGAAAAGCTCAAGAGGAGATGGGATGTCCTCTTGCCATGTCTGCTTTTCGCTTACAGAGAGGTGCCACAGAAGGGAGTAGGATTCTCACCCTTTGAACTTCTGTTTGGTCATCCTGTAAGGGGACCACTTGCCCTTGTTAAAGAAGGCTGGGAGAGACCTCTCCATGAGCCTAAACAGGACATAGTGGACTATGTACTTGGCCTTCGCTCTAGAATGGCAGAGTACATGGAAAAGGCAACCAAAAACCTTGAGGCCAGCCAACAGCTCCAGAAGTTTTGGTATGACCAAAAGGCTGCACTGGTTGAGTTCCAACCAGGGCAGAAAGTCTGGGTTCTGGAGCCTGTGGCTCCCAGGGCACTCCAGGACAAATGGAGTGGCCCTTACCCAGTGCTAGAAAGGAAGAGTCAGGTCACCTACCTGGTGGACCTGGGCACAAGCAGGAGCCCCAAGAGGGTGATCCATGTAAACCGCCTTAAACTCTTCCATGACAGGGCTGATGTGAATCTGTTGATGGTAACAGATGAGGATCAGGAGGCAGAGAGTGAACCTCTCCCTGATCTTCTGTCATCAGACCCAAAAGATGGCACAGTAGATGGGGTGATCTACTCAGACACCCTCTCTGGCCAACAGCAAGCTGATTGTAGGAGAGTCCTACAACAGTTTCCTGACCTCTTCTCCTTAACCCCTGGTCAGACACACCTATGTACCCATGATGTGGACACAGGAGACAGCATGCCTGTCAAGAACAAAATCTTCAGACAGTCTGACCATGTTAAGGAAAGCATCAAGGTGGAAGTCCACAAGATGCTGGAATTGGGAGTAATTGAGCGCTCTGACAGCCCCTGGGCTAGCCCAGTGGTCTTAGTCCCCAAACCTCACACCAAAGATGGAAAGAAAGAGATGAGGTTTTGTGTGGACTACAGAGGGCTCAATTCTGTCACCAAGACAGATGCTCATCCAATTCCAAGAGCTGATGAGCTCATAGACAAATTAGGTGCTGCCAAATTCTTAAGTACCTTTGACTTGACAGCAGGGTACTGGCAAATAAAAATGGCACCTGGAGCAAAAGAGAAAACAGCATTCTCCACACCTGATGGGCATTATCAGTTTACTGTTATGCCCTTTGGTTTAAAGAATGCCCCTGCCACCTTCCAAAGGTTGGTGAATCAAGTCCTTGCTGGCTTGGAGTCCTTTAGCACAGCTTATCTTGATGATATTGCTGTCTTTAGCTCCACCTGGCAGGATCACCTGGTCCACCTGAAGAAGGTTTTGAAGGCTCTGCAATCTGCAGGCCTCTCTATCAAGGCATCCAAATGCCAGATAGGGCAGGGAACTGTGGTTTACTTGGGACACCTTGTAGGTGGAGGCCAAGTTCAGCCACTCCAACCCAAGATCCAGACTATTCTGGACTGGGTAGCTCCAAAAACCCAGACTCAAGTCAGGGCATTCCTTGGCTTGACTGGGTATTACAGGAGGTTTGTGAAGGGATATGGATCCATTGTGACAGCCCTCACTGAACTCACCTCCAAGAAAATGCCCAAGAAAGTGAACTGGACTGTAGAATGCCAACAGGCCTTTGACACCCTGAAACAGGCAATGTGCTCAGCACCAGTTCTAAAAGCTCCAGATTATTCTAAGCAGTTCATTGTGCAGACTGATGCCTCTGAACATGGGATAGGGGCAATTTTGTCCCAAACAAATGATGATGGCCTTGACCAGCCTGTTGCTTTCATTAGCAGGAGGTTACTCCCCAGGGAGCAGCGTTGGAGTGCCATTGAGAGGGAGGCCTTTGCTGTGGTTTGGTCCCTGAAGAAGCTGAGACCATACCTCTTTGGGACTCACTTCCTAGTTCAAACTGACCACAGACCTCTCAAATGGCTGATGCAAATGAAAGGTGAAAATCCTAAACTGTTGAGGTGGTCCATCTCCCTACAGGGAATGGACTTTATAGTGGAACACAGACCTGGGACTGCCCATGCCAATGCAGATGGCCTTTCCAGGTTCTTCCACTTAGAAAATGAAGACTCTCTTGGGAAAGGTTAGTCTCATCCTCTTTCGTTTGGGGGGGGTTGTGTAAGGAAATGCCTCCTTGGCATGGTTGCCCCCTGACTTTTTGCCTTTGCTGATGCTATGTTTACAATTGAAAGTGTGCTGAGGCCTGCTAACCAGGCCCCAGCACCAGTGTTCTTTCCCTAACCTGTACTTTTGTATCCACAATTGGCAGACCCTGGCATCCAGATAAGTCCCTTGTAACTGGTACTTCTAGTACCAAGGGCCCTGATGCCAAGGAAGGTCTCTAAGGGCTGCAGCATGTCTTATGCCACCCTGGAGACCTCTCACTCAGCACAGACACACTGCTTGCCAGCTTGTGTGTGCTAGTGAGGACAAAACGAGTAAGTCGACATGGCACTCCCCTCAGGGTGCCATGCCAGCCTCTCACTGCCTATGCAGTATAGGTAAGCCACCCCTCTAGCAGGCCTTACAGCCCTAAGGCAGGGTGCACTATACCATAGGTGAGGGTACCAGTGCATGAGCATGGTACCCCTACAGTGTCTAAACAAAACCTTAGACATTGTAAGTGCAGGGTAGCCATAAGAGTATATGGTCTGGGAGTCTGTCAAACACGAACTCCACAGCACCATAATGGCTACACTGAAAACTGGGAAGTTTGGTATCAAACTTCTCAGCACAATAAATGCACACTGATGCCAGTGTACATTTTATTGTAAAATACACCACAGAGGGCACCTTAGAGGTGCCCCCTGAAACTTAACCGACTGTCTGTGTAGGCTGACTAGTTCCAGCAGCCTGCCACACCAGAGACATGTTGCTGGCCCCATGGGGAGAGTGCCTTTGTCACTCTGAGGCCAGTAACAAAGCCTGCACTGGGTGGAGATGCTAACACCTCCCCCAGGCAGGAGCTGTAACACCTGGCGGTGAGCCTCAAAGGCTCACCCCTTTGTCACAGCCCAGCAGGGCACTTCAACTTAGTGGAGTTGCCCGCCCCCTCCGGCCACGGCCCCCACTTTTGGCGGCAAGGCTGGAGGGAACAAAGAAAGCAACAAGGAGGAGTCACTGGCCAGTCAGGACAGCCCCTAAGGTGTCCTGAGCTGAGGTGACTCTGACTTTTAGAAATCCTCCATCTTGCAGATGGAGGATTCCCCCAATAGGGTTAGGATTGTGACCCCCTCCCCTTGGGAGGAGGCACAAAGAGGGTGTACCCACCCTCAGGGCTAGTAGCCATTGGCTACTAACCCCCCAGACCTAAACACGCCCTTAAATTTAGTATTTAAGGGCTACCCTGAACCCTAGAAAATTAGATTCCTGCAACTACAAGAAGAAGGACTGCCCAGCTGAAAACCCCTGCAGCGGAAGACCAGAAGACGACAACTGCCTTGGCTCCAGAAACTCACCGGCCTGTCTCCTGCCTTCCAAAGATCCTGCTCCAGCGACGCCTTCCGAAGGGACCAGCGACCTCGACATCCTCTGAGGACTGCCCCTGCTTCGAAAAGACAAGAAACTCCCGAGGACAGCGGACCTGCTCCAAGAAAGGCTGCAACTTTGTTTCCAGCAGCTTTAAAGAACCCTGCAAGCTCCCCGCAAGAAGCGTGAGACTTGCAACACTGCACCCGGCGACCCCGACTCGGCTGGTGGAGACCCGACACCTCAGGAGGGACCCCAGGACTACTCTGATACTGTGAGTACCAAAACCTGTCCCCCCTGAGCCCCCACAGCGCCGCCTGCAGAGGGAATCCCGAGGCTTCCCCTGACCGCGACTCTTTGAACCTAAAGTCCCGACGCCTGGGAGAGACCCTGCACCCGCAGCCCCCAGGACCTGAAGGACCGGACTTTCACTGGAGAAGGGACCCCCAGGAGTCCCTCTCCCTTGCCCAAGTGGAGGTTTCCCCGAGGAATCCCCCCCTTGCCTGCCTGCAGCGCTGAAGAGATCCCGAGATCTCTCATAGACTAACATTGCGAACCCGACGCTTGTTTCTACACTGCACCCGGCCGCCCCCGCGCCGCTGAGGGTGAAATTTCTGTGTGGGCTTGTGTCCCCCCCGGTGCCCTACAAAACCCCCCTGGTCTGCCCTCCGAAGACGCGGGTACTTACCTGCAAGCAGACCGGAACCGGGGCACCCCCTTCTCTCCATTCTAGCCTATGTGTTTTGGGCACCACTTTGAACTCTGCACCTGACCGGCCCTGAGCTGCTGGTGTGGTGACTTTGGGGTTGCTCTGAACCCCCAACGGTGGGCTACCTTGGACCAAGAACTAAGCCCTGTAAGTGTCTTACTTACCTGGTTAACCTAACAAATACTTACCTCCCCTAGGAACTGTGAAAATTGCACTAAGTGTCCACTTTTAAAACAGCTATTTGTGAATAACTTGAAAAGTATACATGCAATTTTGATGATTTGAAGTTCCTAAAGTACTTACCTGCAATACCTTTCGAATGAGATATTACATGTAGAATTTGAACCTGTGGTTCTTAAAATAAACTAAGAAAATATATTTTTCTATATAAAAACCTATTGGCTGGATTTGTCTTTGAGTGTGTGTACCTCATTTATTGTCTATGTGTATGTACAACAAATGCTTAACACTACTCCTTGGATAAGCCTACTGCTCGACCACACTACCACAAAATAGAGCATTAGTATTATCTCTTTTTGCCACTATCTTACCTCTAAGGGGAACCCTTGGACTCTGTGCATACTATTCCTTACTTTGAAATAGTGCATACAGAGCCAACTTCCTACAACCATTTTCAACAAACATGAGAGATTAAAGAGAAACATAAATTAAAATGAGGAGTAACCTTTTATACATCAAGCGTCCGACAAACCTACAGTAAACAGGAAGTACCTAACAGCTGACATAGGTACTCAGTATTACAACAGGCAACACTGCTAACTGTAAAAGGTGGCTTCTTAAGTAGGCCATCCAAAATTGCTCAAAGACCTAGGAAATTCATGCCCTGCAGTGGGGCGCTAAATGGTATATTTTTCTCTAAACACAGACTAGTTTTCTAGACCTCCTGGCACCAAGGACTTAGGGCCTGATTCTTACCTTGGCGGTCGGCGGAGAGGCGGCGGTCGGACCGCGAACAGACCGGCGGTCCAAAAAATGCCATTCTGACCGCGGCGGTCACCGCCGCGATCGACCGCCACTTCCCCACTCCGACCGCCACGGCGGTCATGACCGACGGGCTGGAATTCGCACACTCCGGCCCGGCGGTCGACCCAAGACCGCCAACCGTATCATGACCCTGCTTACCGCTGCGGTTTTTGGCGGTCGGGAACCGCCATGCGAACCATGGCGGTAGGCACTATCGGGGCCAGGGAATTCCTTCCCTGGCACTGATAGGGGTCTCCCCCACACCCCACTGCCCCCCACGAGTCCTCCCCCCACACCCTCCACCCCCCTGCCACCCCCCAGAGGTGGTACGAACCCCCTGCCCCCCCCACCCCGACATGCACATACACGCACCCCGACATGCACGCACCCCCAACATGCACATATGCACACCCCCTACACACACACATACACAACGGGGGCACATACCCGCACACATACATGCCGACATGCGCACCCACCGAACTACACACATTGCCCAAAGGCACAGCAGCACCCCCCGCCCGCATGCACGCACTCACACACCCCCATGCACGCACACATCACACAACACCCCCCCACCCCCTCCCCTCACGGACGATCAACTTACCTTGTGCGTTGGTCCTCCGGGAGGCGACGGGAGCCATAGGGACGTGACCGCCAACAGAAGACCGCCAACAGAAGACCGCCACACAGAAATGTGGGTCGTAATTCTGGGGGCGGTGTTCTGCTGGCGTGGCGGTGGAGGTTGACCAGTCCCCACTTTCCCGCCGACCGCCAGTGTGGCTGCTGGCGGTATTCCGGCGGAACGCTCCCAGCGGTCGGAATACGCGCAGCGGCATACCGCCGCGGTCGGCGGTCTTTACCGCGGCGGTAACTCGGCGGTCTTGCGAAAAGACCGCCAAGGTCAGAATGAGGGCCTTAGTGTCCCAACCTGAATCTGAAAACCAGTTGTACTGCAACTGTTCCAAAACCCACTCAGCAATATTTTAGGAAGATATGTTTCAGGTAATGACCAAGTGCCTGAGACACTACAGGGATAGTTACTGGAACCCCAGACCCAATTTCTTAAACAAATTACAGATTGAAGAACACTAGAATGCTAGTATAGTGCACACAATATGAATTTTAACCACAAGAAAGACAACTACAGTGGCAGCACAATGTTCACTAAAAGCAAAAATACTTACCAAAAAACCCATTATGCCCCAAGACTTTGCTTGTCAGAACGACCAGGCCCTATCCCTCCCACAAAAATCATTAAAACCTCACTTTGTCCAAAACAATCAATGCCTGGTGTGCCATCCACTCCATGAGGAAGGAGAGCTGCATTAAAAGGAATCTATGTGGAGTGGGAGGCCAGATATTATTTATTCCACATTACAAGTGTGTTTTGATATAATGTACTTTTAATATTGCAGACATGGCATGCATTGGTGGCAGAGTAGTCCACTTTCAAACTCAAAACTAGACTCTTTGTGTTTTATGGAGAAGGTACCCCATCACAAATGTGAAGGATTATCCAGTCCACCCAAATGACAATATGCATGCTCAATTTAAAGTTGGACTGTGATCTTTCCTAAGGCAGCACCCCTGCTGGCTTGGATGTTGCAAAGCTTACTCCCACCGCCAGGACCACTCTTGACTCTGATAGTGCATGTCCTAAATCAATTATGCCACCCTCCCATATTCCATGAAAAATATGACATGTTATTTAAAAATAAAATAAAAAGGTGTCTGAGTTTGTCTATAAGTTAGCTGATAGGTACTTATTAGAAAATATATGTAATTATCTGTTGTATATTATATGTTGTGCGTGTAACGTGACCCACAGTACTTACATCGTATCCACATTTTGTGTGTCTGTATTAATACATTTAGTTAAATATGTAATTGAACAATGTGTTAATCAAACTAATGTACTTACATCATTTATACATTGCACGCATATTATACAGAGCTGTCAATCCTCTACTCCAGGCAAGATGGAGAAGTATACATCAGCCAAATGACCATGTGTACAGACCATGTTCAGATCTACAGACCATGCAGGAAAAAACACATTGTTAAGATGTAGTCTTAACCACAACACCATAGAAGCATTTGAAGAGCAATTACCATATGAACATTTGGCCAACCCTAATTCAGACTGCCACCCCACCTATTATGAAGGTTATGGTAGTATTACATTTCTAGAATTCCAGTGGTTTGTTCCAGAATACAGTGCATGTTGGTCTCAGACGTTTTCAGCTATACTCACCTAGATACTCTGATGCTCAACAAATGTATGATAGCTTACAAATTCCTACAAGTAATGCTACACTGAACAGTATCAAGGACAAATTCTATGGATTAGGAGTCATGTCACATGTGGTTAATGCCATAGATGGAACCCATGTTGCATTGGTGCAACCTCATAACTGGAAGCAAGTCTACCGCAGTAGGAAACATTTCTACTCCATCTATGTGCAGAGCTCTAAATCACTAGTGTCTAAGCAAGATTAGGAAATTGGACCTGTGAATTGCCGATACTGTGCAGTAGCTGTATACCACAGCAGATGGCAGGTTTTACAACGAGGAGGCCTGTCCTCTTGGTAAGCCTTAGCAATTATGTTATTTAATTTTTATACTCTGGCCAGCCAGACATTAGTACACTTATGTTTGTTTTTGTGATTGTTTTTCAGAGGGCTCAATGTGACAGAGTTGTACCTGGCTATTGACTATGATGTGATTATGATTTGGATAGGATGTGAACAACTATTGGTGGACTTCTACGACTACATCAATTTGAACACGTACAATATAAAGATGACCTACGAATATAGTAAAAACAGTATTTGTTTTCTGGATCTGAATATATTCATCAAAAATAATATGATCCATACTAAAATCTATTGCAAACCGACAGCATGCAATGCAATATTACATGCGGAATGTGCTCATCCTAGGAATCAAATTTCAGCCATTCCCTTCGGGGAAATGACTAGGTTCAGAAGAAATTGTAGTGAATCTAACACATGTGATGTGGAATTAAATGGTTTGGAAGAAAGATTTTTACAATGAGGTTATTCCAAACGTATTATAGGGGCAGCAAGGAAGAAGATCAATCAAACATGTAGAACTACCCTATTGAGCAAACAGACCAAATCGCAACACAGTTCGCCACCTGCAAATGTTAATTTTTGTACGGCATATAGCCAAAACACTCAGACCATATATCGCATTTTATGCAAGCATTGGAATATATTACAAACAGATTGCACGCTTGCAGAAATACTACCTAGAAGGCCAAAAATGATTCATAAAAGAGGAATAACCATACAAAATCATGTATGTAAAAGTTTTTTACTTCCTTTAAAGGAAAATAAATCCACATGGCTTCCTGAAAAAATCGATGGTTTTTACAGATGTGGTCACTGTAATGTATGTAATTTAGCATTGCATAGGACTTTAGAATTTAGCTTTAATGGAAGTAATACATATAAAATCACAACTTTCATTATTTGCAAAACTAAATTTACTGTATATATCTTGAAATGTGAATGTGGCTAAATCTATGTGGGTAGCACCATCAGGCCCTTAAAAGAACGTATTCAGGAGCACATTTGTGCAATTAGAAATAATGACATGGCATCACCAGTGGTACGTCATATGAATAAAAGACATCCAGACACAGAAGTTCCAACATTAAAGTATATGGGTAGTAACCACACTCCAGTGAATCCCAGGGGTGGAAATAGAACTTTGGACCTAAGGAGGAATGAGGCAAAATGGATCATTAGGCTAAGAACCATAGAACTGTGGATGAACCTGGATGATGAACTGTATCACTTTTTATAATTGTATATGTATAGATGTGCATTTAAAAGAAGGTCATTTATCAATGTTATAAATTATATTGTTTCTGTACATAGTCAGAATTATGATCTATATGTAAATTATACTTCTTGAATAAGATTTATTGAATAATGTGACTTAATGTCGGATAATTTATAACTTTGCATTGTGGGGACTGTCCTATTCTGAGATACTATCAAAAAGTTTTTCTCTTTTGCTCCTTTGTTATGGGTATGGTTCTTTGGCACTTTTAACATATGGGTGTTTTGCCTGTTTACTATGGGGATTGTTTTGCCATTGGTTCTTATTGCACCTATGGCAATCTATCTATGGATGGTCTATCACCGCAGTGGTATAATCGTGTTAGAGACAGATTATTGTTGAAGTTTATATGGACCATTAGGTATATATCTTAATGATTCATCAAATTGATCGTTCAATCAGGCAGGGCACGATTAATTTTTCATACGGCCTTAACCCCTTCTGTGCCCAGGACGTAATGGTTACGTCCTGAGGCACAGTGCTGCTGTGCCCAGGACGTAACCATTACGTCCTGTGCACAGATCCCAGAGGGAGCGCTAGCGCTCCCTCTGTGGGATTCCCCCGCACCCCCCCAAGTCAGGGATGGAAGGGGAAGCCCTTCCCCTCCCACCCCCCCAACCCCCCCTGTGACATCAGCGCGCGCTGATTAGTCACAGGGTCTCCCCCATCGCGCTTTTGCATTTCTCTTTCAATCCCATGGGGGAGGCCCTGAGAGGCTTCAAAGGGAAGGAAATGTATTTCCTTCCCTTTGAAGTCTCTCACAGGTTTCAAAAGCCGGATTGCTTGCAATCCGGCTTTTGAAACCCCACTAGACACCAGGGATTTTTTTTTTTTCAACGAAATTGGCAAAAGGGAGCGACCCCTTGGGCAAGGGTCGCTCCCAGGGGGGGCATTTTTTCAGGAAGGCCTTTTCTGCCCCCTCGGAGGGCAGATTGGCCTAAAATTATTTTAGGCCATCTCTATTGGTATTAGGCCGATCTACCCCCAGGGGGGGCAGAAACCTCTAGGCGCCAGGGCAAATTTTTTTTGTGTGTCTTTTTTTTTTTTTTTTTTTTAGAGATGGGGAGCGACTCATCAGGCAAGGGTCGCTCCCCTGGGGGGCAAATTGTATTTAGACCATTTCTGCCCCCCTTGGGGGCAGATTGGTCGATTTTAGGTCAATCTGCCCCAAGGGGGCAGAAACCACTAGGCACCAGGGATTTGTTTTTTGTCGCCAATGTCACGCAGGGAGAGCGACCCCGTAGGCAAGGGTCACTCCCGGGGGTGGGGGGGGGGGGTGGAGGGTTTGGGGGGCAAATTTATTTTAGGCCATTTCTGCCCCCCCGGGGGCAGAAACCTGTAGGCGCCAGGGCAAAAAAAAAATGTGTGTTTTTTTTTTTGTTTGTTTGTTTTTTTAGAGATGGGGAGCGACCCATCAGACAAGGGTCGCTCCCCTGGGGGGCAAACTGTGTTTAGACCATTTCTGCCCCCCTTGGGGGCAGATTGGTCGATTTTATGTCAATCTGCCCCCAAGGGGGCAGAAACCACTAGGCACCGGGGATTTTTTTTTTTGTGCCAATGTCACGCAGGGGGAGCGACCCCGTAGGCAAGGGTCGCTCCGAGGGTGGTGGGGGTTGGGGGGCAAATTTATTTTAGGCCATTTCTGCCCCCCCTAGGGGCAGATCGGCCTATTATTAGGCCGATCTGCCCCCAGGGGGGGGCAGAAACCTCTTGTTGCCAGGGCAAAACATTTTTTTGTGTTTTTTTTTTTTGTTTGTTTGTTTTTTTAGAGATGGGGAGCGACCCATCAGACAAGGGTCGCTCCCCTGGGGGGCAAACTGTATTTAGAGCATTTCTGAGTGGTCGATTTTAGGTCAATCTGCCCCCAAGGGGGCAGAAACCACTAGGCACCGGGGATTTGTTTTTTGGCGCCAATGTCACGCAGGGGGAGCGACCCCGTAGGCAAGGGTCGCTCCTGGTGGGGGGGTGGGGGTTGGGGGGGCAAATTTATTTTAGGCCATTTCTGCCCCCCCTGGGGGCAGATCGGCCTATTGGTATTAGGCGGATCTACCCCCGGGGGGCCAGAAACCTCTAGGCGCCAGGGCAAATTATTTTTTTTTGTTTTTATTTTTTTTATTTTTAGAGATGGGAAGCGACCCATCAGGCAAGGGTCGCTCCCCTGGGGGGCAAATTGTATTTAGACCATTTCTGCCCCCCTTGGGGGCAGATTGGTCGATTTTAGGTCAATCTGCCCCAAGGGGGCAGAAACCACTAGGCACCAGGGATTTGTTTTTTGTCGCCAATGTCACGCAGGGGGAGTGACCCCGTAGGCAATGGTCGCTCCCGGGGGGGAGGTGGGGGCTTGGGGGGAAAATTTATATTAGGCCATTTTTGCCCCCCCTGGGGGCAGAAACCTGTAGGCGCCAGGGCAAATTTTTTTTTTGTTTGTTTGTTTTTTTAGAGATGGGGAGCGACCCATCAGACAAGGGTCGCTCTCCTGGGGGGCAAACTGTATTTAGAGCATTTCTGCCCCCCTTGGGGGCAGAAGTGGTCGATTTTAGGTCAATCTGCCCCCAAGGGGGCAGAAACCACTAGGCACCGGGGATTTGTTTTTTGGCACCAATGTCACGCAGGGGGAGCGACCCCGTAGGCAAGGGTCGCTCCTGGTGGGGGGGTCGGGGTTGGGGGGGCAAATTTATTTTAGGCCATTTCTGCCCCCCCTGGGGGCAGATCTGCCTATTATTAGGCCGATCTGCCCCCAGGGGGGGCAGAAACCTCTTGGTGCCAGGGCAAATTTTTTTTTTGTGGTTTTTTTTGTGTTTGTTTGTTTTTTTAGAGATGGGGAGCGACCCATCAGACAAGGGTCGCTCCCCTGGGGGGAAAACTGTATTTAGAGCATTTCTGCCCCCCTTGGGGGCAGAAGTGGTCGATTTTAGGTCAATCTGCCCCTAAGGGGGCAGAAACCACTAGGCACCGGGGATTTGTTTTTTGGCGCCAATGTCACGCAGGGGGAGCGACCCCGTAGGCAAGGGTCGCTCTGAGGGGGGGAGTGGGAGTTGGAGGGGCAAATTTATTTTAGGCCATTTCTGCCCCCCCTGGGGGAAGATCGGCCTATTAGGCCGATCTGCCCCCAGGGGGGGCAGAAACCTGTAGGCGCCAGGGCAAATTTTTTTTGTGTGTTTTTTTTAGAGATGGGGAGCGACCCATCAGACAAGGGTCGCTCCCCTGGGGGGCAAACTGTGTTTAGACCATTTCTGCCCCCCTTGGGGGCAGATTGGTCAATTTTAGGGCAATCTGCCCCCAAGGGGGCAGAAACCACTAGGCACCGGGGATTTGTTGTTTGGCGCCAATGTCACACAGGGGGAGCGACCCCGTAGGCAAGGGTCGCTCCTGGGCAGGGGGGGTTTGGGGAGGGTGGGGGGTCAAATTTATTTTAGGGGATTCCCCCCCCCCCCCCCCCCCCCCCGGGCCGGCTGAGCTAGAGGTCAAAATCCACAGTTAGGCACTTTGCAAAAAACACCTCTGTTTTCTGTGAAAAAATATGTTGTGTCCACGTTGTGTTTTGGGCCATTTCCTTTCGTGGGCGCTAGGCCTACCCACACAAGTGAGGTACCATTTTTATGGAGAGACTTAGGGGAACGCTGGGTGGAAGGAAATTTGTGGCTCCTCTCAGATTCCAGAACTTTCTGTCACCGAAATGAGAGGAAAAAGTGTTTTTGGGCCAAATTTTGATGTTTGCAAAGGATTCTGGGTAACAGAACCTGGTCAGAGCCCCGCAAATCACCCCATCTTGGATTCCCCTAGGTCTCTAGTTTTAAAAAAATGCGCTGGTTTGCTAGGTTTTCCCAGGTGCCGGCTGAGCTAGAGGCCAAAATCCACAGGTAAGCACTGTTTTCTATGAAAAAATTTGATGTGTCCATGTTGTGTTTTGGGCCGTTTCCTCTCGCGAGCGCTAGGCCTACCCACACAAGTGAGGTATCATTTTTATCGGGAGACATGGAGGAACGCTGGGTGGAAGGAAATTTGTGGCTCCTCTCAGATTCCAGAACTTTCTGCCACAGAAATGTGAGGAACATGTGTTTTTTTTAGCCACATTTTGAGGTTTGCAAAGGATTCTGGGTAACAGAACCTGGTCCGAGCCACACAAGTCACCCCATCTTGGATTCCCCTAGGTCTCTAGTTTTCAGAAATGCACAGGTTTGGTAGGTTTCCCTAGGTGGCGGCTGAGCTACAGGCCAAAATCTACAGGTAGGCACTTTGCAAAAAACACCTCTGTTTTCCTTCAAAAATTTGGCTGTGTCCACGTTGCGCTTTGGGGCCTTTCCTGTCGCGGGCGCTAGGCCTACCCACACAAGTGAGGTATCATTTTTATCGGGAGACGTGGGGGAACGCTGGGTGGAAGGAAATTCGTGGCTCCTCTCAGATTCCAGAACTTTCTGCCACAGAAATGTGAGGAACATGTGTTTTTTTAGCCAAATTTTGAGGTTTGCAAAGGATTCTGGGTAACAGAACCTGGTCCGAGCCACACAAGTCTCCCCATCTTGGATTCCCCTAGGTCTCTAGTTTTCAGAAATGCACAGGTTTGGTATGTTTCCTTAGGTGGCGGCTGAGCTACAGGCCAAAATCTACAGGTAGGCACTTTGCAAAAAACACCTCTGTTTTCCTTCACCAATTTGGCTGTGTCCACGTTGCGCTTTGGGGCGTTTCCTGTCGCGGGCGCTAGGCCTACCCACACAAGTGAGGTATCATTTTTATCGGGAGACGTGGGGGAACGCTGGGTGGAAGGAAATTCGTGGCTCCTCTCAGATTCCAGAACTTTCTGCCACAGAAATGTGAGGAACATGTGTTTTTTTAGCCAAATTTTGAGGTTTGCAAAGGATTCTGGGTAACAGAACCTGGTCCGAGCCACACAAGTCACCCCATCTTGGATTCCCCTAGGTCTCTAGTTTTCAGAAATGCACAGGTTTGGTAGGTTTCCCTAGGTGGCGGCTGAGCTACAGGCCAAAATCTACAGGTAGGCACTTTGCAAAAAACACCTCTGTTTTCCTTCAAAAATGTGGCTGTGTCCACGTTGCGCTTTGGGGCGTTTCCTGTCGCGGGCGCTAGGCCTACCCACACAAGTGAGGTATCATTTTTATCGGGAGACATGGGGGAACGCTGGGTGGAAGGAATTTTGTGGCTCCTCTCAGATTCCAGAACTTTCTGCCACAGAAATGTGAGGAACATGTGTTTTTTTAGCCAAATTTTGAGGTTTGCAAAGGATTCTGGGTAACAGAACCTGGTCCGAGCCACACAAGTCACCCCATCTTGGATTCCCCTAGGTCTCTAGTTTTCCAAAATGCACAGGTTTGGTAGGTTTCCCTAGGTGGCGGCTGAGCTACAGGCCAAAATCTACAGGTAGGCACTTTGCAAAAAACACCTCTGTTTTCCTTCAAAAATTTGGCTGTGTCCACGTTGCGCTTTGGGGCCTTTCCTGTTGCGGGCGCTAGGCCTACCCACACAAGTGAGGTATCATTTTTATCGGGAGACGTGGGGGAACGCTGGGTGGAAGGAAATTTGTGGCTCCTCTCAGATTCCAGAACTTTCTCCCACAGAAATGTGAGGAACATGTGGTTTTTTAGCCAAATTTTGAGGTTTGCAAAGGATTCTGGGTAACAGAACCTGGTCCGAGCCACACAAGTCACCCCATCTTGGATTCCCCTAGGTCTCTAGTTTTCAGAAATGCACAGGTTTTGTAGGTTTCCCTAGGTGGCGGCTGAGCTACAGGCCAAAATCTACAGGTAGGCACTTTGCAAAAAACACCTCTGTTTTCCTTCAAAAATTTGGCTGTGTCCACGTTGCGCTTTGGGGCGTTTCCTGTCGCGGGCGCTAGGCCTACCCACACAAGTGAGGTATCATTTTTATCGGGAGACGTGGGGGAACGCTGGGTGGAAGGAAATTTGTGGCTCCTCTCAGATTCCAGAACTTTCTGCCACAGAAATGTGAGGAACATGTGTTTTTTTTAGCCAAATTTTGAGGTTTGCAAAGGATTCTGGGTAACAGAACCTGGTCCGAGCCACACAAGTCACCCCATCTTGGATTCCCCTAGGTCTCTAGTTTTCAGAAATGCACAGGTTTGGTAGGTTTCTCTAGGTGGCGGCTGAGCTACAGGCCAAAATCTACAGGTAGGCACTTTGCAAAAAACACCTCTGTTTTCCTTCAAAAATGTGGCTGTGTCCACGTTGCGCTTTGGGGCGTTTCCTGTCGCGGGCGCTAGGCCTACCCACACAAGTGAGGTATCACTTATATCGGGAGATGTGGGGGAACGCTGGTGGAAGGAAATTTGTTGCTCCTCTCAGATTCCAGAACTTTCTGCCACAGAAATGTGAGGAGCATGTGTTTTTTTAGCCAAATTTTGAGGTTTGCAAAGGATTCTGGGTAACAGAACCTGGTCCGAGCCACACAAGTCACCCCATCTTGGATTCCCCTAGGTCTCTAGTTTTCCGAAATGCACAGGTTTGGTAGGTTTCCCTAGGTGGCGGCTGAGCTACAGGCCAAAATCTACAGGTAGGCACTTTGCAGAAAACACCTCTGTTTTCCTTCAAAAATGTGGCTGTGTCCACGTTGCGCTTTGGGGCGTTTCCTGTCGCGGGCGCTAGGCCTACCCACACAAGTGAGGTATCATTTTTATCAGGAGACGTGGGGGAACGCTGGGTGGAAGGAAATTTGTGGCTCCCCTCAGATTCCAGAACTTTCTGCCACAGAAATGTGAGGAACATGTGTTTTTTTAGCCAGATTTTGAGGTTTGCAAAGGATTCTGGGTAACAGAACCTGGTCCGAGCCACACAAGTCACCCCATCTTGGATTCCCCTAGGTCTCTAGTTTTCAGAAATGCACAGGTTTGGTAGGTTTCCCTAGGTGGCGGCTGAGCTACTGGCCAAAATCTACAGGTAGGGACTTTGCAAGAAACACCTCTGTTTTCCTTCACCAATTTGGCTGTGTCCACGTTGCGCTTTGGGGCGTTTCCTGTCGCGGGCGCTAGGCCTACCCACACAAGTGAGGTATCATTTTTATCGGGAGACGTGGGGGAACGCTGGGTGGAAGGAAATTCGTGGCTCCTCTCAGATTCCAGAACTTTCTGCCATAGAAATGTGAGGAACATGTGTTTTTTTAGCCACATTTGGAGGTTTGCAAAGGATTCTGGGTAACAGAACCTGGTCCGAGCCACACAAGTCTCCCCATCTTGGATTCCCGTAGGTCTCTAGTTTTCAGAAATGCACAGGTTTGGTAGGTTTCCCTAGGTGGCGGCTGAGCTACAGGCCAAAATCTACAGGTAGGCACTTTGCAAAAAACACCTCTGTTTTCCTTCACCAATTTGGCTGTGTCCACGTTGCGCTTTGGGGCGTTTCCTGTCGCGGGCGCTAGGCCTACCCACACAAGTGAGGTATCATTTTTATCGGGAGACGTGGGGGAACGCTGGGTGGAAGGAAATTCGTGGCTCCTCTCAGATTCCAGAACTTTCTGCCACAGAAATGTGAGGAACATGTGTTTTTTTAGCCAAATTTTGAGGTTTGCAAAGGATTCTGGGTAACAGAACCTGGTCCAAGCCACACAAGTCACCCCATCTTGGATTCCCCTAGGTCTCTAGTTTTCAGAAATGCACAGGTTTGGTAGGTTTCCCTAGGTGGCGGCTGAGCTACAGGCCAAAATCTACAGGTAGGCACTTTGCAAAAAACACCTCTGTTTTCCTTCACCAATTTGGCTGTGTCCACGTTGCGCTTTGGGGCGTTTCCTGTCGCGGGCGCTAGGCCTACCCACACAAGTGAGGTATCATTTTTATCGGGAGACGTGGGGGAACGCTGGGTGGAAGGAAATTCGTGGCTCCTCTCAGATTCCAGAACTTTCTGCCATAGAAATGTGAGGAACATGTGTTTTTTTAGCCACATTTGGAGGTTTGCAAAGGATTCTGGGTAACAGAACCTGGTCCGAGCCACACAAGTCTCCCCATCTTGGATTCCCCTAGGTCTCTAGTTTTCAGAAATGCACAGGTTTGGTAGGTTTCCCTAGGTGGCGGCTGAGCTACAGGCCAAAATCTACAGGTAGGCACTTTGCAAAAAACACCTCTGTTTTCCTTCAAAAATTTGGCTGTGTCCACGTTGCGCTTTGGGGCGTTTCCTGTCGCGGGCGCTAGGCCTACCCACACAAGTGAGGTATCATTTTTATCGGGAGACGTGGGGGAACGCTGGGTGGAAGGAAATTCGTGGCTCCTCTCAGATTCCAGAACTTTCTGCCACAGAAATGTGAGGAACATGTGTATTTTTAGCCAAATTTTGAGGTTTGCAAAGGATTCTGGGTAACAGAACCTGGTCCGAGCCACACAAGTCACCCCATCTTGGATTCCCCTAGGTCTCTAGTTTTCAGAAATGCACAGGTTTGGTAGGTTTCCCTAGGTGGCGGCTGAGCTACTGGCCAAAATCTACAGGTAGGCACTTTGCAAGAAACACCTCTGTTTTCCTTCACCAATTTGGCTGTGTCCACGTTGCGCTTTGGGGCGTTTCCTGTCGCGGGCGCTAGGCCTACCCACACAAGTGAGGTATCATTTTTATCGGGAGACGTGGGGGAACGCTGGGTGGAAGGAAATTCGTGGCTCCTCTCAGATTCCAGAACTTTCTGCCATAGAAATGTGAGGAACATGTGTTTTTTTAGCCACATTTGGAGGTTTGCAAAGGATTCTGGGTAACAGAACCTGGTCCGAGCCACACAAGTCTCCCCATCTTGGATTCCCCTAGGTCTCTAGTTTTCAGAAATGCACAGGTTTGGTAGGTTTCCCTAGGTGGCGGCTGAGCTACAGGCCAAAATCTACAGGTAGGCACTTTGCAAAAAACACCTCTGTTTTCCTTCACCAATTTGGCTTTGTCCACGTTGCGCTTTGGGGCGTTTCCTGTCGCGGGCGCTAGGCCTACCCACACAAGTGAGGTATCATTTTTATCGGGAGACGTGGGGGAACGCTGGGTGGAAGGAAATTCGTGGCTCCTCTCAGAATCAAGAACTTTCTGCCACAGAAATGTGAGGAACATGTGTTTTTTTAGCCAAATTTTGAGGTTTGCAAAGGATTCTGGGTAACAGAACCTGGTCCGAGCCACACAAGTAACCCCATCTTGGATTCCCCTAGGTCTCTAGTTTTCAGAAATGCACAGGTTTGGTAGGTTTCCCTAGGTGGCGGCTGAGCTACAGGCCAAAATCTACAGGTAGGCACTTTGCAAAAAACACCTCTGTTTTCCTTCACCAATTTGGCTGTGTCCACGTTGCGCTTTGGGGCGTTTCCTGTCGCGGGCGCTAGGCCTACCCACACAAGTGAGGTATCATTTTTATCGGGAGACGTGGGGGAACGCTGGGTGGAAGGAAATTCGTGGCTCCTCTCAGATTCCAGAACTTTCTGCCACAGAAATGTGAGGAACATGTGTATTTTTAGCCAAATTTTGAGGTTTGCAAAGGATTCTGGGTAACAGAACCTGGTCCGAGCCACACAAGTCACCCCATCTTGGATTCCCCTAGGTCTCTAGTTTTCAGAAATGCACAGGTTTGGTAGGTTTCTCTAGGTGGCGGCTGAGCTACAGGCCAAAATCTACAGGTAGGCACTTTGCAAGAAACACCTCTGTTTTCCTTCACCAATTTGGCTGTGTCCACATTGCGGTTTGGGGCGTTTCCTGTCGCGGGCGCTAGGCCTACCCACACAAGTGAGGTATCATTTTTATCGGGAGACGTGGGGGAACGCTGGGTGGAAGGAAATTCGTGGCTCCTCTCAGATTCCAGAACTTTCTGCCACAGAAATGTGAGGAACATGTGTATTTTTAGCCAAATTTTGAGGTTTGCAAAGGATTCTGGGTAACAGAACCTGGTCCGAGCCACACAAGTCACCCCATCTTGGATTCCCCTAGGTCTCTAGTTTTCAGAAATGCACAGGTTTGGTAGGTTTCTCTAGGTGGCGGCTGAGCTACAGGCCAAAATCTACAGGTAGGCACTTTGCAAAAAACACCTCTGTTTTCCTTCACCAATTTGGCTGTGTCCACGTTGCGCTTTGGGGCGTTTCCTGTCGCGGGCGCTAGGCCTACCCAGACAAGTGAGGTATCATTTTTATCGGGAGACGTGGGGGAATGCTGGGTGGAAGGAAATTCGTGGCTCCTCTCAGATTCCAGAACTTTCTGCCACAGAAATGTGAGGAACATGTGTTTTTTTTAGCCACATTTTGAGGTTTGCAAAGGATTCTGGGTAACAGAACCTGGTCCGAGCCACACAAGTCACCCCATCTTGGATTCCCCTAGGTCTCTAGTTTTCAGAAATGCACAGGTTTGGTAGGTTTCCCTAGGTGGCGGCTGAGCTACAGGCCAAAATCTACAGGTAGGCACTTTGCAAAAAACACCTCTGTTTTCCTTCAAAAATGTGGCTGTGTCCACGTTGCGCTTTGGGGCGTTTCCTGTCGCGGGCGCTAGGCCTACCCACACAAGTGAGGTATCTTTTTTATCGGGAGATGTGGGGGAACGCTGGGTGGAAGGAAATTTGTTGCTCCTCTCAGATTCCAGAACTTTCTGCCACAGAAATGTGAGGAACATGTGTTTTTTTAGCCAAATTTTGAGGTGTGCAAAGGATTCTGGGTAACAGAACCTGGTCCGAGCCACACAAGTCACCCCATCTTGGATTCCCCTAGGTCTCTAGTTTTCAGAAATGCACAGGTTTGGTAGGTTTCCCTAGGTGGCGGCTGAGCTACAGGCCAAAATCTACAGGTAGGCACTTTGCAAAAAACACCTCTGTTTTCCTTCAAAAATTTGGCTGTGTCCACGTTGCGCTTTGGGGCGTTTCCTGTCGCGGGCGCTAGGCCTACCCACACAAGTGAGGTATCATTTTTATCAGGAGACGTGGGGGAACGCTGGGTGGAAGGAAATTTGTGGCTCCCCTCAGATTCCAGAACTTTCTGCCACAGAAATGTGAGGAACATGTGTTTTTTTAGCCAGATTTTGAGGTTTGCAAAGGATTCTGGGTAACAGAACCTGGTCCGAGCCACACAAGTCACCCCATCTTGGATTCCCCTAGGTCTCTAGTTTTCAGAAATGGACAGGTTTGGTAGGTTTCCCTAGGTGGCGGCTGAGCTACAGGCCAAAATCTACAGGTAGGCACTTTGCAGAAAACACCTCTGTTTTCCTTCAAAAATTTGGCTGTGTCCACGTTGCGCTTTGGGGTGTTTCCTGTCGCGGGCGCTAGGCCTACCCACACAAGTGAGGTATCATTTTCATCGGGAGACGTGGGGGAACGCTTGGTGGAAGGAAATTTGTGGCTCCTCTCAGATTCCAGAACTTTCTGCCACAGAAATGTGAGGAACATGTGGTTTTTTAGCCAAATTTTGAGGTTTGCAAAGGATTCTGGGTAACAGAACCTGGTCCGAGCCACACAAGTCACCCCATCTTGGATTCCCCTAGGTCTCTAGTTTTCAGAAATGCACAGGTTTGGTAGGTTTCCCTAGGTGGCGGCTGAGCTACAGGCCAAAATCTACAGGTAGGCACTTTGCAGAAAACACCTCTGTTTTCCTTCAAAAATTTGGCTGTGTCCACGTTGCGCTTTGGGGCGTTTCCTGTCGCGGGCGCTAGGCCTACCCACACAAGTGAGGTATCATTTTCATCGGGAGACGTGGGCGAACGCTGGGTGGAAGGAAATTTGTGGCTCCTCTCAGATTCCAGAACTTTCTGCCACAGAAATGTGAGGAACATGTGTATTTTTAGCCAAATTTTGAGGTTTGCAAAGGATTCTGGGTAACAGAACCTCGTCCGAGCCACACAATTCACCCCATCTTGGATTCCCCTAGGTCTCTAGTTTTCAGAAATGCACAGGTTTGGTAGGTTTCCCTAGGTGGCGGCTGAGCTAGAGGCCAAAATCTACAGGTAGTCACTTTGCTAAAAACAGCTCTGTTTTCTGTGATGTGTCCACGTTGTGTTTTGGGGCATATCCTGTCGCGGGCGCTAGGCCTACCCACACAAGTGAGGTATCATTTTTATCGGGAGACTTGGGGGAACATAGAATAGCAAAACAAGTGTTATTGCCCCTTGTCTTTCTTTACATTTTTCCCTTCCAAATGTAAGACAGTGTGTAAAAAAGACGTCTATTTGAGAAATGCCCTGTAATTCACATGCTAGTATGGGCACCCCGGAATTCAGAGATGTGCAAATAGCCACTGCTTCTCAACACCTTATCTTGTGCCCATTTTGGAAATACAAAGGTTTTCTTGATAGCTATTTTTTACTCTTTATATTTCAGCAAATGAATTGCTGTATACCCGGCATAGAATGAAAACCCACTGCAGGGTACAGGTCATTTATTGGCTCTGGGTACCTAGAGTTCTTGATGAACCTACAAGCCCTATATGTCCCCGCAACCAGAAGAGTCCAGCAGACGTAACGGTATATTGCTTTCAAATATCTGACATTGCAGGTAAAAGTTACAGAGTAAAACGTAGAGAAAAAGTGATGTTTTTTTCACCTCAATTTCAATATTTTTCTTTTTCAGTTGTTATTTTCTGTAGGAAACCCTTGTAGGATCTACACAAATTACCCCTTGCTGAATTCAGAATTTTGTCTACTTTTCAAAAATGTTGCGGATTCTGGGATCCAGCGTTGGTTTCATGCCCATTTCTGTCACTGACTGGAAGGAGGCTGAAAGCACAAAAAATCGTAAAAATGGGGTATGTCCCAGTAAAATGCCAAAATTGTGTTGAAAAATTGGGTTTTCTGATTCAAGTCTGCATGTTCCTGAAAGCTGGGAAGCTGGTGATTTTAGCACCGCAAACCCTTTGTTGATGCACTTTTCAGGGGAAAAACCACAAGCCTTCTTCTGCAGCCCATTTTTCCCTTTTTTTAAAAAAAAACGAAATTTTTACTGTTTTTTGGCTAATTTCTTGGCCTCCTTCTGGGGAACCCACAAAGTCTGGGTACCTCTGGAATCCCTAGGATGTTGGAAAAAAAGGACGCAAATTTGGCGTGGGTAGCTTATGTGAACAAAAAGTTATGAGGGCCTAAGCGTGAACTGCTCCAAATAGCCAAAAAAAGGCTCGGCACAGGAGGGGGAAAAGGCCTGGCAGCGAAGGGGTTAATATATAGCTAAATTTAACAAACTTCAAAATGGCCGCTACGGAAAGTCCTTTTTTTTCGTGACTTTCAAGGACTTTGTCGCTTTCTACAATACTCCTGTCTCTTCCCTTTAAGGATGTTCTAACATCCTATATCAGCATTTGATACATGCTGGTTTTGTGTTAGGATGATAAAAGACGGTGATTTTATTGTGTTGGCTAGATGGTGTTTGGGACGGAGACAAGTAGGAGTCGTACTAATGGGAGGTCACGACTCATTTCTCATACTGCTGTAAAACACATTAAATTTCAAGATGGGCGTCACGTTTCCTTTTTGATTTTCAAGGACTTTGTTGTTTTCTATAACACTTCGTTTCCGTCCCTTTGCAGACGTGTCTACATCCTGTATCGGCATTGGATACATGCCGTTTGGTTTAAGGATTATATAAGACGGTGTCCCTATTGCGTGGATTTACATACTGTTATAGACGGAGGCGAGCAGTAGGCGTACTAACGAGGCCCGGTATCATAATATACAGGTATCTATGGATATCGATTTGTACTTTGTTGTTGTCAGTTCGTTTAGACGTGTGTTACCATGATATTTTTAGCGATTTTTTGAGAACGCCCGCAGTTACATATAAAAATAGAATGCTTGCTATATGAAGACTCTTCTATAAAATTTACCGTTAAGCCAGTTTTTGTACACCATTTCTTTATATTTATGGCTATATATAGATATGGACTATCATTTAAATAAAAGTGAAGTTCATAGCAGTTATTGATCATGCTTACATTTGCATGAACTCCATCTTGTCGTTCAATATTTTCTAATTGCATTTTAGTGAACATTTAAAAATAACAGGGTGCAGTTCATAACTGACACACGGTAGTAATGTGTGTAGCAGAATAATTTTTAGAGATTGTCTGTTCCCTATATATGAGGTGGATAAGATTATTATCCTTATGTTTTAGTGGAGATCTACGAGATTAAATAGAACTCTCCAACAAGGCAAAAATTGTTTGGAAATACCAGGATAATATGGGCAGAGAGGTTACTGATATGAAGGTCAGTTTAAGATCAGAGTATTTTAGAATATTTGAATTGCAAAGTAGTAAACCTTAGTTTGTGACCTGGTCCCTATTTATATTTATAGCTTTAGATAACGTCTTGGATCTCATTAACATACGGAGGATTGAAGTACTGTTTCTTCCGTTTTTTGGGGGTCAGTGAATATTACCACTCTGGTAAAGGCCTGTCATATAGAGTTTATTTTACTTTTGGAACTACTATATTTCCGTTCAATTTATAATTCTTGCACATGAAACATTTGCACTTTCTCTGCTTGGGAACTCTACTATACTTCTGGCTAATTAATGGATAATTTCGAAATACTTAGGATCTTTGATATCTGGTGTTGGTTCTCTTTGTTCAAATTTTTTTATCATCACCACACTCTTTTGGAGAATGGGTGTGTTTTTTCATCTACCTTTCATCTATTTACAGTGTATAATTATATTTTTTATATTAAATATTTTTAAGTAGTAATATAATGTTTTTGTATTATAACTTATCAGCCTTGAAGAAGTCCAGTTTTGGACGAAACGTGTCGGCTGACGCTACATGTGGGCTTAATGTGTGATCTTGGGGCCCACAACACTTCGGAATGGAGTAATTTCAATAGGATTAGATTATGTTTTTTGTGTTAGTTACAATATAATGTATTTTTACTGTATTAGTTTGTCATGTAATGATTTGTCCTCTGTTATATGTTTTCAATAAAATTTTATATGTATAGAAGAATTGATATATATATGTCAATAAGAGAACCTACACCTTTGCCATTAATATTAAGAAAATCACCTCTTAAATAATCTAACTTTTGTTCCTTTCAAGCCTTATTTGGCTTTCAAATATTTGTATATGACTAAAAGAATTTGTGTGCTCCGCTATTTCTTCTGTGTTTTATTATACAGAGCTGTTCATCCTCTACTCCAGGCAAGATGTAGAAGGATACATCAGCCAAATGACCATATGTACAGACCATGTTCAGATCTACAGACCATGCAGGAAAAACACATTGTTAAGATGTAGTCTTAACCACAACACCATAGAAGCATTTGAAGAGCAATTACAATCTGAACATTTGACCAACACTAATTCAGACTGCCACCCCACCTATTATGAAGGTTATGGTAGTACTACATTTCTAGAATTCCAGTGGTTTGTTCCAGAATACAGTGCATGTTGGTCTCAGCCAACGTTTTCAGCTATACTCACCTATATACTCTGATGCTCGGACAAATGTATGATAGCTTACAAATTCGCTACACTGAACAGTATCAAGGACAAATTCTATGGATTAGGAGTCATGTCACATGTGGTTAATGCCATAGATGGAACCCATGTTGCATTGGTGCAACCTCATAACTGGAAGCAAGTCTACCCCAGTAGGAAACATTTCTACTCCATCTATGTGCAGAGCTCTAAATCACTAGTGTCTGTGCAAGATTAGGAAATTGGACCTGTGAATTGCCAATACTGTGCAGTAGCTGTATACCACAGCAGATGGCAGGTTTCACAACGAGGAGGCCTGTCCTCTTGGTAAGCCTTAGCAATTATGTTATTTAATTTTTATACTCTGGCCAGCCAGACATTAGTACACTTATGTTTGTTTTTGTGATTGTTTTTCAGAGGGCTCAATGTGACAGAGTTGTACCTGGCTATTGACTTGTCTGAGGAACACAACAAAACCACTGAAAGCCCACATCATTGAGGCCCAATTGTAAATGACATGTCCTGAGAATGGGCTTTTGGCTTCTGAAGGGACAGTGCCTAGAATAGACTGAAAGGCCACTCTTCTATTCATCTGACAAGGTCTGCAAGATTGTGGTGCTCTGTTGTATGCTTTGCAACATTGCCTTGCGGAGGTACATATCAATAATTACTGTGTTACCAGAACCTTTCCAAGGTTATGTTGATAACCTGCATCAGCAAGGTGACAATAATGAGGATGAAGATACTGACCTCAGGCTCGATCTCACTGATATTTGCCTGATTGTAGTTGACAGTAAGAAATGTATTCAGAGATATTGACATATCCTTTTTGACAGTGGTACCTACTAATCAGGGAAAATTACTTTCAGAATGTTATTTGTTTTGTACTTTAAATGTACTATTGTTGTGAATAATGTTTGATGTTACACAATATTTTTTTTTAAAAATTAAGCTTTATAACCACGCATGATGACAAGTTCTGTAGTACAAATGTTGAGGTTCCCTTATACATCAACAATGTAATACCACAGGACAAAACACTGAAAAGTAGATTTCTTAAACAAATGTATCTAAGAAATTAGCTCCAAAATTATTATCAGGAATGTACCTGAGTAATAGCTAGCTGCTCGTAAGATGTAATAAAGTAATTCTAAGGGAGAGAGAAGCCTAGCAGTGGTGAAAAGCGACTCTGAGTGTTTTACTATAAGGATATATGAAAAACTTAAAAGTACAAGTCCTGCCTTTTCCATACATTGTCCAGAGTAAATTTCCAACCTTTCTCATTATGGCAAAAGATTAGATGAAAATCCTTAAAACATGCAAGTTAGTAGATTTGCAGACTCAAAGGCATTGCTGCCCTGGAACTATTGCTTACTGCTTCCTCCAGCCCCAGTATGTAGATCTGCGGAATGGTGGCAAAATAAGGAAATTGCTATAGTAGGGTTTGAAATTGCAAGTTTTCATGCCCTACTATAGTAGTAGCCCTGGCATAATCATGGGATTGCTGGCCACAGCCTCACACATGCACCCGAATAGGCTGTGTCCTGTTCCCTCACAAAGGGCTGCATAACTCTCTCTAGTGAGTCTAGAGCCAGGGCACGAAGGGCAATACTGTTGTGCTCTTCAAAAGCCTGTCTTTGAAGTCTCTCCCAGTTTAAAGGAAAAACTGGGTATAAGTACCCGACCTCTGACACCACCAACTCAGTACACTTCTGGACCCATGACTACTCTGCTAAGAAAAAAGACTGCTGTGCTGCTGATCGACTGCCACTGTGTTGAACTGCTGATTTGCTGGATCCTGCTTTGCTGCCTACTGAGAGAGAAGGACTGGACCTGCATCACTTGAACCCAGAGTGACTCCAAGGACCAGCCTACTGATCTCCTGATCTGAATTCTCAGGGACATAAAAGACTTCCAACCAAGCTACTGCTGCACCTTGACTCTGCCATCTGTGAGTCTACCCTGCCAAGTGGTGCCACCCCAGTTCTGGACTCTTAGAAGTGAGACTTAGGGGGTCATTACAACCCTGGCGGACGTTGTTAAAGCGGCGGTAATACCGCAAGCAGGCCGGCAGGAAAAAAAAGGGAACTATGACCGTGGCGGAAACCGCCAACATAGACAGCCACTTTAACACTCTGACCGCCACGGCGGTACAGACAAGCAGCGCGGCGGTCTCCGCCAACAGACAGGCGGAAGTGTCATGACCACACAATCTTGCCAAGTCAAATCAAAGAAGTGCATGAGAAAAGCTAAGAGATATCCTCAGTGGAGACAGCAAAGCCCAAACTGGAAGAAGGTTTGCAGAGTAATCTTGCGCTTATTTCAAAGGAAGAATCAAGAAGAGAAGATCCAAGATGGCCGCTGTGAGTACTGAAGGTTAGTTACAGTTCTAGTCTTGCAATCGGTTGGTTGCTAGGTTACGAGCTCTCCAGCTGGAAGCCTTGCACCTCAACTGAGGTCTGACAGGAATCAGCTGTGTGGAGAGAGAGCGCGCTTCAGAACAGAAACTCCTGTGAGGTAAAATTACATTTGAAGATTATATTACAGAAAACGGATAAATATTGTCAAGGTTTATTCGAAGAGTTTGATAGTAGACCGTTCCCGTGGAAGTCGGCAAGGCTACAGAGTTAATGTATGAATTAACCTTATGTTTACAAGGTTCTTGTTTAAGATATTAAAGTCAAAGAAAAAACGAACTTTAAAAGAGCAAGTATCTACAAATGTCAAGGTTATAAACAAAGGCCAAGTTTAAAGGAGAAACGAACTGTTAACAAATAAGCATTTACAAATTCAATGGTAATAAATCAAAATAGAGTTTAAAAGAGAAACGAACTTAAATAAACAAGCATTTACAACTACAAGTTATCGACAGATGTCGAAGTAAGGAAGGAGAAACTAACTGTAATAAACAAGCATTTACAAATACATGTTATCAACAAATGTCGAAGTAAGAAAGGAGAAACGAACTTTATTAAACAAGCATTTACAAATATAAGTATTGACAGAAGTCACAATAAGACAGGAGAAATTAAATAACATCAGCTGATTTGAAGAACGCATTATCACCAACTATATATATATATAATTAGCAACATAAAACCAATCTCTAACAAAGGTTGAGAAGTTCTTCCAGAATCAGTAATAAGCATTTTTTTAAGAAGAGCTATCATTTATAGAGAGAAGCAAGGCTACAGAGAACTCAGGGTGAGTGAAGAAATAATAGAATTAAAGAGAATTAAGTGTTGAGAGTAGAAAGTGAAAAACTGATGTTGTATGTCCCTAGTAATTGCGACTGTGACTCTTGCAGGTGCTGTACCCAATCTTAGATGTGAAAAGGCAGACTGAGTACTGGCGTTCATCATCTCTGTGGCAGTCTCTCTACCATCCCATTCCCCTTTCCCCCTCCGGGGTACTCAGCACGAAGGATTAATATTCGTTGTGAGTAGCTCGGGTCGGGACTGAGGAGTTATCTTCTGCTTCTGAGGAAATCAAATTGAAGTATCCTGACAGGAAGACAAAGTACCGCCCACAGTATTACAACAGGCCAATCTGCCACCTTTTCCGGGACGGATTCACCGTGGATAAAAACACGGCGGGAACAGCCATTTCAACGGTGAGTACTGCACCTACGACATAGGGGAGGGGGAGGCAAAAGTCACGGACACACACACGCAACACCCCCACCCCGACCCTCGCACACTACAACACACACACCAATGCATTTCCAAACATTACAGTAACAACCCCCAACCCCCCGGAAGAATGCAAAGACAAAAGGAAATGAGTGCAACCATTGTAATGTATAAAAATACAGTAAGCTAATATATACAGAAATATATACACATTCCAAAAATATACATCACGATTAGTAGTGCAGGTATGCAACATTCAATGTCCGTGGACCACTGGGCCCAAAATGCATGGGCGAGGCCCACACAAGATACCTGTCCAGAAACGGAGAGAACACTGCAGGGGCATCAGATAGGAATACAACAGGCACCTCAGGGTGAAGGGAAGGGGGGGCACCTCATCCGGATGACAGCACCACGCCAGATCCACGACGGGGCTCCATGCCCATTGATGTATCCTGGGGAGTGCAAAGCCACAGTCTCTCAAGTCTCTACAGTGGGTGGTTTGCCCACTGTACCATCCTGGGGAGTGCAAAGCCACAGTCTCTCAAGTCTCTACAGTGGGTGGTTTGCCCACTGTACCATCCTGGGGAGTGCAAAGCCACAGTCTCTCAAGTGGATAACAGTCTCCACTGGTTCTGGAGGGGGACTGGTGCCCAGAGTGCTTCACCCTGTGCAGGACAGATGGAGTGGATGTTGTTCTCCACTGGTTCTGGAGGGGGACTGGTGCCCAGAGTGCTTCATCCTGTTAAGGACTCCGGTAGTGGATGCTATTCTCCACTGGTTCTGGAGGGGGACTGGTGCCCAGAGTGCATCACTCTCCCCGTGACGGTCCCAGTTCCGTCACTACCCCTGCCGCACATGGGCTAGCGATGCTTGTGTTGGCGGTGCTTGCCCTGTTCAGCGGTGCTTGCCATGGCGGTCTTTGCCCTGTTCAGCGGTGCTTGCCATGGCGGTCTTTGCCCTGTTCAGCGGTGCTTGACTTTGCTGTCTCTGACCTGTTCAGCGGTGCTTGCCATGGCGGTCTTTGCCCTGTTCAGTGGTGCTTGACTTTGCTGTCTCTGCCCTGTTCAGCGGTACTTGACTTTGCTGTCTCTGACCTGTTCAGCGGTGCTTGCCCTGTTCAGCGGTGCTTGCCATGGCGGTCTTTGCCCTGTTCAGCGTTGCTTGACTTTGCTGTCTCTGCCCTGTTCAGCAGTGCTTGACTTTGCTGTCTCTGCCCTGTTCAGCGGTGCTTGACTTTGCTGTCTCTGACCTGTTCAGCTGTGCTTGCCCTGTTCAGCGGTGCTTGCCATGGCGGTCTTTGCCCTGTTCAGCGGTGCTTGACTTTGCTGTCTCTGCCCTGTTCAGCGGTGCTTGACTTTGCTGTCTCTGCACTGTTCAGCGGTGCTTGCCCTGTTCAGCGGTGCTTGACTTTGCTGTCTCTGACCTGTTCAGCGGTGCTTGCCCTGTTCAGCGGTGCTTGCCATGGCGGTCTTTGCCCTGTTCAGCGGTGCTTGACTTTGCTGTCTCTGCCCTGTTCAGCGGTGCTTGACTTTGCTTTCTCTGACCTGTTCAGCAGTGCTTGCCCTGTTCAGCGGTGCTTGACTTTGCTGTCTCTGACCTGGGCAGCGGTGTGTGTCATGGCGGTCCCTCATTGCCCAGCGGGGCTGTGGCTGCCGGGGCCCTCCTGGGCACTGACTCTGGCGGTGGTCTCCTGACCAGTGACGATTGTGCTGCCCTCCTGGGCACTGACTCTGGCGGTGGTCTCCTGACCAGTGACGATTGTGCTGCCCTCCTGGGCACTGACTCTGGCGGTGGTCTCCTGACCAGTGACGATGGGGCTGGCGGTGGCGTCCTGGGCAGCGGGGATGATGGCGGCCTTCTCCACCGTGTGCTGCTCTTCCCAGACTTTGGCGCTTTCTTCTGCCCCTTCCCCACCTTGGGAGGAGTCACAGCTGACTCTACACTCCCCCCGGGACCCTTGTGAGCGGCTTTGCCTGCAGGAGTCTTCACCCTCTCCCGTCGGGCACTGTCCAACTTCTGGTGCTTCACAGGGGGGGGACTGGCTGTGCTTTGGCTCCGTGTCACACTGGCTGCCCTGGTGCCCGGTGCACTCCACATACCTCTAACAGGCACCACTGGTACCGGACATTTTTTGGCTGAGGTGCTACTACGGGACCTATGAATTGGAGGGGGGAGGGTGGTGGGAAAGAGGTCAACGTTGCTCAGGAAAAGTTTCTGACGAACACTGGGACGGGTAGCTGGATGGGGTCTGGGAGTGGAGGAAGAGGAGGTGGTTGTAGGAGGTGTAACTTTTGATGATTTGGGTGCAGGTGCATGTTCTGGAGGCTATCGTGAGGTGGATGGATGTTGGGTGTGTGTGTGCCTGCGTTTGTGTACTTTGGGAGGGGGCGTCACAGACACACTGGGAGAGGACACAGGGGACGTGTAAATGGTAGTGGAGGTGGTGAGTGCAGGTGAGCGTGGTGTGGTGCTGGGTGTTCTGGTGCGAGTCCTAGTGGCTGTAGTGGTAGTGCATGCAGGTGAGAGTGTAGACGACACTGGGAGGGAGGAGGGAGACGACGAGGAGGGGGACACAGTGGAGGCAGTGGATGTTGCTGTGTCTGTATGTGGGTGATGCTTGTGTGAGTGCCTGTGGGATGTGTGGTGCCTATGTTTGCCTGAGCTGCCCTTGTGTGTTGAGGTGTGTGCAGGCTGGTCTGTAGGTGTGCTTGGGATAGGCTGAGGTACAGGGGATTGGGTCTGGGTGGAGGAAGTTGGAGGGGGGAGGCTAGACACAGGGACAATGGCTGCCATCAGTGCTGAGGCCAGAGATTGCAGGGTTCGATGATGGGCAGCCTGAGCAGAATGAATGCCCTCCAGGAATGCCTTAGTGTGTTGCAACTCCCTTTCTACACCCTGGATGGCATTCACAATGGTAGACTGCCCAACAGTGAGTGACCTGAGGAGGTCAATGGTCTCCTAACTGAGGGCAGCAGGGGTGACAGGGGCAGGGGCTGAAGTGCCTGGGGCGAAGGTGATGCCCACCCTCCTGGGTGAGTGGGCACGGGCGAAGGCTGAGGGGCTGCTGGGAGGGCGGTGCTGGTAAGGGGGGGTGGCGGCTGTACCTGTAGAAGTGGGGGGCACAGATGGTGCCGCCACCACAAGGGAGCTCCCATCGGAGGACGAGTCCGTGTCGCTGGTTGCTGATCCGGTGACCGCCGTGAAGCTCCCCTCACCCTCCGTCCCACTGGTATATTCGGAGTCAGTGGTGTGGCCCTCCATGGCCATGTGGGATGCAGCCCCCGGGTGCTCCAGTGCCACTGTACCTCCGCCTGATGATGCTGATGCACAAAAGAACGGGGAGAGCACAAAAAGGGGTTGGGAAACAGAAGAAAGACAGGTTGAGCGCATGGCTTACTGCTACCGTTGGCGGAAAATACAGACACAGCAGCCCCCTGCACTACGCCGCGCTCTTGGGCTCCACAGATGCAGTTCCTGGGATATGGCCTACATGGCTATGGTGGACATCTGCACACATAGATGACACAGGGGCATGTATACCTGTACTTGGCACTCTACAGAGGTGGGGTGGAGTGGCACATGGTCTGCATTACGGAGGGGCCTAGCCTATGGAACTCGCCCTGGCCTAGGGAAACCAACAGCCCTCCTCCCCCACCCAGACCCCTCCACTGCGTGCAAAGTCAGCAGAATGAGTGTGTACTCACCCCCTTGTGTCTGCTGTGATGCCCTCATGCACCCATCCAACTCCGGGTAGGCCACCGCCAGGATCTGGAACATCAGGGGGGTCATGGTGCGACGGGCACCCCTCCCACATTGGGAGGCCATCCCCAGCTGAGCCTCCGCCGTCTTCTTGCTCCAGCGGCGAATGTCCTCCCATCTTTTATGGCAGTGGGTGCTCCGTCTCTGGTGGACCCCCAGGGTCCGGACGTCCTTGGCGATGGCACGCCAAATATCCTTCTTCTGGTGGGCGCTGACCTACATGACATGGACAGGGGAAGAAGAGAAGTCATTAACAACTGCACCGTTGAAGTGAGTGGCCCACATCCCTGCCCTTGCCATGTGGCACATGCATTCACACTCCTTAATGCTCGCAGTACTCAGCCCCCTTCCTTCTTACATCCAGCCCTCTCCACACAGGTATAGCCCATACAACTTGCACCCTATGTACTCACCTTTTGGTCTGGAGGACCGTAGAGTAGCGTGTACTGGGGGAGGACCCCGTCCACAAGCTTCTCCAACTCCTGTGCAGTGAAGGCAGGGGCCCTTTCCCCAGACGCACGAGCCATTGTCTCTTCCAGACCGAGGTCACAGCAGCACTTGCAGTGTAGGTCCTCTCCTGTCGAAGATCAGGTATCGAGTGATTGAACAGATAGAAAATTGCGGTCACTGCGTATCATCACCGCCGGCGCACTGCATCATTGGCTCCTGGGACCCATAGGGTCCAATGTTAACCAATGCAGCATTGCGCAGCGGTCTACGACCGCCTACCGCGACGGTGTACAACGCCAGCGCAGTTACCTCACATCCCATTGTCCCACTTTACAGGTCAGGCAGCCGCCATTTCAGGGGCCCACATGGCTTCATTTTCAACAGTGTCACACATACCTAGGCCTGGACGCAACACACATACAGACAACTTTTTGGAGTTTGTTTCGTGTTCTGTGTAGATGTGGGTACATACCTCTGAATTGCTTGACTCTGTGGTCGCTGTTGTCCTTCCTAGGCACCGTCAGCTGGGACATGTGAGGAGATGGCGGAATACTCCGGTGTACCGACCGCTGGTGGACCTGTTGACAATGGAGGAGCGACATTTAATCATCACCTACAGGTTTGACCGTGCCACAATCCAGGAACTGTGTGCCCAGTTGGAGCCTGACCTGATGTCAGCAATCCCACAGGGATCCCCCCTCAAGTGCAGGTGCTATCAGTGCTCCATTTCCTAGCAAGTGGGTCATTTCAAACAACAGTGGCCATGGCATCAGGGATGTCCCAGCCTATGTTTTCCAACGTGTTGTCCAGAGTGTTGTCTGCCCTGCTGAAACACATGAGGAGCTACATCGTTTTCCCTCAGGTGGAGGATTTGGCTACAGTTAAAGGTGACTTCTATGCCCTGGGACATATCCCTAACATCATAGGTGCCATTGATGGGACCCATGTAGCTCTGGTCCCCCCCCACAGAAGTGAACAGGTGTACAGGAACCGGAAGAGTTATCATTCGATGAATGTACAGATGGTATGTTTGGCAGACCAGTACATCTCACAGGTAAATGCTATGTTCCCTGGCTCAGTGCATGACGCCTACATCCTGCGGAATAGCAGCTTCCCTTATGTGATGGGTCAACTCCAGAGGCATCGGGTGTGGCTATTAGGGGACTCTGGTTACCCCAACCTGTCATGGCTATTGACCACAGTGAGGAATCCCAGGACCAGGGCAGAGGAACGCTACAGTGAGGCCCATGGGCGGACTAGGAGGGTGATCGAACGCACCTTTGGCCTCCTGAAGGCCAGGTTCAGGTGTCTCCATATGACAGGTGGTTCCCTATTCTACTCACCAAGGAAGGTGTGCCAGATCATCATCGCCTGGTCTATGCTTCACAATCTTGCTTTGCGACGCCAGGTGCCTTTTCTGCAGGAGGATGGTCCAGATGACGGTGTTGTGTCAGCTCTGGAGCCTGTGGACAGTGATGAAGAGGAAGCAGAGGAAGAAGACATTGACAACAGGGACTCAGTCATACAGCAATAATTCCAGTGACACACAGGTGAGAACACTTTCTTTACTAATACATTTACTTTCACACTTCTACCTCTATCCTGTCTGTCAATTTCAAGCAGTATTTGGTAACTGAGTTGTACATTTCCATTACGGTTTCACAGGTGTGGTTACCAACGTGTGTCATCTGCTTGCATCCTTCATGGACTTGTGATGTGTGACATTGGTATGTTGACATTACTATTGAGAACGGATTTTGTCATTGTCATAGCTAATACACTTTTTCAAAATCACAGACTGACTCCAGATTGTTTTGTGCTTCAAGGGTGTTTATTGAAGTGCTAATTATTGGAGGTGGTGGTAAAATGGTGATGGGTGATGGTGGAGGAATGTCCATGGCAGAGTCCAGTCTATTAGTCTCACAGGTGCACTGCCCATGTGGACATAGGAAGTGGAGGTGGGGCAGTTCCAATATGGACAGGGTTACAAAGTGGGACAGTGGGATGACAATCAGGGTGGTCTCATTTTTTGGCGGGGGTCTTGCCATCGTGCTCTGTCCTGTTCCTGGATCTCAGGGACCGCTTGCGGGGTGGTTCTCCGTCTGCAGGGGATGGGGTGCTGGTGTGGTGGTCCTGTGGCGGGGCGTCCTGTCCACTAGCGCCGGAGGAGGTGGTGGGCAGTTAATCGTCCATGCTAGTGTCAGGGGCCCCTTTGTAGTGCCATGGTGTCCCTCATGGTGTTCTGTATGTCCTTCAGCACCCCTACGATGGTGCCCGGGGTGGAGCTGATGGTTCTGAGTTCCTCCCTGAAGCCCAAATACTGTTCTTCCTGCATGCGCTGGGTCTCCTGATACTTGGCCAGGACCGTAGCCATCGTCTCCTGGGAGTGGTGGTATGCTCCCATGATGGAGGAGAGGGCCTCGTGGAGAGTGGGTTCCCTTGGCCTGTCCGCCCCCTGTCGCACAGCAGCCCTCCCAGTTCCCCTGTGTTCCTGTGCCTCCGACCCCTGGACCGTGTGCCCACTGCCACTGCCCCCAGGTCCCTGTTGGTTTTGGGGTGGTGGGTTATCCTGGGTTCCCTGTAGTGGTGGACACACAGCTGATTGACGTGTCCTGGGGACGGAGGTATGGGCCCGCTGGGTGGGTGCTGTACTGGTGTTTCCAGAGGGTGGAAGGTCAGTGTTGGCCTGTGCCTGTGCGAGGGGAACCGACTGTCCCGAGGCCCACGATGGACCGGGCTGGTCATCTGGATCCAGTTGGCCAGAGCTGCTATCATCACTGTGGGCCTCTTCTGTGGGTGGGGTAGAGATGTCTGGACCCTCCTGTCTGGTGACGTTAGGTAGTGGTCCTGCAGAGGTATAAAAGCATGATTATTGCATGTGTGTGTGTCATGATGTGCAATGGGTGGCTGAGCGTGTACCCCAGTGCTAGCATTCCTGTGTGGGGGCTTGTGTGATGATGGTTAGGGGTTGTTATGGGTATGTGCAGTGGGCATGCTTTAGTGATGGGTGTCCATGCTTTGTTGTGTCATGCAGGGCTTGGTGTTGGGATGTGTGGTTTGTGTTATTAGTACATTAGTGAGGAGTTGGAGTGATAGGGGAGGGGGTGAGGGTGGGGGTGTGTGATAGCATGCAGGTAGGGTGGGGGATATGATAGTTAAGATTTGACTTACCAGTGTCCATTCCTCCACCGACTCCTCCGAGGCCCTCAGGATGCATAATGGTCAAGACCTGCTCCTTCCCTGTTGTTAGTTGTGGGGGAGGAGGTGGGGGTCCGCCGCCAGTCCTCTGAACCGCCAGGTGGTGTCTTGAGACCACGGAACGCACCTTGACCCATAGGTCGTTCCACCTCTTCCTGAGGTCCTCCCGATTTCTTGGGTGCTGTCCCACTGCGTTGACCCTGTCCACGATTCTTCGCCATAGCTCCATCTTCCTAGCTGTAGAGGTGTGCTGCACCTGTGATCCAAATAGCTGTGGCTCTACCCGTACGATTTCCTCCACCATGACCCTGAGCTCCTCTTCCGAAAACCTGGGGTGTCTTTGGCGTGCCATTGGTTGGTGTAGGTGATGTGTGGGGTGGTGTATGTGGTGATGAGTGTGGTGATGTGTAGTGGTGTGGGGTGTTTTGTGCGTGGATGTTGTGTGGGTGATGGTGTTGTGTGTCTGTGGATGCTAGTATTGTTGATGGTGGTGTCTCTCTCTGGCCTTCTCTCAGTAATTGTGGTCGTAGGGGTTTGTGGGTGATGTGGGTGTGTGTTTTATATTGTGTTGGGTGTGTGGGAGTGGTGTTTGTATGTGTATCAGGTGTGTGTATTTTGAATTGTCCAATGTGGCGGAGTTTTGGAGATGCGTGTGTATTTTGAGCGCGGCGGTGTGTACCGCCAATGGAATATCGCGGTTGAAAGACCGCCGCGTGGATTTGTGAGTCGTAATAGCATGGGCGTGTTTCTGTTGCCGTGACGGTGGAGGATTTGTTTTTGCCAGTTTATCACTGACCTTTGGTGTGGCGGACTTGTGTGGGTGTCTCAATTTCGGCGGATTCCGTGATGTGTGTCATAATAGCTGTGGCGGAATTCCGCGGCCGCGGCGGTGGATTGGTGGTCTTCTGCACGGCGGTAAGCGGCTTTTACCGCCGATGTTGTAATGACCCCCTTAATGTGCTTGCTCCAACCGAACCACTACTTCTCTGCCATTGTGTGGATAGAACCAGCGCATGGCTGTCAATGCATGGGCAGAACCGGCTCATCGCCTTCGGAACCAGCACTGCAGCATTTTCTTCGGTGCAAAGTCCCTGCAACCCCATCGACCATGCTGAACTCCGTATCACAGCCACTGTGCTCATCAGAATTACTGCATCACCTTGATGTCGACGCAGTTAGCACCCTCACTCAAATTCCATTGCATTTCGGAACCAACACATTGCCACTGCTGCATGAGGAACTTTTACACATTTCTTTAACTGCATGGAGAAAATCAATGCATCTCCTCGACTGCATGGTTCGAAACCAAAGCAACACTCCTGCACTAGGATTTTAAGGCATTTTGGTTCAGCGAGGCCATTGGAATCCCTGTAGCTGGCCCACTCTCCTTCGTGGTCGGCCTGAACTTTTGACTTTGTCCCAGTCCGGTGCTTCTTGCTTATGAGCACTATTTTCAAGTTTTTTCTTTAAAAAAACATATCTTAAGTTTTACTTATTGGATTTTTGTTTTTCTTGGTCTTGCTTTATTTAGTTATTAAATGTTGCACAAATACTTAACACACTGCCTCTAAATTAATCCCAAATGCTCTGTGCCAAGCTACCAGAGGGTGAGCAAAGGTTAATTTAGGGTTTGCCTGACACTTACCCAGACTAGGACTGTGGTTGCTGCCTTACTAAGCTTAACACCCCAATCAACAAACAAGCCAATATCTAATACCTCTTACAATTTGTATATTCAGATCTGTACTTCCTAATGTTTTGTCTTCTTTGCAAGGTTTGTATTTAGACAAGTGTTTATATACATTGTCATATTGTTGATGTGTCTTTCTTCTTTACTGCGTCCTGCAGGTGAGTTCCGCTCATTTAGTACACCAGGATTTTTTGCTTTTGGATCCCCTGGTTTTGGACTTTTTACTGTAGATGAGTCTCACTACATGTGTCCCACTCACGGTAATCACATGGCAAATGGACTGCTTGTGTTTACCACCAGTGTCCGTCTTATAAGATAAGGCTGCTGCGACGCAGCAGTGGGAAAGGGGCACTCAGCTGGTTAAAGTGAACATGTATGCACACATGAGTGCACATGTGTACAGGATGTATGTGTGAGACTACTGTTGTGAGCAGCCCAGTAACTGCGCACAAATAGGCTAGCACAGAGGGGACACTGAAGGATTAGCTACTGACCTGGGGTATGTCTTATAGTGTTAGTATACACTAATATGGCAAGACAGTGTGATTTACTGTTTTGTGTATAGTGACACTTTATTATCAAAAAAATTTTTTTAGAGTGCAGTTTTGTTTTCCTTTGGCCTACAGAGTCCAGTGACATATCAAAATGGGGTGTAACCTGTAAGAGAAAATCTAATCTTTAATTTCTGAAAAGACATCTGCAAAACTTATGGGTCACCCTGAATTGTCATATTTCTCTGGCTCAGCTCAGGATCTGATGTGTTTCGTACATTTTCTGGCCTTGATGTGCATTTCCTGCAGCTGCATGAGCAGCTAGCAATTACTCAAGTACCTTCCGCATATTAATTTTTGAACTAATTTCTTAGACACATTTTTTTAAAGAAATCCACTTTTCAGTATTTTGTCCTATTTTATTTGCATTGTTGATGTAGTGCTTTGAGTTGCTTGGACTTTTTAAATACATCATTTCATGATTCTTTTTTTGGGAAGTTTGTGTGTGTTAATTGTTAGCAAATATACCACAGCTTATTGTGTTACCCATTGTCAAATCCCATTTGGGGGTCTATTGGGCAGGCCTGAGCTACTGGGCCTCAGCCATGGAGCCTAGGGTTTTTGGCTCGCATTGGACTGTCAGTGGTTGCAATAGTTAGCAATCATAGGTTTCTCAAGGAGGTTAGTGTGGGCATACAGTAGACTCAGATCCCTACATACAGCCCAAAGTGCATTAAAATATGTATCCCAGTGCTTCCATTTCTGTGACAACAAATGCTTTATGAATATGGGACACTAGTACACACAAATTAGAAACTCAATTAGATAGGAAATATGCAGGTGTGAGGCAAAGAGACCTAGAACTGCTGATTCTTTGTGATTCACCCCACACACATTTGTAGTTTTGGGGGCTAATAGTCGAGATACATAGTGCAGGTGCAGAAATGACCCTGCGTTCATCCACAGTATCTGTGACTGCATTTTTGCTAAAGTCTGTAAAGCAATCTTTGGGCATCAAATATTGATGGTGTCCCTTTCATTCACAATCTGTGATTACCATAAATACAGTGTGCCACTCACTTGTCAAGCCCTGACCTGCTCACTGTCATCAATGAGAATCATCTGTGTCTGTTACTTAGTTGACAAGATGGATCCAGGTCACCGTGACACCACTTTCCTATTTCTTGACTTTAATTTAGTATATCATTAGAATTGTGTATTCGTTCAGTAGGCTAATAAAATTGAAAAAATGCATTGATAGGGTAAAAGAAAACCTTGAATTGGAACAGTTTTATCCCAGTGACATGGTTTCTTCTGGTCACCCCACTTCTACTGGCTATTTTTGATATGCCATCGTAGTGGCATCTGATAGTTACTGTTTGCTTTCTGAGAGTGATAAGAGTGGGTGCACGTTACAATGGGACGAGAAGCTTAATTAGTATTGTTGTTACATAGAGCAGTGTGAGTTGTGGTCTAAATGTGATGTTACATTATTGGTTGTGTTAAAGAGAATGATGTGGCAAAGCAAGGGGTGGTAGATTGTAACTACATTAAGAATATAATGAGTCATGGAAGACATCAGGTAGCATACTTGTGTGAATAGGGTGGCAGAGGTTTGCATGCCAGAGTGTGGAGAGTGTGGATTTGTTGGTGGGAAAGAGGTAGTGCTTATACTTACCAGTCTTCCCTCTGCCTAGAGCTCCCACAATGCCTTCAGTGTTGAGTGTTTGGCATGAAGTCAAGGTGCCTTGTAAACCCATCACCAGTGGCCAGGACCTCTTTTTGTGCCCTCCAAATAAGGGAACTGACCTCCCCGAAGATCATTCCACCACCTCCGGTGATTGTTCACCTTCTCATTGATTCCAGCCCTCATTTCCTTTACTGGCTCTTGAATGTGGTCTGGAACTGTGCTCCAAATAACTGCAGCTCAAGCTTAACTATCTCATCCATCATCACAGCTCATTTTCTAAGAATCTGGATTGTTTTCTACGCTCCATGTTTGAAAATTTCGACCCAGGAAGTCTGCTACTGTTGTGAGTTGTGAGTGGTAATGTCTAGCCCATAGTTTGCTTACAGCAGTTATTTGTACATGCATCTTGTGGTTTGTATGAGGATGGTTTCAAGCGGGTGCTCCACTATACCCATTTCACTGCTCCCAGTGTTTTCCTTTGCTTGGTGAAAATACTAGTTATAGGATATTGGACCTGACCCTTTCTGCAGGATGAGCCCAGATTTTTACTTTCCTTTGCTGAACCTGTTTTTGTTGTCTTTTACGACTATGCACACTTTACTCTTACTACCAGTGGTAAAGTGCTTGTGCTCTCTTTTCTAAACATGGTAAAATTGTTATACTCCTGATTGGTCAATTTAATTTACTTATAAGTCCCTCGTAAGAGGTACTGCATGTACCCCGGTCCTGTAAACTAAGAACCTCATTAGGACCTTGGTGGTCTTTATGGAAGAGCGCAGTGGTGGTGGCCTCCAAAAGACAGCCAGATTGGCGGTAATCCGGCCACTGTAATATGACTCACACCGTGAAGACCGCCAAAAAACAGCCACAAATCCGTCACCGCCAGGAAACAAGAGGGCGGGAAAGAGGCGGTTCCAGCACCGCCACGCCAACACAATCCAACCCACCAGATTACGAGCCACTAATCACCACAGCGGCTCTTTAACGGCGGAAAACCATTGGAGGTGCAAACCGCGCGCTCAGAACCCACCACCGTCACAACACACCACCACATTGGACAGTTTGAATATCCCACACCTGACACACATACACACCAGACACACCTACTCCCTGCACTATATAACACCCCCCCATACAACCCACGATCCTTTGCTAGAAAATTTAATTACACATACACAGAGAGCAGGCAAATATTCTCATATAGCACCATTACACCAAAGGCACAGATACACATCTCACCCAGCACACACAACACAACTGCACTACAACACAAAATACATATAACGACCACACACACACACCACACAAGCATCCATCACACCCTACGCACCTCCCACATCCCATCAATCACCCTACAGTGCACCCTTGTACACACAACACCTCCCCCCACCCACAACACAACCACTACCATGTCCCTACAAAAGCACCCATGGTTCACAGACGACGAGTTGAGGATCATGGTGAATTAAATTGTCAGGGTAGAGCCACAACTGTTTTGAGCACAGGTACAACAAACATAAATTGCCGGGAAAATGGAGTTGTGGCAGAGAATAATTGTAGGAGGCTGGCCTGGCTTATAGTGGGTACCTAGTGGTACTTACACCTTGTGCGAGGTCCAGTTATCCCTTATTAGTAGATTAGAAGTGTTCTAGCAGCTTAGGCTGAGAGAGGTAGCTATAGCAGAGCAGCTTAGGCTGAACTAGGAGACATGCAAAGCTCCTACTATATCACTTAGCACTATATCCTAAGAAAACACAATACTCAGATTTACTAAAAATAAAGGTACTTTATTTTAGTGATAATATGCCAAAAGTATCTCAGAGGATATACTCCCATAGGAGGTAAGAAAAATACACAAAATATACACACAAACTAAAATCAGGTAAGTAAACAGTTAGAAAAGTAAACCATATGCTCCAAAAGTGGAATGCGAACCACGAATGGACCCCAGGCCTAGTGTAGTGTGTAGAGGGTCGCTGGGAGTGTAATAAAACACTAAGGGTGTCCAAGATACCCCACCCCAAGACCCTGAAAAATAGGAGTAAAGTTACCCTACTACCCCAGAAAGACAGTAAAGTCGAGATAGGAGATTCTGCAAAGACAACAACTGACTGCAAAGCACTGAAGACGGATTCCTGGACCTGAAGACCTGCAAAGGAAGGGGACCAAGTCCACGAGTCACCAAGTGTCCATGGGGGGCAGGAGCCCACTAAACCCCGGATAAAGGTGCAAAAGGGCTGCCTCCGGGTGGAAGAAGCCTAAGATTCTGCAACAACGGAAGGTACCAGGAACTTCTCCTTTGGTCAGAATATGTCCCATGGCGTGCTGGAGGATACAGAGTTGTTTTGACGCAGAAAGACAGCAAACAAGCCTTGCTAGCTGCAAGAGTCGCGGTTGAAGGTTTTGGGTGCTGCCAGGGCCCAGGAAGGACCAGGAGGTCACCCCTTGGAGGAGGAGACAGAGGGGGCACTCAGCAACACAGAGAGCCCATGCAGAAGCAGGCAGCACCCGCAAAAGCACCTGATCAGGCATTCAGAAGATCTGAGCACGATGGTCGACTCAGCACAACAAAAGAGGGTCCCATGGAGTCGGAGTCCAACTCAGCGAGTTGGGCAATGCAGGACGGAGTGCTGGGCACCTGGGCTAGGCTGTACATGAAGGAAGTCTTGCAAAAGTGCACACAAGCCCTAGCAGCTGCAGTTCACGCAGTACACAGGATTACTGTCTGGCGTGGGGAGGCAAGGACTTACCTCCACCAAATTTGGACAGAAGGGCCACTGGACTGCCGGGGACACAATTGGATCCAGCTTCTGTGTTCCAGGGACCACGCTCGTCAAGATGAGAGGGGACCCAGAGGACCGGTGATGCTGAAGTTCGGTGCCTGCGTTGGCAGGGGGAAGATTCCGTCGACCCATGGGAGATTTCTTCTTGGCCTCCAGTGCAGGGTGAAGGCAGACAGCCCTCAGAACATGCACCACCAGGAAACAGTCGAGAAAGCTGGCAGGATGAGGCGCTACAATGTTGCTGGTAGTCTTCTTGCTACTTTGTTGCGGTTTTGCAGGCGTCCTGGAACAGCCAGCGGTCGATCCTTGGCAGAAGTCGAAGAGAGAAGTGCAGAGGAACTCTGGTGAGTTCTTGCATTCGTTATCTGGTGAGACACCCACAGGAGAGACCCTAAATAGCCCTCAGAGGAGGATTGGCTACAGAAAAAAGGTAAGCACCTATCGGGAGGGGTCTCTGACGTCCCCTGCTAGCACTGGCCACTCAGAGGTGTCCATTGTGCCCTCACACCTCTGCATCTAAGATGGCAGAGGTCTGGGACACACTGGAGGAGCTCTGGGCACCTCCCCTGGGAGGTGCTGGTCAGGGGAGTGGTCACTCCCCTTTCCTTTGTCCAGTTTCATGCCAGAGCAGGGCTGGGGGGATCCCTGAACCGGTGTAGACTGGCTTATGCAAGGAGGGCACCATCTGTGCCCTTCAAAGCATTTCCAGAGGCCAGGAGAGGCTACTCATCTCAGGCCCTTCACACCTATTTCCAAAGGGAGAGGGTGTAACACCCTCTCTCAGAGGAAATCCTTTGTTCTGCCTTCCTGGGACTGGGCTGCCCAGGCCCCAGGGGGGCAGAAACCCGTCTAAGGGTTGGCAGCAGCTGTAGCTGCAGAGAAAACCCTGGAAAGTTAGTTTGGCAGTACCCGGGCTCTATGCTGGAGCCCCGGGGATGCATGCAATTGTCCCCACAATACCAGAATGGTATTGGGGTGACAATTCCATGATCCTAGACATGTTACATGGCCATGTTCGGAGTTACCATGGTGACGCTACATATAGGTATTGACCTATATGTAGTGCACGCGTGTAATGGTGTCCCCGCACTCACAAAGTCCGGGGAAATTGCCCTGAACAATGTGGGGGCACCTTGACTAGTGCCAGGGTGCCCTCTCACTAAGTAACTTTGCACCTAACCTTCACTAAGTGAAGGTTAGACATATAGGTGACTTATAAGTTACTTAAGTGCAGTGTAAAATGGCTGTGAAATAACGTGGACGTTATTTCACTCAGGCTGCAGTGTTAGTCCTGTGTAAGAATTGTCTGAGCTCCCTATGGGTGGCAAAAGAAATGCTGCAGCCCATAGGGATCTCCTGGAACCCCAATACCCTGGGTACCTTGGTACCATATACTAGGGAATTATAAGGGTGTTCCAATGTGCCAATCAGAATTGGTAAAATTAGTCACTAGCCTGCAGTGACAATTTTTAAAGCAGAGAGAGCATAAACACTGAGGTTCTGGTTAGCAGAGACTCAGAGGTACAGTTAGGCACCACACAGGGAACACATACAGGGCATACTTTATGAGCACTGGGGTCCTGGCTAGCAGGATCCCAGTGACACAGGCAAAAACAAACATACATACATTAAAAATGGGGGTAACATGCCAGGCAAGATGGTACTTTCCTACAGTAATCGACAGGGTCAACTTAGTAGGCAGCCATACACGTACAAGGGAGGACACTAGGAAAAGGTGGAACGGCCTCAGGGGGAAGGTGCATTCCATGGCATCACGACACCAGATTGCCATGCACAAGACTGGCGGTGAGGCCCCACCTCCTCCCCCACAGTTCACATCTTGAGAGGAGAAGGTCATGGACATACTGCATGCCGAGGGCCTGACTGGAATACCTGGCAGACTGGACTCTGGTAAGTGCACACAACTTCCATGTCACACATTTGTCGCATTCTGCATGCTTCCTCACCACCCAAATACTCCCCAATGTATTGCATGTCTCACTACTCATCCCACCTATCCACCTAATGCCCTTCTCCTGCATGCTACACCTCCACCCAGCCCAACTGCCCACACAGCCCTTGGCAAAGGCATGGTTAGCATTGGCTAATACTAAGACTACGACTCCCACAATGCACAAGCCCATCTATGTGAATACCTAGAATGTACACATCACATCCCTTACATGTACGACTATTGGACTAGCTATACCAACTAAATGTACAACTGAGGACTACTGCATGGCAATGACAGGAATGCAGTGGCATAACACAATGCCAAACAAGGCTAAACACAGCTACAGCACTGTGACTAATCCAATTGGTCACTAATCAGGATCCACAACTCAGACAGTGACCCAGCAAGGTATGGAATGTAAGATGGCAGACTCCATGCACAGACAGGAAAATTAACCTTGAATGCTCCCATACCCTGCTCCTACTGGGACACCATGCTGCTATGTGCAGCCATCTTCCACTCACAACTACCAAGCCTGAATAGTCCCTAGCTAACAGTGCAGAACAGTCATGTGAACTATCAGTCAGTACCAGTACCAAACCACACAGCCAGAGGCACTAAACCTGAATGACGCTAACCTAAATGGAGTATGGCACACATGTCACAGACCGCTATCTACCAACAATGGTATGCTGTGCAGCATTTGTCATTGTCTTTGCTGGGAATCATGTCAAGCCACTGTATGCATATGATAAAGAGAGAACCAAACACACCTTCAATATGTAACTCCCTCTCTCACTCTCTCCACAGGTACCCCTGCCAGTGCCACCATGGAGAGGATACCAGAGACTGCCAGCCCACCTCAGGATGAAGGCCCCAGCAGGGACTACATGCCTTGATGTCTGGACACTGACAACCTACCTGGCTTATCTGGGACACCTGGTCAGTCTACGACTCCCTGCCTCACCCTGCTGCCCACATCAATCCCCCCCAACCCTGTGGCTTCAACATCACAGCTAACCCTTCATCCCCAAATCTGTGTCCCAAGGACAGATCAAACTATTGTGTGCCCCACAGTTCTGGGACCTGAGTCAATCCCTCACACCCCAGACAATGAAGGTCCTGCTAACACTGTAAGTGGGCACACCATGCCAGGGGCACAGGCACATAGGGCTATGGGGTGTGGAAGGTAAGCTGTGGGCCAGAGGATGGGGCCTCCATGGGACTGTACTGACCAGGAAACCATGTCCCAAGTCCTGGGAGTATACCAAAAATCCCAGGAAAGGATGGGCCAGATCATAACCATGGCGGGGTAAAACCAAAGGCTGCAGAAGGAATACCACCAGAGGGATGACATCACTACGCTGCGTGCTTCCTTCACCCACCAGCAGGCCCCTTCTGCTAGCAACATAACATCAGACCCATCCATATCAGTCGTAGCTAGTGGAATGGAGGCCCTGCCAGAGGTACCACAGCCCTCAGACACCCCTCCCTCTGTAGCAGAAGAACTCCCCTGCAAACGTGGACATCCATCCAGACATCTGGCTGGAGCAGATGCCGAGACCACACCCACTGCCAGGAAATGACCCTCACCTGAATTGTCTCCCTTGTGTGCCACTGAGACACCCTGTTGACTGTTCAATGGCATAACTCCATCTCCCCATTGGCAGTTGGACACTGGACCTGTGCAACCAACAGCTGTACCACCCACTCTGATTATTGCATCTACCATGACCTCACTGATCACTTCTTGGACAATGTATGCACCATATATGTTTTGTTACAAATTCAATTTATGCAGAATAAACACCAATGGAACACAGCCACTGTATTTATATGTTTATTACAACATCTACAAAAGTCATGATTGCTAAATGTGATATGGCTATGCACCCCTACATCCAACAGGCAGTGTAATAGACAGCAGAGGGAGTCCCCCTCATCAGGAGACACAGTACAACAGATATGTCCCAGGACACATGTCAGACAGTCCGAAATCCTGGCCCACACAGGAATATAGTCAGTATTCAAACCTGCAAAAAGACATTGACAGAGAGTACCATCCGGAATGGAAGGCATGGAGCCACAAAAAACACATATGGAGCACATACAGGTTGTTCCCAGTGTAGAATACCATCTAACTAGGGCTCCCCAGAGATTACCCATACAACACCTGTCACATACTACTCATCATAAATCACTGTAGCTGTCATTTACAACCCTCAATTCTCAAAACATTCTGCAATGGCTAGTGACTGTGAATGCCTCAAGCCATAGGTAGCAGAGGCACATATTTCACTGCCACACTCAGTGGGTGGAATGACATGAGAACAGGAAAATGCAGCAAACATTGCTCATTACTGGTCTGTACATTGGAGATGTGAATCTAGGAAACTTCAGTGGGTACACTTGTTAGATTTGAGACACTTTTACTGTGTGCCTTACATTCAGTCTGCTCCCCCAACACACACATAGGGATAGAACCACATTAGACCCCCACTGATGAGTCAACTCAGGAGGACTATTGTCAGCAAATCATGTGGATATACAACACTTGCTAACTCACAATCATCAGTACCAAAACATCTTAGGTTACTAAGAAACAGCTGGAGAGATGCAAAATGAAAAATAAATTGGCTCGGGTACCTCCTCAATATAAGAGAATGTTTAATAAAACGAGCAAGGACCAGGTCAAGATTAAAAACACTGGAAAAGTGAAGGGGAATTAATGATCCCACACTTTACATGATCAAAGGGTAAAGCACAGTGACTTCGACCACTGCAAAAGTCAACATGTTTCGCACCTAAAAAATCAGGACCAGAATAATAATCTTTCTCCAGAACATCAAGAATATGAATACAATATGTTCATTCAAAAAAAGAGTAAAAATGATTTTACTCACTCCAGGCCTGTGTCTACTAGCACAAAACTACTGGTAACCTGTAGAAACGAAAAACATGGATGCCAAAATAAATGTAAATCACCTCGGAAACAAAATATTAAAGGAAATAAAAGACGACATGAACATAACTGGAAGTGCAATACTACAACAACACTCAGCTCGATATTAATGGCTCAATAAAATAAATGCTTACTGGCCATGGTCAGAGGAGGAACTACTTCCAAAGAAGACATATGTCAAAAATCATTCAGGATATATATAATGGTGTATCAAAAGAAGAACTTATCCAAATACATTATACATGAAACAAAACACTATGTGAAGGTGTATCAGAGTAATGTACTTATGGAGGTGTTAATGCTCTTGTTATCTTGTAGCAAGATTCATATAGATGTGCTAACCAAAATAGTGCAATTACATTAAAAAAAGAGAAACAAATAGTGACACTGCACTACATCTAATTCACATGTAGAACTGTTTAAATTTTCAGTCTGCATAAATGTTATGTTATATAAAAAACTAGTAACACATTTAAACGAACCCCCAAGACAAGCCAAGATAAATGAACAGCCTCAAGTAGGCAGAAACCTCGTCGCCACTGTGGGGGAAAAAAACAGAAAGAATGTACCCAACCCAACTAATAATCAAAAAAAAGTGAATGAATAAAACAGAACTCACTGGAGCGCCGTAAAAGTCAACAGCGCGATGCATTTTGTGGCCATGTTTTCGTACTTCGACAAATAAACGCGGACCGGACGCAGTATAAAAAGGGAAGGCTGTGTGAACAATCAGCCAATCGGAAAGGACAGCCAGGACTTCCTGGTTACGCCCTTTGATGTTGCATTGAAAAAAGAAAGAAAAGAGAAGACGGACACGGTAATACGTGTTCGTTTTCCCAACTGGGAACGTGACTACAATGTTGTCCGGTGGTGAAGCAGAGCATTGTAGGGAGGTGTCCCTCATTGGTGAAAATAAAGAAGGGACAACCTCAATATCACAAGAGAAAGGGAGAAAAAAAGTATGAAACTCAATAATTCAAGTATGCTTTTACTGAAAATAAATGCTAATATGAGTAATGGGGATAAAAAATAAAGGGCACTAGTAAAACCCAGAGACAGAAAAATTGCAGACTATTAAAAACTGAACTCATTTTCTAAATGATCCAAGTAGTAAAGAAATAAAAATACAGACTACTATTGGATTATGTGCACCAAGTACATTCTCAATCAAATGGACCAAAAGAAGTAAACAAATCAAAAGTGAAAAATAAAAAAAAGAAATAAAAATGATAATAGAGATTTTTAGGACTATGGTTGAACTCACCTCTAGTCCACAGCACAAAATAATTTGTAAAAATCGAAAAATTGTTTATCAAAAAAGGGAAAAATGGAGCAAAAAAATATAGTGAAACAGAATTGGATCTACTGAAAAATAGGAAAACGTTCACTCAGATATCCTTCTAATAATGCAAATTTTTAATTGTGATGGAGTAACTCAATGTAAAGTCTCATCAATGTTTCAAAGGGTAGATGCCTGACCACCCTCCATAAGGAAAGGTACAATGGAAATCATCTCAAATGAGATGAAATATTCATCCAGGGTATATCATTGTTCAATCCCTGGATATGGGTGCCCATATGGAAAACTCAACGTTGTTCAAATTCGAATAGAGACATGCTTGGAGATTTCAGAGTCTGTAGTACAATCCACCACATGTCATCTGGGGTATGTTGTACCTCTCGATAATGAATACTCAATTTCGTTGTCATCCGTCCACATCTTATGTTGCTCCGATATTCGTTAATTCTGATCTTGACTGGTCTGGATGTCATACCTATATACCGTAAGCCACACGGACAACGAATCATATAGATACAGTTATGAGAGTTACAGTTAGTGTGGCTCGATAAGTGCCAAAGACCAATTGGTTCAAGAGCAATAGTACTCATGCGTCTAGTAAGGGGGCATACAGTACAATTGCCACACGAAAAATGTCCCTTCACAGGGGCGAGTCCCAATAGTGTATTCTGGTCAGATACATTGGTGGACTTCAAAGGTCTGGTGTTGACAATCACATCTTTGATGTTAGAAGATCTTTTGAAGGCAAATAAAGGTTTAGGAATAGCTACACCTCCAGTCGTAAGGATAGACCATCGTTTATTAACAGGTTTCTTAAGGGTGTTGGATACACAAGTCAATCGAGGTGAAGTTTCTTTGGATACGGAAGTCAATAAAGATTCCCAATTGTTATTCCGAGCCCGTTTGCGAGCTGAGTTAATGATCCTTGAAGGGTAGTGTCTATCATGGAGTTTGTTGACTAAGTCATTGGCTTGGATTTCAAAGGAAGAAACATTGCTACAGTTCCGGTGTAATCGCAGAAACTGACCGTATGGCAAATTATCTCGAAGGGCTTTTGGATGATAACTCTCATAGAGTAAGAGACTATTGCAATCGGTCATTTTATGATGTGTACATGTATGGAGTTTACCTTTGTCAATAGTGATAGTAAGGTCCAAAAAAGTGACTCTTGTGGAAACTGTCGAGGTATACTTCAAAAAGGGATCAAGAGTATTAATCCAGCTAGTGAAAGAATCAACTAATTGGACCTCTCCCTGCCAGATGCCAAGAATGTCATCAATATATCATCGCCAAAATCTGATGTTCTCAAAAAAAGGGTTGGTCATGTTAAGAATAAAACATTGTTCAAAATGATACATGTACAGACAAGCCAGACTTGGAGCAAAAGTAGTCCCCATTGAAGTCCCTCAAATCCGGTGGTATAGCTGATCTTGAAATTGAAAAAAAAAAATTGGTTAAAGCCAATGAAGCGCATTGCATAATAAAGTGAACAGGAGTGGCTGTGCTCAGTGGTTTATTAAGTAGAGCTGTCTCAATTACCCTAAGTGTTGCTTCCTGTGGAATATTTGTATAGAGTGATTCAACATAAAGGGTGATCAAAGCTTGCACTACATCCGTATCGTTGATCAACTGAACGAAGTTGAGGACATCTTTAGTGTCTTTCAAAAAGGTGGAGGACTCCCTGACTATCGGCTGCAAGAAGTTATCACAAAAAGTGGAGAGGGGTTCCAATACTGATCCTATACCTGAGACTATGGGGCGTACTGGTGGAGGTGTAGTGCCTTTGTGAATTTTAGGTAAGCAGTAAAAATAAGGGATGCGTGGATTAGTAGTATCCAAAAATTCTGCCCCCTTTTGAGATATCCAAGTATTAGATACCGCTTCATGGATCAGTGAACGAATCTGCACTTGTAACCTGTTTGTAGGATCACGTGCGATTGGTTGATAATACGTGGAATCGCTCAGAAGGCGGAGACATTCATCTGTAAGGCTGTTCATTCTCGTGTAGTGATGTTGGTAAAAACGTGTTTGAGACGTAGTTGTTTAATATCCGTCATAATTGCTTTCTCAAAGGCAAGTACTTCACTCGGCATCGATGTTAGAGGAGGTGTAAAGGAGGAAGGATTTCTCAGTCCTGTGTCTGCTTGTTGCAACTCATTGGGATTGTCTTTAAAGAAAAAGTATAATTGGATCCTTCTCAGAAAGCTGGACAGCACCATTATAGATATCCTGAATTATTTTTGACATATGTCTTCTTTGGAAGTAGTTCCTCCTCTGACCATGGCCGGTAAGCATTTATTATATTGAGCCATTTATTTAGAGCTGAGTGTTGTTGTAGTATTGCACTTCCAGTTATGTTCCAGTCATCTTTTTATTTCCTTTAATATTTTGTTTCCGAGGTGATTTACATTTATTTTGGCATACATGTTTTTCGTTTCTACAGGTTACCAGTAGTTTTGTGCTAGTAGACACAGACCGGGAGTGAGTAAAAATCCTTTTTACTCTTTTTTGAGTGAACATATTGCATTCATATTCTTGATGTTCTGGAGAAAGAATATTGTTCTAGTCCTGATGAAGCACCAGTGGATCATTTTTGGACAATTTTTTAGGCGCGAAACATGTTGACTTTTTGTATTGGTCGAAGTCACTGTGCTTTACCCTTTGAGCATGTAAAGTGTGGGATCATTAATTCCCCTTCACTTTTCCAGTGTTTTTAATCTTGACCGGGTCCTTGCTCGTTTTATTAAACATTCTCTTATATTGAGGAGGTACCCGAGCCAATTTTATTTTTCATTTTGCATCTCTCCAGCTGTTTCTTAGTAACCTAAGATGTTTTGGTACTGAGATATAAATAACTTTTATATGGCTAGATGGTCCCGTGTAGGACCCCGTCAGACATTGCAGTGCCAGTCTGACGAGGAGCAGAGTCCGATGATGATGCATGAGGGCTATTGCTTCCGAATGAGTGTGTGCCTGTGTAGAGAGGTTTGAATACCCTCCACCTTCTGGAACAGCGCACCCATTATTTTTATACTTAACATGGGGTGTGACATTCCAGCTGCCAAGCCCACTGTGTTCTGAAAGGAGTCTGTGGCAAGAAAGTGTAGCACTGACAGGACTTGTACTGTGGGAAGGATGGCATAGGGATTGCGTATGGCTGGTAAGAGATCAGGCACCAACTGTGTACATAGATCCATGATGCTCTGACAATTCAGACAATAGGTCTGGATGATATGCCTGTTCTCCATGGTTGCAAGGTCAACTAGTGGACCGTACACTGGTGGTTGTCTCAATCTCCTCATGGCAGGATATCTAGGTAGAGAGGAGAGAATGTACATTGAGAAATGCACTTTATACATCTAAGCAGAACATGTTGAAATAGCACACACCGAACACTGTAAGGCATGCATAGCGCCGCTGACATATACTAGAATGGGCATGCAAAAGCGCTTTGGACACCAGCCTTGCAGCACAATGCTGAACCTGTACGTTGTATAGGACACATATCACTTGTGTTGTACCATATGTGGCAGACTGGGCTGTCCTGCACTGATCATTACAAAAGTAATGTGATATATCAATTTTGTGCCACCACCTATGTGCCACCGAGTATCTAAGTAAGCCCATCAACAGATATACTGGCACATCACATCACTGTGTCATGCATGTCACATGTGTTAGCACTACCATGATGGCACAATATAGGGTTACTCTACAATTTGGCCTAATATGTGTATGGAACACTTATATTGGCACGTCAATGCAGGAGATGTGCACAAAATGGCAGCCGCCTGTCTTGCAACACTTGATAGATGGAAGTGACCTAAGTCTACCGGCGTATGTCGTCATGGCGGTAGGCGGTCGCAACCACCGTGCACTTGTCATTGGTTAACATTGCTGCCTATGGGGAATTGGGGCCAATGGCGACAACCGCCGGCAGTGACGGTCCTGTACGTGGTGGCCATGACCACCATTTTCTGCAGCCTTGCTCACTTGACTCCTCACACTGTTGCTAGCAACACCTCCACAACCTTAGCTGCTGTGTACTGTCTCTGGAAGTCATCATGCCACGTCCTGCAGGTGATAGGGCCCCAGATTTCACCACAGAAGAGCTGGAGAAGCTTGTGGAAGGGGTCCTATCCCTGTATGGATAGCTATATGGGGCACCAGAGGAGCAGGTGAACCCAATGCCATGTGTAATAGGGGTGCATGTGACAGTGAATGGCGTAAGTGTACCGGTGAGGGAGTATGGATACATGCAGAGGGCATCAAGTGAAGGCATGTGGGCAGAGAGGATGAGTATGTGTGGGCACTTGATGAGTCAGATGTGTCTAGGCCACTCCTGTTAGTATGGTGCCAGTGTGCATGACTTTCTCCTTTTGTTTCTCTCATCCATGCAGGTGAACGCCCATCAGAAGAAATGGATCTGGTGTGCCATCACCAAGGAAGTGTGGACCTAAGGGGTCCACAGCCAGCGGAGCACCTGTTGTCACAAGTGATGGGAGGACCTGAAACGCTGGGCCCGGAAGACCGCAGAGGCCCAGCTGGGAATGTCCTCCCAACGAGGGAGGGGTGCCCGTCAGACCCTGACCCCCCTAATGATCCTCATTTTGGCAATGGCCTACCCTGAGGTAGATGGGCGTTGAGGCAGCACAGCAGCCACAAGGGGATGAGTACTGACTGTATCATGGGACTTGATTCGGGTTGTATGGGATTAGCTGCCTCACTGTAGCCTATGTGAAAATGTAGTCAATGCAACAAGTATGTAGACTTGGGGGAACGGGTAGTAACCACCTGGCCTGAGTATTAGTTGCAGATGTGTTTTGATGGTGTGCTGTCAGTGGATGTACTTCTCCCATATCCAGAATTGTCCATATCTGCATTGGGGAGATGGTCTAATCACATTGGCACATGTGTGACTCCATCCTGCCTGTACTATGGATGTGAGTTTGTGTATCACCCTACCCATTGAGTATGATCTGCTCCATCCATCTGCATTTGGGCATTTGTGGCTTTTAGGCGTCAGTCCACTCCCATCTGTATAGAACACCTGTATATGCAACTGTGTGACTCAGCTTTTATCACTGAGACTACATACATCAGGTACTGGTTATAGTGTTGACTCCATGTGAGGCAGCCATTACTTTTCCATCAGAGATATGGCTTGTATAGGACTGGGCTTATGGCTTGACAGTTGTATTCCCATATTTGAGTAATCTGCTATATATTTGGTATGTCAAGGTTGCTCAAATAGGCTCATTTGAAATGTACCTTTGATTTGGTCTGATTGCAATCATCAGGCATTTCTAAGTTCCGTCCATCACTTGTTGTTTTTGCATTTGTCGCCCTAAGTGGGAAGGGTATGCCCAGACGTGGGTCCCGTGCTTCCCATGCCACTGGATTCAAGCTAGCCTGGCTGATGAGGGGTGAAACCCCGAAACCGGTCCCAGGATGCTTGTTTCCAGTCCAGGGAAGACCTGGCCTAGCAGTTCGGGCTGGACTGTTCCCATGGGGAACAGGGTCAAGACTGATTTGCATATGGCTGGGTCCAAACTGGAATGGCATGGGCAGCAAAAAAACGATGGATTAAACCCAGATCTGTGACTGGGGGTGAATGTTTGACAATGTTCAGCATTCCGTCCATCACTTGTTGTTTTTGCATTTCTAAGTTCTAGACCTGTGTGGATGAAACCTTGAACACAGTGGGATGGTGATAGAGATGGTAAGTGCCTAGACAGACCTCGTCATTGACAATATGTAATGTTAATGCCATGTATGCCAATGCTCTAGTAATTACAGTGCAACATAGTTTATTAGCTGCCTACATCATGTCTCAATGGTTACTTGGGGGCACATCTGATGGAGTGGGAAAATGACTGCTACCCATGGCCTCGCTGAAGTGGGTGATAAGGACAGGACTGGGTATTGTGTGACTTATGAGATGTATATGTGAAATTAATGTTGTATTTTCTCTTCAAGGGCTGCCTTATATAGTAGTATGATGTGTTGTCAGTGCAAAAGCAGTGGTGCTGGACCATGTATGCATATTGTATACATGTATTGACCGTCAGAGATGTGTCTTGTCTAGACTTAGGTACAGGTATTCACAAATCTGGAATGGTGTGAGTGAGGGTGGTGTTATCGTGTTGTGAAGTCCTACTGATGAAACTGCATGTGTTGTGGTATTGTATGTGGACCATGATGTCATATGTGTGTTCCTGATGTTTATCAGTTGTGACACTGCACTCAGTGATTGAGTATGGATGTGTAATATGTGCAATATGGGCCATTGTAGATTCACTTAGATGTATGATTAGGTGTTATACATATGTATTTGGTATCTGCAGATCTTCCTCTGTGATTGTGGCAGACTAATCACAAGCCTGTACCCATAACTTGTATTGTACACATCAGATGTCACCTGTATGGGTGTGTAACTTGTAGTGGCTTAATCAGTTCTTACATCTAAATTGGCATTACTGTACAGAGTGTTATGTCATCCATGTAATGTGACAGGCAGATGCTGTGTGAGTGGAGTAGTATTCACTGTCATAGATATTTAACAAACAACATGGACTGATCAGCTGTTGTAACTGTACAGGCCAGATGTGTTTGGTTCAGTCAGCTGCACTTCTAATGGCTGAGAGGAGTATGGAGAGGTATGATGTGAATTCAGGGAGACATTTGTACTTCATCCAGGACATGTTGTCCATGCAGACATGGCTATGGTGGTGATCATGTGGATGACTCCAGTTGTGCACACTTACTTGGATGTGAGGGTTGGCATACAGGGGTGGGGAGTGGTGACACGTTGTGACATTATGTAGGAAATGTGTACTGGCACCTGAGATAGCCTATCCAGGATATGTATTGTAACAGATGTTCATGTTAACAAGTGTGAATGTGAGGTATATGTTTTACTTTTTCTACTGGGACCGGCTCAGATTTTGCCACTCTCTCTTCATGTCTATCTGATGTCGCTAAATGGATGGCGAACAACAAACATAAGTTAAATGAGGGAAAAACGGAGGTTATGTTGCTAGGACATTTTTCATGTTTGAAGCACCCTGCCTTAGTCTCAGCTCGAATAAATTACCTTCCCTTGCCCAAAGATAATATAAAGAGTCTAGGTTTTTGGCTGGACTCTCGCCTCACAATTGAATGCCACTCAAAGAAATTGGCGGCTACTTGCTTTTACTTACTCAGGACCTGTAGAAAGATTTTCATATTTCTTCCCCTTGTAGCCAAAAGGCTCATTGTCCAGGCCCTGATACTGTCTCGCCTAGACTATGGGAATGTTTTGTTCTTCAGTTCTCCTTCCTATGTGCTAAAGAGACAGGTGGTGCAGAATGCTACTGCCCGCCTTCTAACAGGTACCCCGAGACACCACTCGGCTAAATCTGCTCTGTGTTCCCTTCACTGCCTCCCCATTGAACAGCGCATTAACTTTAAAGCCGCCTGCTACGTGCATTGTGCACTCCACAATAGTGGTCCGGCCTTTCTCAGGCATATTATAGCTCCTTACAACCCCCAGAGATCACTCAGATCTTCCTCCACTTCTTTGATCAATACACTTCGGTTTAATAAAGTAAGATGGGGAGGCAGGTCGTTTGCCTTCAAGGCGGGTCACCTATGGAATTCTTTACCACTGGAGCTTCGATCAGAAAACTCAGAACTTCGGTTTCGTAAAAAGCTCAAGACCTTTCTTTTTCCTTTATAGCCTGTCAGCTTTATCTGTTCAATGGTCCTGCATTAGCGCTGGGAGGCCTCCAGGTAGCTATGCACTCTACAAATATCTAATAATAATAATGTTAACCCTCTCTCTCCCTATCTCTCTCTTTCCCTCCCTCCTTCTCTCTCTCTATTTGTGTGCATCAGCATCGGCAAGTGAAGAAGAAAGGGCACAGGCAAGTGGGGATGCTGCAGGCCACAGGACTCAGAGTGCTGCTACCACTGACAGCGAGAGACCCAGTAGAATGGAGGGCGAGGGGAGTGCCCGGGGGTGACTGGATCATCCATGTCATCTTCTGAATCCCCCTCCAGTGAATACTCCCTGGCGGTGGTGAACCCTTCTGTGACCACCCCATCACCATCATTGTCCGCCATCCCCCTTACTACCACCACCCACCCTGTAGCTCCCCACCCAGTTGCCTGTGCCTGCTCACCCAGGAGAGTGGGCGTCTCCTTTGCCACAGGCACATCTGCCCCTGCCCCAGTCATTGCTGCTGCCCTCATGAGGAGTCTATTGACCTCCTGAGGTCGATCTCTGTGGGTCAGTCGACCATTGTGAATGCCATCCAGGGAATGGCAGCTCAAGTCCAGCAGAGCCTCATGGAGGTCTTTCATGGTGCACTGGCTGGCCTACAGAGATCCTTTCAGGCTCTGGCCTCCACACTGATGGCAGCCAGTCACCCTTTGTCTACCGTCTCCCCTCCACCTATCTCTTCCCAATCCCAAACCCCTCTTCCCAAACCCAGCCCACAGACATACAAGCATGCATCCACCTCAACAGCCAAGGGTACCACTGACAAACACAAGCACCACAAGACCCACCACCAGCATGCACACAAACAGCACCAACATGCAGACTCCCCCACCAACCCTTCCTTCACAGACACTACACCAGACACACCTGCAGACACCACACCAACATTCACTGATCCAGCCACAACTCCTATCTTACCTACAGTCAGCACAATAGCAGACCCTCAGACATCCACCCCAGTCACCACATCCGCAGCCAGCACAACCACTGACACACCCACATCCGGCACATCTATCATACCTGCAGACACCACCCCAACAGACAGTCACCCATCCAGCATGGCATCTCCCAGCACCTCCCACCCCTCCCAAGACACATAGACCCCCGCACTCACCCACCCAACAGACACCCAGCACCCACAAGCATTCATCGCACGCACTACACCCAAGACATCCACACCAACACCTTCTACAACCACTTCCTCTACCTCCACTCCCAAACCTTTTTGCCATGACCGCCTGTGTGTCTAAGAAGCACTTCTCCTTCAGAGTTTTCCCTGTTACCTACTCCTCTCCCACTCATGATACCCCCAAATGGTCTGAGTCCCTCCCCAAGTACAGCCCTTCTACCTCCAAGTCCTCCCCTGCTAGTACTAATGCCCCTCCGCCTGCCAAGAAGTCGACCCCTCCCAAGGCCAAGCCCAAAGACCCCCCTCCCAAGCCCAAGCCCAAAGACTCCCCTCCCATACCAAAGCCCAAACCACCCGTTATGCCCCCCAACCCCTGAGGTACCTGCCTGCCCCTTTGATGCCTCTACCCTGTGGTGGTCATATAGCAGTCAGGAGTCAGGTAGGGGCACACAGAGGTGCCATTTGTGCTTTTGGCACTTTGGACTGGCCAATGGCCTTCTCATTGTAAATACTGATTTATATTTTCACATATTTAAGATTTTAATACACCTGGGCCAACCTGTTGTTGGATTCGATGGTAACACTTGTCCTGCCTTTCTTTCCACTGGCTATTTTGTGTTTGGTGACTTTGGTGTGTGTGTGTGTGTTGGTCATGCTAACTGTAGTGTCTGGGCTGTATGTGTGTGTGTGGCCCTGCCATTTGTACCACTGTGATGGCTGTGTATTGTGTGTAGGATGTTTGTGTTTGGTACATGCATGTATGTAGATATATTGTGTATTGTTTGTGTTGACATGTGTAATGGTGGTGCTGTGTGCCCTTGTGTGGTTGTTGTGTGTGTGTCGTGTGTGTGGTCATGGATATGTCAGATGCGTGGTGTGTTGTGTTAGCATGGTATGATGAATTTTTCATTGTATGGCAGTGTGATTGTGTATATTGGTTGTCAGGTGTTGTTACGTGTGGTATGTATGTATTGTCATGTGGAGGTGTGTAATGAAATTTCTTGACAAAGCGTTTGTGTAGTTGTGGTTGTTGTGTCTTTGTGTGAATCGGTGCTGTTGTGTACTGTTGTGTTAGACTATGGCGGTTCTGTGTTTCTGCGGGTTGGTGTGTGTATTGCACATGTGTGTTGGCCGTGGTGAGTTGTATGGGTGTGCGTGTGTGAATGTAGGTGTGTGTGTGAGTATGGGTGTGTGGTTACGTGTGTGTGTCGCCGTCACAAGCCGTCCTGGATGTGTATGGTGTGTGTGTATGTACTTTGTTTTTTCCTACAGTGTCAGGTAGGTGTGTGTACTCACGGTTGTTGTTTTCGTCTCTGATTTCGGAGTTGTTGTGCAAACAGGAGTAGGAGGACTTCCAGTTTGGGCTCCATGGTGGCTTAAGACAGGTATGTGTTCCATAAGGTGAGTGTTTCCTTTTATAGAGTTGGTTTCCGCCAGGGTTTTCGTGGTGGTGCAACCGCGGCAGAAACTTTGGCAGTGTGCAGCCTCGTAATATGTCCGGCTGGAACATGGTGTCCCCCGACGTGAAGGTGGCGACCACATTCAGTGGAAAAATGACCGAACTGGCTGTAGTTTGGCTGTCTTCTGTTGGGAAGACCGCCATGGTTTTACCCCCTACATGTTACAAGTGGGCTGCAGAGCTCATTGTGTCACCCACCAAAGTAACACCTTAAAATTTGTCTTAGGCCTGCCACTGCATCCTCCAGTGCAGTTTTAAACCATTTTGCTAGGCCTAAACAGTCTGTTTTAATACTTATTAGTCACCTCTAAGAAAGGCCCATAGGACAATAGGACAGGGTGCATGGTATTTAAAAATTAGTACATACGTACTTAGGTTTTACTTGTCCGACAGTGGAAAACTCCTAAAGTCGTTTTTCACTGTAGCAATGCTACCTCTCCCATAAACTAAAAATGGGTTACCTTATTACACTTAATATGTGATAACTTCAGTTTGGGAGCAGATAGAGAAATATATCTTCCACCCGTTTGAATTGTAATTTGAAATCCTTTTTAATGGTAATGTCAAACTTCACATTACTATTCTGAAAATGCCACTTTTAGAGAGTTTACATTTTCCTGGCTAACCAATTGGGCCTTTCTGCCAGTGTCCAGGGTCACTTCTCCTGTGGTGTGATGTGTCATCCTTCCAGACAAGGGGACAAAAGTGCCTTGGGTGTGGGGAAGAGTATTCCTCTTCTGAATAAGATCATCTGGGGGTTGTACTTCACCCTAGCCACACTAAGGAAACCCACTGGCAATCAACACCACAGGAGACCCAGCTGGTTTGCCCCCAACCTACCATAATGCAAGAGCGCCTTCAGACGACTCAAGAGAAAGTGGAGAAGCAGCAGGAGCTCAACAGACCACAAAGCCTTCAAAGACACCGTCACATCGTACCACCGGCTCATCAGATCAAGTAGAAGGACAGCCATTCAGGAGCGCATCAACACCAAAGCACACAACAGCAAGGAACTCCTCACCATAGTCAAAGAATTCGTGAAACCCGGCATGGATACAAGACATCCCCCCCTCCCTAGACCTCTGTGACAACCTCGCCACCTTATTTCACTGAAAAATCCAGGACATCTATGAAGGATTCGCAAGACAAGACACACCCCCGCCCACCAGCACCACCATGGAGTTTAACCCCTGCTGACTCTGAACCACTGGACCCTCCTCACCCCGGAAGACACACTGATGCTCATGAGTACCATCCACGCTGGGGCACCCTCAGACCCCTGCCCCCACCACATCCAAGCCGGCACCACCATCACACTCAAACTATGCCATACCATCAACCGCTCCATCGACACCACCGCCATCCAGAATGACTAGAAACACACAGAGATAAACCTCCTACTGAAGAAGCCCTCCACAGACCTGATGGAGCTGAAAAACTACAGACCGATCTTACTGCTCCTTTTCCAGCCAAGGTAATTGAAAAAGCGATCAACACACAGCTCACCAAGTTCATCGAGACAAACCACATCCTAGATCCCTCCCAATCCAAAATCAGGAGCAACTACAGCACTGAAACTGCACTTTTAGTGGCCACGGAAGATATCTGCACCCTACTGGACCTTGGCAAAACAGCTGCCCTCATCCTCCTCAACTCTCCTCCATATTCGACACCGTCTCCCACATCACCTTGTGCACCAAACTACATGAAAGCGGCATATGAGGCAAAGCCCTGGCGTGGATCCGCTCCTTCCTCACCGGCCGAACCAAGAGAGTCAGGCTCCCACCATTCACCTCTAAACCAACTAAAAGCACCTGCAGATTACCCCAGGGCTCCTCTCTGAGTGCCACCCTATTTAATGTCTACATGACCCCACTCACCAAGATCGTCAGACACCGCGGACTCAACATTGTCTCAAGCAGCCAAAACCAACTTTCACAGCGGAATGAAGGCAGTCGCCGATTGGATGAAAAACAGCTGCCTCAACCTCAACTTGGATAAGATGGAGATCCTCATCCTGGGCCCCACCCCCACTGCCTGGGATGACTCCGGGTGGCCCACTGCTCTGGGAACTGCCCCATCTCCCGCCGACCACGCACGCAACCGCGTCATCATCCTCGATTGCCCGCCAAGACAACTCTGTCTCATCCTCATGCTTCCTCACACTTCGCCTGCTCCGGAAGATTTTCAAGTGGATCCCCATTGATGGGAGAAGAACAATCACCCATGCACTGGTCAGCAGTAAACTCGAGTACGGCAACGCACTCTGTATGGGCATTAACAAGAAAGACCAAACAAGACTCCAGAGAATACAGAACTCCGCGGCAAGACTCATCCTGGACATCCCCCACCAAAGCTACATCTCCGCCCACCTGATATAGATACTTTATTTGCATAGTTACTTAAAACCATTGCATTAAAACCATATTCACAATTTAATACAATATTTAAAAGATCTCATCAGGTTCTGAACTGTCAAAAGACCACATTGTCTTTTGCTGCTAGAAGACTCCATCAGCTAATATGCCTGTTCGGGACAGTGACGGGCAACCAGTAGCATAAGGAGCCGATTCCTATGTCTTGTAGAAGTTTGTCCTGGCCTATTTGGTATCTTAGTGCTCTTTGCAACTTTTACAAATACTAAATTGGATGAAGGGACGTGGGGAAGTTCATATAAGGACATCAAAAAGTTCGGAAAACAGGGTGCCTTCGCGATATTGTCATATAAACCCTGCTGAGAGACCTACACCGGCTCCCCATCAACAAACGCATCACTTTCAAACTCCAGACACGCTTACAAGGCCCCTCCCAACATCAGACCTGCCTACCTCAATGACCGCCTCTCCTTCTACACATCTCCCAGGCAACTCCGCTTTGCTCAACTGGCCCTCGCCACCATCCCTAGTTTCTGGAAGAACACGACTGGAGGAAGATCCTTTTACTACCTCGCTGCGCAGACCTGGAGCACTCTGCTGCTTCAACTCAGGCAGTCCCCCTCACTGGCTTGTTCAGGAAGTACCTCAGGACCTGGCTCTTCGACTGACCCGCATTCCCCAATCAGCGCTTTGAGACCCCCCTGGGTGATAAGTCGTGTATATAAATATCTTATTGATTGATTGAAAGTGTAGCCTGAGGCTGTGCCCAACCCCTTCCTAACTTCTAAGGCTGCCTGCCTTGCCATTGACAATGCAGCTTAAACCTAGGCCTGCCTGTCTCTGTCTTTCTAGATTGATTGAAGCCAGACCCAGGAAAGGTAGAGGGTTAACTAAAGGGGTACATGAGTGGCACCTTCAGAATCTCTCATGAAAACACTACTGGATCTGTGGAAGATTCAGGAGGTCTGCCCTGCAGTCTGTAGAAAAAATACTGGACCTGCAAATGCCCAGCTGGCCAGCACCAACTGGACATGCCTGAGCCCTACTGCTGGGCTCTCCTGGAGTGAATATTTATCCCCAAGAGGTACCCTGCAGGTCCTGGACCATTGGCTTGCACCAGAGTGTACACCTCCTGCTTCAAAAAAGAGCTACAGGTGAGAATCCAGAAGTTTGGGACACGTGCAAACTCCTCATTTCAGCAACAATCATGCAGCTTCCACCAACCTAAATTTCAAACAGCAAACTGTTATATGTGCCAAACAGCGACCGCCTGCATCTCCTGCCATCCCCAGAATCCATCTTGGACCTGAACCTCAAGCTTATGATTTCTTTGTGTCCCCCCACCAATGTGAATCTCCAGCTTAGGCTACTTGCGCGGACTGAGAGAAGGTAAAACCTTCATTGGAATGAACCTTGTCATCAGACCTGCTCTCCATTGTTGTTGGCCTGAACTTGTGACTGACACAGTCCACAGCGATCAGATAACTGCAAGTGGCGCTTTGTGCTTCTTTGGGCTATTTTGATCTGACATAACTCTGATTCTACTGATTGAAGTTTTGTTATTTTGGCCATATGTTATTTATTAAGTTTTACTCTACGAAATTGGTTTGGGATTTTTCTTGTACTGTTTTTTCACTTTATTGCTGTTGCTGCATAAATACTTTACACATTGCCTCTAAGTTAAGACTGACTGCTTTTGCGTCAAGCTACCAGAGGAGTAATTTAGGGCCAGATGTACGACCCCGAGTTTTGCGACTCGCAATTTGCGACTCGTTTGCTTTATGTACAACAGTGTACTTTACACTGTTTGCCATGTTAAAACTGCAAGGGTTTTTCCGTGCACAATATGTTTTCGCTCATGTTTTTATTCTACATGTCTGCTTGTTCTTTCTCATCCAGAGCTAAGGCATAACATGGGGGAGTTAGTCTGATAAGAATGTACTAGGATGATGTTTATGGTACGGCAGGGAACGGTTTAGTTTTGGGAGGGACACCTTTGGAACCTGGCCAGTTCCAACGTGTTCCTTTCAAAGCTGACCTGGAGTAGCTCTGAATAACAGGGAGCGAGGGGGATTGGGGGGGTCTAGAAATCTCCTCTCTGGCTTGTTTAAGGTATATAAAAGACCCAGGATTGACGGTGGGGAGATTCAGAGACTTCGGTCAGGACTGAGATGTCAAATGCCTGACACCCCTTGAGGGTAGATCTCTCTTTTTCTCCTAACAGCCGATCTTAGAGTCTACGGCTTGAAGCCACTGAGAGAAAGATGAAGGAGCAACTGTGCCCCATGGTGATGAATTTTTACTAATTATTTGCTTTGCGTATGGATATAGATTTTCTGTTTATAAACTGAAGATTATTTGTACATGTTTTCATTTTATTGTTGCGCACATTTTAAACGTGCACTTTTGGTTGTACCGACCTTCCTTTACAAGCCTTGAGGAGTGATTTAATAAATGTCTTCTTTAGACTAAGAGGTGCTTTCCAGAGATTCTTTTCAGTGTGTGTGTGTGTGTGTGTGTGTGTGTGTATTTCAGATCAGTCAGCAGTAAAGCAGAAGAGGCTCTCACTCCTTTCAGCTAAGAAACCAATTTCTTACAGAGGTTTTTTCATGATCTTTTCACTTTAGTGAAAGGAGGGTCTATGGTGTCCTGAATGTGAGTAAGATTTGTAATTGCATTCTCCGATAAATAGGCCAGGATAAGAGTCTTTTACTACCACTACTATTCTTGAAAACTGTAGGCACAATGTTTTTGAGGCTTCTGGTAGTTTTAAGAAGTGACATGCTTAGAAAATGTGGCATGAAAGGAAATAAGGAGGTGTAAATCATTTGACTAATCTATATGCATGAGACAGGAAGTACTCCACAAGACAGTTTTCATCCAGATGGGCTTCATTGGGGCATGGGGTAGGGGTGGGTTGTGTGGAAGATAGTCTTGAACGGTATCAGCAGTCCTTTCAGCAGCTAATTAATCAAAGTCAAAACACCCGAAAGTTCACCCATAAAAACAAACCACTGTAAAACCAGCCAAAAACCCCTCGGTGCCACCAACCGAGACAGAAAATCACTTCTAGAATACTGACAGCCTGCCTCTGGAAGGACATTTTCTACCCTGAGACTGGTCAAATTATTTGCTAAAATTTGAGGAATTGAGCACTTTTCGGAATGTCTGCAGTGATGCAATCCGTGTGGCAACATCCGCAACCTCAAGGTCTCCACTTGATTTCCTGGACGAGAGAGACTAGCAGGTCAAACTGTGACACGACTGGGAGCTGAGCTGATATGAAGTTTCGAGCCTGTCCTAGTGGACGCATTAATCGGTGAGTATTCTATCACTGATGTGTTCATTACTTTCACTGTGAACTGTGCCCCTTTGTATTTTAATCACCGGTGCCCGCCTCATGATCCAAACATTGTGCATTCAGTGAACTGCACTCTTGAACTGAATTATCTGTTTACAGTGAGTGAAATGTCTCCCTGTTTGTTTAAGTAAAGTGTGCTTCCGTGCATTTTGGTGATCTGTTGCCCTGTTGTGTACAGTGAGTGCAGGTGTGTAGCCAGAGCCGGCTTTAGTGTTGTGGCACTTGGTGTGACAAACTTTCTAGGCGCCTTCCCCCATTCTCTCACTCTCACCCTACAACACTGCTTCTCATCTCTCCTTAGGGTCTTCCACAGTTATTTAGGCCCTCGTTATCGTGATCATGCTGGCGGTCATTTAACTGACCGCCAGCCCTCCTGGAACCTGGCCGGCCGCATAAAGAACGTTCTGCTGGGCCGGCAGAATGCATGGCCGGGACATTGCCGGCGGCTCCATGTCAATGCCTCTGTGCGGTGGGTGCAGCTGCACTCGTCGCGCAGATCACTGCCTGATGGGGCTCTGCACAGGGGCCCCTGCACTGCCCATGCCAAGTGCCTGGGCAGTGCAGGGGCCCTCCAGAGGGGCCCCGGAACACCCCTTCCGCCAGCCTTACCCTGGCGAGGGAACCCTGATGGAAAGGCTGGTTGCCGTAGGGATCATTATCCGAGGGGCAGCAGCGCTGCCCTGTCGGATAATGATTCCCTCCACCGTCAGGCGGCCTGTCGGAGGCAGCCTGGTGGTGGAGGAGGGCAGCCTATGGTGGCCCTCCATGTGTTCTTTATATGGCGGTTCAGACCGCCATGCCAGTGGCGGGTTTTTCACCCGGCATGGCGGTCTGAACCGCCGGCGATCATAATGACCCCCATAATTTCTGTTATAGCATATAGTATTACCGATCCAAATGTAAGAAGTCAGAGCACTTTATGTGACACACATATTATGCAGAGACAATAAGCAGTACAAATGTCCACATGTATAAATTGAATGAGGCAATGAGGGCCAGGTGTGGGAGTCACGTGGCATCCATACTGGTGGGCACTTTATGTGACGAGTGCAGTGCAGTAACCAAAGTGCCTGCGCTACATTGAGCGAAAGGGAGGGAGCACAACAGTGCCATATCTACTAAGAAATGTCAATGCTGTTCCCTCCCATAGCGCTGGCGCACGTCACCCTGCCTGGGACAATAGCGTAAGAGGGTGTACATGATATGAGGCATAGGTCCTCAACCGAGAGGATGCCCTTCCAGTACAAAGTACTATGCTTTGACAATGTGTAACACTTTCCCCATAGTCTAGATGTGTTATATAGTGGAAAGGTTTGAAGAAAATAAAACATTTCTCCACTGTTACTCCTGTCTTGAGGAAGGGCTGATGCAAATCCCTCTTTACCAATGTTAGAAGAGCCTAGCGTCAAAATTCATGTATTAACAATATGAAAATTTACAACAAAGTGTTTAACATGTATTTGTTTTTATTTACCGAGAAGATTGCACATTGAATGGCCAACATTCTTTATAGTGTCACATCTGTAGTTTAATGTCTCGTTCCCAGTAGAAGCTGATTGAAAGTGAATAATACACAAAATATGGATAAACTGAGAAATGGCCCTGCACTCTCACCCACAGAAGTCAGCTTATCCTACCAACAAAAATGTAATCTGTTTCAAAAAGGAGTCATGGGGAGTAAAGCTCAATAAATAAATAAAATATGTAGAACAGAATCCACCAGAAGAGAGAATATCTAGCTAAATGTTTCTGCATTATTCTGTTGATACAAATTTACATAACTGGGACAATTTATAGTGCATCAGATCATAAGAAATGTTTCAAAGTCTAGAACCCTGTTTCCATCATGATTAACACAGTGTTCCAATTCATACATGAATAACATCCATTCAAATTCTAGATTGAGCAAATATCTGTACAACTAGAATTCCATCAGCTTTCAGGTGCAGTCGCCATCCTAGCACCAAAATAGTCCGCGATCCTAACACTGAAGTGGCCAACACGTGTTTCATGGAATATCCGCTTCTTCAGGGCAAAACTTCACTCCCCAAGACTCCTTTTTAAAACCGCTTGAAAGTGACTAGTGTTCATGGTGATACTGTTTACCTTCTGTGTTTGCAGTGGTGGCTGGTAATCTCTGAAACTGATTGTGCATAATACTTGCAATGAATAGGAGCGAGAAGCAAGTGAGTGCAAACTTTTCTAGGGAAAATCAGAGAAAACGTTGACAAAATGAGGGCCAAGTAGTGCATTTTAAGCACAATTTTCACATAAAACTTCTAAAAAGTCATAGACACTGAAAGGGCACTGACTAAATATTCAAAATCTGGCACTCCCAGTAAGTTTACACCATTTTATTTCAAAATGTGCTATGGTTGCTTCTGTATGTAACAAAATACCTCCATTGTGCCAGATACATAATTTTGTCATGGGAGTGAATGCTCTTAATAGACCATGGGCGTCTGCCTAAGCCAAAAATGACAATATGTCAGTGTTAGAATTATGCCATTACATATGCCTATGCATATTACAATTATGCCCATATACAGTAAGTGGTCCAGTATGTCAGGGCAGTATTTTCTCATGGTTGCTCTCCATACACCACAGTTGTCCTCTCTTATGCAAAGAATTACTTCCAATGTCCCAGGCATTTTCCCACAAGTGCCCCCATGTCAAGAAGTTTCTCCAGAATGCCAACTGCAGCATTTTGCCATGGATATCACCGTGTGGTATTACCTCTCGTATGCCAGTTCCAGTATTTTGTCAGAGGTCCCTGTCATGTAAAGAAGCCTCCTGTATGCTAAGACTAACTTTTTGCCACCTGTGCCTCTATAACCCAAGAATTACCTGTAGTATGCCAGGGTCAACATCAGTCTGCGAGAATAACACCACATTCTCCCTCACGCTCACTTACATTCACTCACACTCATTTGCACTCACACTCATTCATTCTCACTCACTTGCACTCATTCATTCTCACTCGCTTGCACTCACTTTCATTCTCATTCACTCAATCATACTCATGCTCATTCTCAGTCCTATTCTCACTCACTCATACTTTTAACTCACATTCACTTGCATTCACTTATTTTCACATATTCTCATTCACTTATTCATTCACTTTTTCACTTCTGCCCTCTTTCATTCATGCGTATTCACTGTCTCTTGCCCTCACTCTTATGATCAGTCATGCTCTTTTATTCTCACTCACTCTGACTTACTCATTCTCTCTCAGAGTTATGCTCACTTACTGTTCCTCTTGCAACAGTGGCATAACATAGGCCCCCACAGCCACCTTGGTGCGGGGAGGGGGGATGAGTGGCCTCAGCACAGTACCCTGCCCTGTTAGCTCCTTGCACGGGTGGGGGGGCCTCAAGTTTCATTATTCCACTGTCTCACGGTCATACTCACTCACACTCTCTCACACTTATTCATACTCACCCACTTGCAGTAATTCCTTTTCTCACTGGGGCTCTTAACTCGCTGATTCTGAGTCTCACTCATTCTCACTCGCTCACGTGCTCACTCATATGGATGCAAAACGTTGAAGCATAGACACACACTCTCTCACACAAACACACTCTCACCTGCCAGTGAAGGTTCCATTCCTGGACATCGTGTTCCATTTGAATTAAACAGGTTAATATTCACTATTAGTGACATAAAAAATGAACAGAAGGACAAGAGGTCCTCATGGTTTCGGCACTGATTTTGCCATCTCTCGACTCCAGGGGTTGCAAAGGCAGTGCTAGGTCAGAAGGGCAAGCCAGGGTTCATCGCTGCGACTCCTGACAACCACTGAATAGCGTCCGTGCTCACAACACGTTTCCCAACCAAACTATCTTTGGTTTAAAATTAAAAATGTATATTTTGGCCCCCCTTCTCTTCAGCTTTCTTTGCAGCAGGTGTGTTAATCTGTTGATGGGCACGTGTGCTGCTAATCCTCTGATAGGCACACGGATCCGGCCTGCACAAAGGCCAGAGACGAAGATTGTAGTATTAAAATGCCAAACTGCTGCCTACTAGAAGCAGCAGAGACAAAAATAAAAACATTTAGGGGGTCATTCTGACCATGGCGGTAATTACCGCCATGGCGGAGGTCGGCGGTAGCACCGCCAACAGGCTGGCGGTGCACCGCTGGGCATTCTGACCGCGGCGGTTCAGCCGCAGCCAGAAACGGAAAGTCAGCGGTGTACCGCCGACTTTCCGCTGCCCGTCTGAATCCTCCATGGCGGCGGAGCGCGCTCCGCCGCCATGGGGATTCTGACACCCCCTACCGCCATCCTGTTCATGGCGGCTCTCCCGCCATGAACAGGATGGCGGTAGGGGGTGCCGCGGGGCCCCTGGGTGCCCCTGCCGTGCCCATGCCAATGGCATGGGCACGGCAGGGGCCCCCGTAAGAGGGCCCCAAAAAGTATTTCAGTGTCTGCCCAGCAGACACTGAAATACGCGACGGGTGCAACTGCACCCGTCGCACCTTCCCACTCCGCCGGCTCAATTCTGAGCCGGCATTCTAGTGGGAAGGTTGATTTGCCCTGGGCTGGCGGGCGGTCTTTTGGCGGCCGCCCGCCAGCCCAGGGCAAATGTCAGAATCACCGCCGCGGTCTTTCGACCGCGGTGCGGTGTTCTGACGGCGGTACCTTGGCGGACGGCCTCCGCCGTCCGCGAAGGTCAGAATGACCCCCTTAATGTAGTCAAAGAAATGCAGTTACATACTAATTTGCGTTAAAATGGTATCCTAAAAATAAAAGAATTAAAGCTTTGACTTGTACCCATCACCCCCATCTCTGCATGCTTCCCCAGTGCTTAATTTGTAAATAAAAACGTGCTGGTGTCCAAAGCCCTCCTCTGAAACTCAGGGCCGCTGCAATTAAATGTGCGAGCTCGGAATACTGAGGCGGCGTAATCCTCAATTAATCAGGGACTTGTAGAGCGGGCTATTCACCGGTGAGGGTCTCAAGGCGCTGGGGGAGGAAAAATCCTAAAGCCACCTCGGGCCTCTACAATCCATTTACAGACACTCTCTGCCCCTTCAGCTCACTCTTGCAGCTTTCAGCTTTCTCCCTTTGTGACGCTTTTTCGTGTTTCTCTTCCTCCGTCTTTCTCATATGTGTCTTTTGCTCTGAGTAACTGCTTGAGGCAGAAAAATAAGTGGCGGCTCTCAAATACAAGTGGCGGTGCGCCCACCGGGAAAACAAGCACAAATTAAGCACTGCCTCTGCCACTACTTTCCCCTCCTGCCAACACCTTGGATGCTTCAGGCTAGAGGGAGAACTTTTGGAGTCTGTCATCATACTAAGGGAATCATTATCTTTCAGTACATTGACGGGTATCATTGGCAAAGATCAAACTGATGTGAAATAGCCTTCTGTATGACAATATCTATGTAAGCGTACTGACAATGAGAGAAATCATACTGTAATGTACACATCGGTTTCAAGGCTGTTTGGTACTGCAGGCAAAATAATATTTCGCTGCTGGAGCACTCCCCGGCGATTACGAAAGCAACTTGTTTTTTCAGCTATTTTCTTGTAATTTGGTGTAATTTAATGGGTCCCATAGCCTTGGTAACACTTATGGATGTTCCTGACTTGTATGTAGACCTATCTTATTAGATAATGGTATAAGTGTCTAGTTTTCAAGCAATTGTGAAATATTTAATTACCAAACTACACTATGTAGAAACATCGTAATTTTAGTTTTAATGCGATGGCTGGAACTGTTAAAAATGTTAGTTTATTTCTAAAAGGCTAAGCAATAGGCTAGACCTTTGCATATAACATTGCATGTTTTGCCACTAATGCATGATGCATACTTGGCCTCCAGCTCCAAGTCCCTTCACAGCTACGGAACATTGTACATTTTCAATTTTCAGTTCTGTTTTTTAATCTATATATACTTTATTAATCTGCGCTGCTAATATTGGTTATTTTTAAATTTTCTAAAGAATTGCGAACCTCCTGAAATAAGCATCGCAGAAACCCAGGGATCTATCGCAGAAACCCAGGGGTGTTTCGACCCAAGGTTAAGAACTGCTGACTTAAACCATCCCCAGCATGCACAGTGCTTTTGGGTAAAAAGATAAACAAGGGAGGACTTGCAGATTGTGCCACGCGTGCAATGTGGGCACTCTGCAGGAAGGATGCTGCCTCATAAATATGAATTATGAGTATGTGCTTTTTGTAGAGCACCAGATCCTGTATCTGAGTCATTGCAGGTCAGATCTTCACAGCAGAAAGGCTTTCATTCATAGAGTGTCATTTGCAAGTCAGTGCCTAATTCGCCAAAGCATAAGTGCCAGTGCCAGTAACAGCACAGTTATTAACCATCATACTGCTAAAGGTGTGACTATCACAGGCCATATATACAAGATCAGCTTGGGCGGCATGTATTAGTCCTTTTTAATGACTATTGAACAAATAAACAACCGTTGTTGTGCTCGTCTCCAAATTTCACAAGTGTCGGTGTTGACAATTAAGTGCCTATTCTGAGCACCGGAAACCACTGGCTCAAATTAAGCACTGTTGCAACTATGTAAGAATAACACTGAGAGGATAACATGGAAGGCAGAAGAAATTCATTCCATGTTAACTTGCCCTGAGATTAACAGATAGCTTTAAGAACGGGGAGTCTCCCACCCAAAACTGGAGTGTTTGCATTTATGAGTAAAGCCATGTAAAACGATGTACAATCAGAATAAGAAAATCAAGTGAAAAGCAGTGTCTTGAAGGCATGTTTTACTGCACACAAATTCAATTGTAGAATTCCACTAATTTACATGCGCATTGTGTTGCCTCACTGAATAATAATACTCTTATAACAAATAAAATGCTGTGTAATCAATTGTGTTGATGATGGAGAACCACAGACATACTTGGGCGGAGTAGTCGTGGAACTTCCAGTAACCAGGTCTTCCACACAGCACTGAGGGCTCCAGCATCACACTTTGGGCTGCAGCAGAACCTTGACTAAAGATCTATTTTAAGGAACAATTGTTCTTGCATGCCAGATCCACTGTCAGCACAGCCCAGGTCTGAAGAAAGGAAAGTTTTATCTTTTTATAAATCTCTTTCTGCCCTTCTGAATCTAAATATTGGTTACAGACCCAGGACCATCAGAGGACCTGTGCCTAATGAAAAATGATCCTGCTCTATGCCCTTTTAAGCACATTCCTCAGACATGCCCAGATGGTTCTTGGGCACTACCAATCTCCTGTCTGAGAAGCTCAGAGACATACCACTGATTCTCAATCAAGCCAGAAAGCCCACAGAGACCACCATCTCAACCTTAGAGACACCTTAATGTCTTTAAGGCAGGCCCAAATGGTCCTTTCAGATCCATGGTGCTTAGTCTTAGAGGTCTGTACTTAGTTTTAGAGGCATGTACTCTGACACTCCCAGAAGTCTTTGGAGATCCCTCATCCATGCCCTAGAAACCATTTGCTAGCCTTTCAACAACCCTTGCCAACTCTCAAACACATCAGAGCCACTCTGAGACTCTCTTAGTCCTCTTCACTTCAGCCTCAGAGACTTTAAGGCCCAGCCAGAATTCAAACAACCCCATTTAGACATTGGATACTTTAGCAATAAATCAATCCATATGTAAACACTCCAGCTAGTTGATAGATGACCAGACACTCTAATCACACCCCCAAATACTGCCAGGAGCCCCCTCCCCCAGAGACCCTCAACTAGATTTCCATTAACTCAGTTGGTCAATACTTGCCCCAGGTGTACCTTCTGGGAGGAAGGTGGATTGAGGGATATCTCAATCCACCTTCTAACACCCCTGGGTAGCCAGTCGGCACCACCAGAGGCACAGAAAATCTCAATGAACTTTCAAAGACTGCCAGAGGACCCTCAGAGAACCTCAATCAAGCTGTAGAAATGTTCAGCTTGCTTTGAGACACACCGACCACTCTCAAACACCTGCAGCCCAGCCTCAAGGACCTACAGCTGCCCATCCTCAAATTCCCTAAACTTGCCATCAGTGATCCTAACAATACACACAGACACCTAAGGCTAAAATAGCACTTGGGCAGTCTTATTTGGTCATTAATAGTCTCAGTTAGACCTTTGCCTACCTTCATATACCCCAGGCTGGACATTAGATCACAACAGATGTCCCCCGTTGACCCTCAGCCTAAGTTCTTTCATTCCATTCTCATAGTTCTTTGGATACCCTCAGCCATCCACTTGACATACTCAGTCTTCTTTAGGACACCTACAGATAACTCTCAGAAACATCAAAAAAGCACTCAGATACCTCAATTGAGGTTTCAGCCTTACCCCAAAACACCTCAGATTGGCCCTTAAATGCACACAGCTTTACCTCAGCCTACCTTCTGACACCACCACCTGGTATGTAAACAAGCCAGGAGTAGTCGTAGAAAACCTTGTTGTCCCGTTTGGCACTTGCATTATTCATAAGTGTGCTCTCAGAGTCCCTCCACTTCTAGCTGGTCATTAAACACTCCCAGTTAGTCTCCAGACACCATTGTTGTGCCAATGGATAGACCCAGCATACCCAGGAGTCTTTCCTCAGTCCCCCGGCTGGTCCTAACACCACCACCCCCCAGTCAGCCCTTACAGACCCTCAGTGTGCCCTCAGACATCTCTAGCAGTCTTAAAATAATCTTGCTTCACCCTCAGAGACTCAGGCAGACCACAAAGCACACATCCAGATATCCCCAGTTGCCCTTCAGAGAGCATCATCCAGACATCAGATACTGCAAATTTGGTCCTTAGACATCAATTCAGCTGGTCCTCAAACACTCCCAGAGATACAGTAGTCAACTGGCTAAAACATGCTGTCTTCAGTGACTGGGGAGGGGGGTTCAGTTGAATAGAGTGCTAAAAATGTATGTGATTTCTGTCTCCTTCAGATTGAGTAAGCTCTGTCCCTGTCTGTGGTGGTCAAATGTGTGATATTAAAGTGATTCGTACCCATTTCACATTGACTGAATGTTGCCCCATTTTTATTGACTGGTCTGTGCCCTTGTCCATAGTGGAACCTGTGTCTCTGGGTGTTGTACACACCTTTGTGATAGCAGTGATCTATGTAATGTGCTATGCCACATTGAAATATGCAGCTGTTCACTTTAAACAATTTATGCCTGTAGCAAATGAGTTCCATCCATTTAACCCCTCCTGGATTTTTTGTCTACATGCTCCTTGGACTTTTACTGTAAGTGAGTCTCACTACTTGAGTTTTGTTTATATAGTACTTTGAAAATTGTCATGTTTTCCTGGGTCAACTAATAATTTCCTCTCCCCCTTTCTGGGCCAAATTAATTAATCTACTGTCCAGCCGGAAGATCAAATGCCTCCCCACACAATAGAATGATGAATAGTGCTTCTCCCAGTTACTGGATAATACATGGTAGAGTAGAAATCAGCATATGCTTGTCACACTGCACCTGCATGTTAGAATGCCTTATAAATCTGTTCAGGAGACTTGGATGGGGCAGAGGGCCCGTGTCGGAAAGGGGTGTCTGGTGCCTAGAACCTTCAAGCCTCTGCACAAGGGAGAGACTGAAGAGAAGGAGTGACAACAGACAAATAATGCCCAGCTGGAAGGAGAAGCCACTTGCTGCTGATGGTCATAAATGGACTTCGGGACTTTAATTCCAGCTGACCCACAGGACTCAGATGAATATCTCCAGCACAAGTGGTGCTGGCCCCCTTACACCTTCTGAGGAACTGTTGGGGGAATAGACCTTCTGGAGGACCCTGAATTGTTCCCCTGGGACTTCTGAGGGCTGGCCCTTGATTCCACTGACATACAAGTGCCATTCAAGAAGACAGAAAGCTGTGGGACCTAGGGAGGGCTGCAGCCCCCCAAGCAGGACAGAGCCCCAGCAGCACAGGCTCCAGGCTCCAATAGAACAGGCTCCAGCAGCACAGGCAGAGGACAGGTCTGGTGTAGGGAGCAGTAAAAATCAAGAACCCCACACAAAGCTCTCTTTAGAAGCTGAAAATTTGGCAGAAATAAACCTGGTGAGTAGGGCTGGCCATCAGGAGCAAAATAAGCTCAAGAACATGCAAATCGGCCCTACGAGGCTGAAGAAAACAAGAGATAAAGCATGGACCCAAAGAGGGGTGCTGTGCAGGAAAAAAACCTAGGCAGGGCTAAGCCCCTGTGGAGTTGACGCAAACCTGTTTTTTTTAATTAAACGTGGAGGGTCGTGCATGGGTCCCCTTCCCCGGATCCTCTCTTGGCCCTAGGGTTTCAATCTCCTGGTGCTCAACGCATTAAAGATTGTCCTAAGGTACCACATGCCTCTAGGACAGAAAGACGAGGTACAAATTGTGCTGGGCCCATTGCCCTCCCCCAAACCCTTGTTTGGGAGTAGGGGGCACCAGTATCCTGCCTCCTGGAGAGGATACAGCTCCTTTCACGTCTGGGTGCAAGCCGAGGATGAGCATGTTGACAGCTCCCATGCCGATTTAGTGAAGGTGCAGAGCTGGCAGGAACCATAGGGGTATTGGGTCCCCGTGCCCCACACGAGCACCTTAAAAAGGATAAAAAAAGAAAACACAGAAACACTTTTCCTAAAGTATGGATGCCACAGGCTCAGAGGATGTCCCCATAAGCCCTGTGGATGTCTAATTTGCATATGTGTTTCTGTGGTAACACAAGAAGGGCAGGGGCACCACCTTCATTGTTTTAGTGTTGTGAGGAGAGGGCAGCAGGATGTGCAGCAGTCCCCCCCAGAAGATGTTCCTTAAAACTCACAGTAAGTCTCCCATGAGATTGAATTTCTGATCCTGGATTAGGTTTTCCTGATATTACAAGTTTTCGGGGAGCTGGAGGTTTTATTTTTGGGTTATGGGGTGTAGGGACATTTGTGGGTTGGTCCTGATGCTACAATAGCAATTAAAAGCAAGACCTTGTGGCACATCTTGTTCAATATAGTGGTTTATTGGTCTTGTTGTTGGTAAACAATGCAAGCTTCTACAGTCTAGTGAGTAGTACTGAATGCTAATATTACCCACATTGTTTCCATTGGTGGGGTATAGCATATATTGCATATTGAAGCTGTTCCCTTTGTATACTGCAATAGTGCATGCACAGATGTTGTGACATCATGACAAAGCCAGGTGGCCTGTTTTATTGATGATGACACCTCTTTATATTGTGATATTTCATCTAGTATAGGTGGGGATATTGTGGTTATATGGGTCAGGACCACATTATGAGGGTATCACCAAAGATATTTCCGACTATCTCAGTATACATATTTGTAAATGAGTGCATACTATTTAGTAGTGTGTGCAATAAAATTACTTTTCTTTTTTATAAAAAAAAAAACACTGACAGAACAATAATTTTTTGAGCATTTGTTGGAAATGGCCTCTCTGAAGGGTCACCCCAAACTTTTTGCCTTCTTCCTTTTCTTTTTCGGACCTAATTGTTGCTGGTTTAGGACTCTGCATACTTTACCACTGCTAACAAGTGCTAGAGTGTATATGCTCTCTCCCTTAAACATGGTAACATTGGTTCATCCCCAGTTGGCATATTTGATTTACTTATAAGTCCCTAGTAAAGTGCACTACATGTGCCGAGGGCCTGCCAATTAAATTGTACTAGTGGGCCTGCAGCACTGATTGTGCCACCCACATAAGTAGCCCCTTAACCATGTCTCATGCCTACCATTGCAAGGCCTGTGTGTGCAGTTTCACTGCCACTTTGACTTGACATTTAAAAGTATTTGCCAAGCCTTAAACTCCCTTTTTCCTACATATGAGTCACCACTAAGGTAGGCCCTAGGTAACCCATAGGGCATGGTGCAGTGTAGGTAAAAAGCAGGGCATGCACATATGTGTTTTGTATGTCCCAGTAGTGAAAAACTCCTAAATTTGTTTTCCACTACTGTGAGGCCTGCTCTTTTCATAGACTAGCATTAGGACTGCCCTCATATACCTTTTGAGTGGTAGATTCTGATATGAAAGGGGTAACCAGGTCATATTTAGTATGGCCAGAATGGTAATAGAAAATACTGCTTATTGGTGAGGTTGGATTTTATATTACTATTTTAGAAATTCCACTTTTAGAAAGTGAGCATTTCTCTGCACTTAAAAACCAACTGTGCCTTACAGTCTGTCTCAAATCAACATGTGGGCTGGGCTGGTTGACAGTTCCCTTGTGCATTTCACCCAGACAACCAAAAAAACAGGACACTCAGTCACACCTGCACTCAGTCACACCTGCACTCATCTGCATATTGAATGGGTCTTCCTGGGCTGGAAGGGTCGAGGGCCTGACACTTACATTTCAAAGGCTAGTTGTCTGCACTCACAAAATGGAATGCCAAACCCTCTACTGGGACCCTGGCAGACAAGACTGCACTGAAAGGGGAACTTGTGCACTTCATAACAACTCTTTGAAATATCCCCACTTCAAAGGCATTTTTGGGTATATAAACTGGGTCTCTGACCCCAACAACTCAGACACTTCTGGACCTACACCTGCAACCTGTCAAGAGGAACTGCCTGGCTGCCCAAAGGACTCATCTGGACTGCTTTACTGAGAAGGACTGCTGCCCTGCTGTTGCCCTGCTGCCCTGCTGGGATCTGACTTTGCTGAGAAAGACTCTGCCTTCCCGAAAAGGGCTCTCCAAGGGCTTGGATTGAGCTTGCCTCCTGTTTTCTGAAGTCTCAGGGCCAAAAAAAGACTTAGGCCCTCATTACAACCCTGGTGGTCGGTGTTAAAGCGACGGTAAAATAAATGGAATCACGACCATGGCGGAAACCACCAACATAGACAGCCACTTTAACACTCCAACCGCCACGGCGGTAGAAACAAACAGCGCGGCGGTCACCGCAAATATAGAGGCGGAAGACAATGTACCGCCCACCCTATCACAGCCCGGCAATCCACCACCTTTTCCGGGGCGGAATCAACGCAAACAAAAACACGGCGGAAACAGGACTTGGAAGGGAAAACACTCACCTCTCCACACCCCACGAGGAACCAGGACGCCATGGAGCCAGAACTCCAGATATTCCCTGCGATGGTCTTCCTGCTCCTCTATCAGGAGCACCAAAGACGGCGGCGATGACCACGGTGAGTAATGCACCTACGACACAGGGGAGGGGGGAGGGAAAAGAGAGTGACACACACACGCAACACACCCACCCCCACCCTCACCCACAACACCAGACTCACAAATACATGGCGCAGCATTACATCTACATCCCACCTCCCCCCTTCAATAACGCAAGGACAAAAGGAATTGATTTGAACGAATGTAATCATTAAAAATCAGATAGTGCAATTTAAAAAATCAGTATATACAAAAATGTACACCTACTACACAAGTCCGGATATTACTCAAACATCGCCCGTGGATCAGAGTCCCAAAATGCATAGGCGAGGCCCACACATGACACCAGACTTCAAACGGAGAGAACACTGCAGGGGCATCAGATCAAAATGAAACAGGCAACTCAGGGGGAGGGGAGGGGGGGCACCTCAGCCTGATGAATGCACGACGCCACCGCTCCACGAGGGGGCTCCATGCCCACTGCTGTATCCTGGGGAGTGCAAAGCCACAGTCTCTCAAGTCTCTCCAGTGGGTGGTTTGCCCACTGCTTTATCCTGGGGAGTGCAAAGCCACAGTCTCTCAAGTGGATAACAGTCTCTACTGGTTCTGGAGGGGGCTTTGTGCCCAGAGTGCTTCATCCTGCCAAGGACAGAGGTAGTGGATGTGATACTCCACTGGTTCTGGAGGGGGCTTGGTGCCCAGAGTGCTTCATCCTGCCAAGGACTGAGGTGGTGGATGCCTTTCTCTACTGGTTCTGGAGGGGGCTTGGTGCCCAGAGTGCTTCATCCTGCCAAGGACAGAGGTACTGGATGTGATACTCCACTGGTTCTGGAGGGGGCTTTGTGCCCAGAGTGCTTCATCCTGTCAAGGACTGAGGTAGTGGATGCCTTTCTCCACTAGTTCTGGAGGGGGCTTGGTGCCCAGAGTGCTTCATCCTGCCAAGGACAGAGTTAGTGGATGTGATACTCCACTGGTTCTGGAGGGGGCTTTGTGCCCAGAGTGCTTGATCCTGCCAAGGACTGAGGTAGTGGATGCCTTTCTTCACTGGTTCTGGAAGAGGCTCCGTGCCCAGAGTGCTTCATCCTGCCAAGGAGAGAGGTAGTGGATGTGATACTCCACTGGTTCTGGAGGGGGCTTTGTGCCCATAGTGCTTCATCCTGCCAAGAACTGAGGTAGTGGATGCCTTTCTCCACTGGTTCTGGAGGGGGCTTGGTGCCCAGAGTGCTTCATCCTGCCAAGGACAGAGGTAGTGGATGTGATACTCCACTGGTTCTGGAGGGGGCTTTGTTCTCAGAGTGCTTCATCCTGCCAAGGACTGAGGTAGTGGATGTGATACTCCACTGGTTCTGGAGGGGGCTGGTGCCCAGAGTGCTTCATCCTGCCAAGGACAGAGGTAGTGGATGTGATACTCCACTGGTTCTGGAGGGGGCTTTGTGCCCAGAGTGCTTCATCCTGCCAAGGACTGAGGTAGTGGGTGCCTTTCTCCACTGGTTCTGGAGGGGGCTTGGTGCCCAGAGTGCTTCATCCTGCCAAGGACACAGGCAGTGGATGTGATACTCCACTGGTTCTGGAGGGGGCTTTGTGCCCAGAGTGCTTCATCCTGCCAAGGACTGAGGTAGTGGATGTGATACTCCACTGGTTCTGGAGGGGGCTTGGTGCCCAGAGTGCTTCATCCTGCCAAGGACAGAGGTAGTGGATGTGATACTCCACTGGTTCTGGAGGGGGCTTTGTGCCCAGGGTGCTTCATCCTGCCAAGGACTGAGGTAGTGGATGCCTTTCTCCACTGGTTCTGGAGGGGGCTTGGTGCCCAGAGTGCTTCATCCTGCCAAGGACCGAGGTAGTGGATGCCCTTCTCCACTGAAAGTCATGCATCATGGAAGCTGCCCAGGCTCCTGGAACTGACCACCAGCCTCGGACGACTGACCACTGGAGATGGCAGCCATGTCTGCAGTGGTGCCACAGGCTCAGGACGTCGCGGGGCTGCTGGCGGGGTCAGTAGCGGTGGTACTTGCGGCGGCCTCTGTGGCAGCGGTGCTGGCGGCGACCTCTGTGGCATCGGGGCTGGCGGCGGGCTCTGTGGCGGCGGTGCTTGCGGGGGCCTCTGTGGCATCGGTGCTGGCGTGGGCTCTGTGGCGGTGGTGCTTGCGGCGGCCTCTGTGTCAGCAGTGCTGGCGGTGACCTCTGTGGCATGGGGCTGGCGGCGGGTTCTGTGGCGGCGGTGCTTGCGGCGGCCTCTGTGGCATCGGTGCTGGTGGTGGGCTCTGTGGCGGCGGTGCTTGCAGCAGCCACTGTGGCATCGGGGCTGGTGGCGGGCTCTGTGGCGGCGGGCTCTGTGACTGCGGTGCTGGTGGCGGTGCAGGTGGCAGTCTTCTCCACCGTACACTTTGGCGTCGGCATGGACAGAAGGTGTGACACTGGTCCAATTGTTGGTGCCACCATGCCCTCTCCTGATCTGCCCTTTATTTTCTGGCCCTTTCCCACCTTGGATGGTGGTGCAGCTGTCTTGCCACCATCCCCTTTCGTTTTCCCTGAGCCCTTGGTGGCAGGTGTTTTCTGCTTCTCCCTCTGGGATGTGGGCAACTTTTTAACTTTTGCAGGTGGCGGAATGTCCTTGCCCTCGCTCCGTGGCACACTGGCAGCCCTGTTGGTTGGCGCACTCCAATAGCCCGCAGTTGCTGGCACCACTGTCCCTGGTGATGTGGTGGCTGAGGTGCTAGGTTGGGACCTGGAAAGCCTGGCCCTAGGGGAAGGAAGGGGGGAGGTGTAGGGAAGAGGTCAATATTAGCCAGGAAACATTTTTTAGACACACTGGGACGGGTAGATGGAGAGAGTTTGGGAGTGGAGGAAGAGGTAGTGGTTGTAGGAGGTGTATCTTTGCTGAATTTGGGTGAAGGTGCATGGCCTGGAGGCTGTTGTGAGGTGAATGACTGTTGGGTGGGTGTGTGCCTGCGTTTGTGTACTTTGGGAGGAGGGCTCACAGACACACTGGTAGAGGACACGGGATGTGTGAATGGTAGTGGGGGTGGTGAGTGCACATGAGCGTTGTGTGGTGATGGGCGTGCTGGTGATGGAGGTAGTGGCTGAAGATGTAGTGCATGCAGGTGTGAGTGGAGACGAGACAGGGAGGGAGGAGGAGGACGTGGAGGAGGGGGACACAATGGAGGCAGTGGATGTTGGTATGTGTGCATTGGTATGATGCTTGTGTGAGTGCCTGTGGGATGTGTGGTGCTTATGTTTGCCTGAGCCACCCTTTTGTGTTGAGGTGTGTGCATGCTGGTCTGATGGTGTGCTTGGGATAGGCTGAGGTACAGGGGATTGGGTCTGGGTGGAGGAAGTTGGAGGGGGGAGGCTGGACAAAGGGACAATGGCTGCCATCAGTGCTGAGGCCAGAGCCTGAAATGCTCTCTGTTGGGCTGCCTGGCCAGAATGAATGCCCTTCAGGTATGCATTTGTTTGTTGCAAATGCCTCTCGACACCCTGGATGGCATTCACAATGGTAGATTGCCCAACAGTGAGGGATCTCAGGAGGTCAATAGCCTCCTCACTGAGGGCAGCAGGGCTGACTGGGGCAGGGCCTGAGGTGCCTGGGGTGAAGGAGATGCCCACCCTCCTGGGTGAGCGGCCACGGGACACACGCTGAGGGGCTGCTGGGAGGGCGGTGCTGGTAGGGGTGGTGGCGGCTTTACCTGTTGATGCAGGGGGCACATAGGGGCCCGCCCCCGCAAGGGAGCTCCCATCAGAGGAGTCGCTGTCGCTGTTGTCACCTCCTGTCCCCGCCGTGGAGCTCCCCTCACCCTCCGTCCCACCGGTGGCTTCAGACTCCGTTGTCTCGCCCTCCAGGGCCAAGTGGGATGCAGCTCCCTCCTGCTCCGGTGCCACTGCTCCTCCGCTTGATGATGCTATTGCACACAAGAACAGGGAGACCACAAAAAGGGGGGGGGGGGGGGAAGACAGAAGAAAGACATGTTCAGTGCATGCAACACCACTACAGTTGGTGGACACTACAGACACAGCAGCCCTCTGCACTACGCCATGCACTTATAGTTCCTAGATTATTCACAGGGCCATGGCGTACAAGGCCTATGCCCGATTACTGCACACATGGAAGTCACAGGAGCCTGACTAGGTGTAGATGGCTCTTACCACTGGTGGGGTTGGGGTGCCACATAGCCTGCCTCATAAAGCGACCTTGCCTACAAAGCTCGTCCTGGCCTAGGGGAACCCACTGCCCACCTCCCCCACCTAGACACCTCGTAATGCGCGCAGAGTCAGATGGATGTGACCGTACTCACCCCCTTGTGGCTGCTGTGATGCCCTCAAGTGCCCATCCAACTCCGGATACGCCGCCTCCAGGATCCGGAACATCAGGGGGGTCATGGTGTGATGGGTACCCCTCCCACGTTAGGAGGCCATCCCCAGCTGGGCCTCCGTCGTCTTCTTGCTCCAGTGGCGAATTTCCTCCCATCTTTTCCGACAGTGGGTGCTCCATCTGTGGTGGACCCCCAGGGTCCGGACGTCCTTGGTGATGGCACGCCAAATATCCTTCTTCTGGTGGGCGCTGACCTACAGGAATAGTACAGGGGACAAGGAAAAACTTTAACCATCCGGACCATCACAGTCATTGGCCCATGTTCCCACCCTTGCCCTGACGCACATACACTCACGGTCCGCTCATGCAGGGCTCAGTCCCCTCCCCCCATGTATCTTACATCCACACCACTCCAAACAGGCATTGCCCATGCAGCATGCTCACAGTGTACTGACCTGTTTGTCTGGAGGACCGTAGAGTAGCGTGTACTGGGGGAGGACCCCATCCACTAACTTCTCCAACTCCTCCGAAGTGAAGGCAGGTGCCCTTTCCCCAGAAACATGAGCTATCGTCGCTTCCAGACTGAGGTCACAGCAGCACTTGCAGTGTAAGTCCTCTCCTGTTGAAGGTCAGGTATCAAGTGAGTGTACAGATAGAAAATGGCGGTCACGTCCGCGCCGGTGCGTACAATCTCCGCCGGCGTACATCATCATTGGCTCCTGGGACCCATAGGGTCCAATGTTAACCAATGCAGGATTGCGCTGCGGTCTTCGACCCCTACTGCGACGGTGTACAATGCCAGCGCAGATACCTCATATCCCCTTGTCCCACCCTACAGGTCAGGCAGCCGCCATTTCAGGGGGCCACATGGCATTAATAATAATTGCGCCACACCTATCTAGGCCTTGCATACACACAGTAACAGGCACATTGCCGATTTAGAAATTTGTGCAAATTACATTTTGTAATACCTCAGTGTTGGCTGACTCTCTGCTCGCTGTTCTCCTCCATAGGGCACGTCCGCTGGGGCAGGTGATAAGATGGCGGCATCCTCCAGTGTACAGACCGCTGGTGGACCTGTCGACAATGGAAGAGAGACACGTAATAGTCACCTACAGACTTGATCGTGCAACAATCCATGAACTGTGTGCCCAGTTGGAGCCAGACCTGATGTCAGCTATCTGCCATCCCACAGGAATACCCCCTCTAGTGCAGGTCCTGTCAGTACTCCATTTCCTGGCAAGTGGGTCTTTTCAAACTACAGTGGCCATTGCATCAGGGATGTCCCAGCCAATGTTCTCTAACGTGTCGTCCAGAGTGTTGTCTGCCCTGTTGAAACACATGCGCAGCTACATCGTTTTCCCTCAGGTGGAGGATTTGCCTACAGTGAAATGTGATTTCTATGCCCTGGAACATATCCCCAACATCATAGGTGCCATTGATGGGACACATGTGGCCTTGGTACCCCCCGCAGGAGTGAACAGGTGTATAGAAACCAGAAGAGCTACCATTCTATGAATGTGCAGATTGTGTGTTTGGCCGACCAGTACATCTTTCATGTGAATGCCAAGTTTCCTGGCTCAGTGCATGACGCTTACATTCTGAGGAATAGCAGCATCCCTTATGTGATGGGACAACTCCAGAGGCACCGTGTGTGGCTCATAGGTGAGGACAAGGACCCTATACCCTGTGAATAGTTGTCTGCGTCTGGGGTTGTCCCTACTGGTAAGTGTGTGTCTAACAGTTGTCCCTCGACATTTGCAGGTGACTCTGGGTACCCCAGGCTGTCATGGCTACTGACCCCAGTGAAGAATCCCAGGACAAGGGCAGAGGAACGCTACAAGGAGGCACATGGGCGAACTAGGAGGATTATAGAAAGAGCCTTCAGCCTCCTGAAGGCCAGGTTCTGGTGCCTCCATATGACAGGTGGCTCTCTCTACTACTCACCAAAGAAGGTGTGCCAGATCATCGTGGCCTGCTGTATGCTGCACAACCTGGCTTTGAGACGACAGGTGCCTTTTCTGCAGGAGGATGGTCCAGCTGGAGGTCTTGTGGCAGCTGTGGAGCCTGTGGACAGTGAAGAAGAGGAGGCAGAAGAAGAGGATATCGACAATAAAATTGACATTGCTATATTCCATAGTTATTGTAAATACACATTTGTGAAAGCACAGACTGACTCCAGATTGTTTTGTGATTCAAGGGTGTTTATTTCTGTGCAAATAAGTGGAGGGGGTTGTAAAATGATCAGGGGTGATGGTGGAGGAATGTACATGGCAGAGTCCAGTCTCTTCGTTTCACAGGTGCATTGTCCAAAGGGGCATAGGAAGTGGAGCTATGGCAGTTGATGGATGGACAGGGTGACAAAGTGGGACAGAAGGATGACATTCAGGAGGGTCTCATTTCCTGGCGGGGGTCTTGGCATTGTTCTCTGTCTTGTTCCTGGATCTCAGGGACCGTTTGCGGGGTGGTTCTTCATCTGCAGGGGGTGGGGTGCTGGTGTTGTGGTCCTGTGGTGGCGCCTCCTGTCCACTAGCGCCGGTGGAGGTGGTGGGCTGTTCATCATCCATCTAGTGTCAGGGGCCCCTTGTTGTGCCACAGTGTCCCTCCTGGTGTTGACAAGGTCCTTCAGCACCCCTACAGTGGTGACCAGGGTGGTGTTGATGGACTTGAGTTCCTCTCTGATCCCCAGATAGTGTTCCTCCTGCAGCCGCTGGGTCTCCTGAAAGTTGGCCAGTACTGTTGCCATCGTCTCCTGGGAATGATGGTATGCTCCCATGATGTTGGAGAGGGTCTCGTGGAGAGTGGGTTCCCTGAGCCTGTCCTCCCCCTGTCGCACAGCAGTCCTTCCAGTTCCCCTGTTTTCATGTGCCTCTGTCCCCTGAACCGTGTGCCCACTGCCACTGCCCCCAGGTCCCTGATTTTCTTGGGGTAGTGTGTTTGCCTGGGTTCCCTGTAGTGGTGGACACACTGCTGCTTGATGTGTCCTGGGGACAGAGGGATGTGCCCGCTGGGTGGGATGCTGTACTGGTGTTTCCTGAGGGGGGAGGCTCTGAGGTGGCTTGTGCCAGTGTCAGGGATACCGACTATCCTGAGGTCCCAGATGGGCCGGACTGGTCATCTTGATCCAGTTGTGCAGACTGCTGTCATCACTGTGGGCCTTTTCTGTGGGGGAGTGGACATGTCTGGAACCTCCTGTCCGGTGACGTTGGGTAGGGGTCCTGCAGGGGTGTAAAGGCATGATTATTGCCTCTGTGTGTGCCATTGTGTTCAATGGGTGAGTGACCCTGTACTCCAGTGCTTGCATTCTTGTCTATGACCTTGTGTGATAATTGGTTTGGGGTCAGTGTGGGTATCTGTTGTGGACATGCTTTGGTGTCCATGCTTTGGTGTTGCATGCAGGGCTTGGTGTTGGGATGTGTGGGTTGTAATAGTGGGACATTTGTGAGGTGTTGGAGTGATGGGGGTGAGGGTGAGGGTGTGGGTATGTGATAGCATGCAGGTAGGGTGGGGGATATAATAGTTGAGAGTTGACTTGCCAGAGTCCATTCCTACTGCTACTCCTGCAAGGCCCTCAGGATGCAGTATAGCCAAGACTTGCTCCTCCCATGTTGTTAGTTGTGGGGGAGGAGGTGGGGACCTGCCGCCAGTCCTCTGTACTGCAATCTGGTGTCTTGAGACCACGGAACGCACCTTCCCCCGTAGGTCATTCCACCTCTTCCTGATGTCATCCCATGTTCTTGGATGCTGTCCCACTGCGTTGACCCTGTCGACGATTCTGCGCCATAGCTCCATCTTCCTTGCAGTGGAGGTGTGCTGCACCTGTGATCCGAATAGCTGTTGCTCTACCCAGACGATTTCCTCCACCATGACCCTGAGCTCCTCCTCAGAGAACCTGGGGTGTCGTTGAGGTGCCATGATGTGGTGTGGGTGATATGTGAGGTGGTGTCGGTTGTGATGTGTGAGGGGATGTGTTTGTGTGTGTTGTCTGAGGTGCGTGGATGGTGTGTGAGTGATGGTGTTGTGTGCCTGTGGATGCTAGTGTTGTTGATGGTAGTGTCTCTCTCTGGCCTTCTTTCGCAATTCTGGTAGTAAGGGTTTGTGGGTGATGTGGGTGTGTGTTTTATATTTTATTGGGTGTGTGGGAGTGGTGTGTGTATGTGTATCAGGTGTGTGTATTTTGAATTGTCCAATGTGGTTGTGTTTTGTAAATATGTGTGTATTTTTAGCGCGGCAGTGTGTACCGCCAACGGAATACCGCGGTTGAAAGACTGCTGCGTGGATTCGTGGGTCGTGATAATGTGGGCGTGTTCCTGTTGGCGTGACGGTGGAGGTTTTGTTATCGCCAGTTTATCACTGACCTTTGGTGTGGCGGACTTGTGTGGGTGTCTGGATTTTGGTGGGTTCTGAGCTGTGGGTCGTAATAGCTGTAGCGGAATTCCGCCGCCGCAGCGGTGTGTTGGCGGTCTTCTGCGCGGCGGTAAGCAGGATTTTCCGCCAATGTTGTGATGAGGGCCTTAATCTCTTCAGGAAACTCCTTGTGGGCTGAAAATCGACGCACCGCCTGCCGGAATGGACACAAAGCCCGCATTGCGACAGAGAAATCGCTACACAGCCACCCGGAACGACGCAGCCCGTCATTCAGAGTGGAAATTCGATGCAGCGCCTGTATTGCAACTGAAAGTTACACGCATTGCCTACCAGATCGACACATCACCCGTGCCTTCTTCTAGCACGTGAAGGATCTTTCCCTGCATCCTCCCTGGGTGTCAAAATACCCCGCATCGCAGTGCGGAGCCAAGACTGTGTGCCGAAAAATGACGCAAACCCCTTACAGCGTGGAAAGAAACAACTCATCGTCTGTGCAGCGTGAGAGAAATCGACGCACCACCCTAATTTTCCATGCATCTCCTCCTCTGCGTTCTCCGTGCGTTATTATTTTTGATGCATGCCAGGTACTGTGTGTAACAAAGAGACAACTGTTTATTTCCAAGGATTAAGACTCTTTTGAACATTTTAAAAGTGATATTTCAACTTGTGCTTATTGGATCTTTGTCGTTTTTACCTTATTTTATTCAGATAAATATTATCTATTTTTCTAAACCTGCGTGGTGTATTTTTGTGGTGTTTTCACTGTGTTACTGCATGATGTATTGCACAAATACTTTACACATTCCATTCTAAGTTAACCCTGACTGCTCAGTGCTAAGCTACCAGAGGGTGGGCACATGATAATTTGGATTGTGTGTGCCTTACCATGACTCGGATTGTGGTCCCTACTTGGACAAGGGTGTATACTTCTGCCAACTAGAGACCTCGTTTCTAACAGTATTTGTTTTGCGTACCAGTGAGCTGAGGTTACTAGCCCCACACCATTTTCCTTGAGTAGGCTTTGGATTGAGCTGCTTTGATGCCCTAAGAGAGTCTTGTGTTACAATTAGATACTTGGTTCCAAGTAAAAAGCCATTTGCAGACTTATTGCTTACGTAAGGACTCATATCCTGCACAACTAATAACCCAATTTCTTACAATGCCCATTTTGCATTGACAGAACTGTGAACATATTCATTGTAGTGAACTGTGTGCCATGCTTTTTAGTGATCTGTGCCCCTGCATAAGCATTCACACAATCAAGCACAATACACAGCCATTCGGCATATCTAGCAGCCCAACCGCCTATGCATGCATATCCAGACATAAACAGGGAAATGCACTGTACTGATAAGGGGCATACATGAATAGCAACATTATCCTATCTGTCATTTCAACCACTTTAAGAACATGCATAAAATACCTCCTTGTCTGGTGCCTTCTTATATGGCCAATCTGCTTTAATGCACTAACCCAATATAGCCATAGCAAAGCTAGGACACTATAATATTGTGTATTTTTTTGTATTTGCAAATGCACAAAATTTTACAACATTTTGGTTGTTATTATCTCGAGGATATACTCCAACACTTACTATGCCAACTAAAAAGGTGCGTGCATTCCATCTCATCTAGTGTTCTCTAGCTCACACTCCTACTTCCTAAACACATTGACAGAGCTCATTTGTACCTCCCAAGTATCCTACCCTCATACAATTTACCTGGCAGATTCTAAAATCACAGACTCACCCTCCTCCCAGGCTTTGTTCCAAAAAGTTTCATATCTCCTACATGTTTTTTGTTAGGTGTCATTCCTCAGTCTTAGGCCAATCAGTGGTTGTTGAACTGTGTCCATGGTGGGTGCAGTAAGCATGGTAGTGGGATATCCCAATTGTTTTTGTAGAGTTCCTCCAAGGCATCCATCATGTTTTTGAGAATTCTGTTGAAATTGTACACAAACCTATTCATCTGGCATGGATGAATGGGATGGAGAAGTGATAATGTAGAGCCAGTTAATCCAGCATGGCCTTCATATAGGTGGACGAGAATGTATAACTCTTTTCAGGATCTCCATCCTGAGTTACTAGACTTGGAGAAAATACCAATAAGAGCATTGATAGTGCATGGGCAGTAGTGTTCCCTGAAAGTATAGCCTAGAGGTACCCTGTGGCAAAAAAAGTTTATATTTGGTCTCTAAGATCATAGGTAAGTGCAGAGAACCAGTAGTGTTGAAGGACAACTTCTAAAAGGGCTGCGCTTCTTAGGGAGCCTTTGCTTTCCTTCTGAATTTCCACTCATCTGCCTAGAAAGGCAAGCCTGGCTTTATCTGCTGTCCCATGCTAGGCCATTAACCAGGGGATAAAGCCTTTGCCTTGTTTTCCGGGCCCGGAGGTGCCCTGCCAGGTGTATCTTTGGGGTCAACTCTAAAAGTAATTCCTGTGGTACTATCAGACTCCTGCAATCCCCAGTATTTGGATCTATGTTTTCACTGTTATACAGTCCATATTTCCATGGACCTCCCATACTTAATCGCTGGTGTCTCTAACAACCATGCATACTCCCTTAAGTGATGGATGCTCCAGCTATGTTTTACAGAACTTATCTCTAACAGAACCTTGAGTGGCTTAGCTATACTGCAACTCTGGAGGGCTCCCTGACTCCAGCCTCTGGTCACCTGCAGAATGCTCAGAACCCATGTAGTGCTGAGATTTGCACTGAACCTGCTGAGAGCTTCTAAGACTGATCCTTTATCACCCTTTGTTGTGGAGGTTCCAACTTGGGGCTCCTCTCCTTCCTGTGGGGCAGTCTCTGAGTGAGACATAACAACATCCCTCATACACTAGTATTCCATCAGGTTGTTCATACAGATGTTCATCTGACCAGTTCAATCAGTTCCCAGTTTGGTGTGATACTGGGAACTGTTAATTGAGATCCTGCTCTAGCAACAGCCACAATTCCCATCAGGGTGAGCCACTAAAGTCACTAAATTAGCCTGTGCTTAACTCTCTGGTAGCTTTGCACAAAAACAGTCAGTGTTAACTTAGAGACAATGTTTAAAGTTTTTATGAGGCACACAATCAGTGACAAAGTGATGACACAACACAAGAAAAATCCCACACCAATTTAGAAAAATAGAGTTAATTTTAATAAATTATATGGGACCAAAAAGGCAAAAATGCAATTGGTAGAACCAGAGATTTGCAATTTTTCACGTTTTTGGTTAAAATAGTGCTTACAAGCACAAAGCTCCCAACTGTGGTTTTCTGGTCGTGTCGGACCGGGACAAGGTCATACATTTAGGGCAATCCAGATGGAGCACAAGTCAAATAAAGGGACGAGGTAGACCCACTGAGGATTCTATCTTATGTTTCTGGTGCACGGTCTGTGTGACGTTGCTTTGTGAGGCTTTGCATAGTCCGATGTCTGTTCCAAGTGTAGGAGGCTGGCTCAGTTTATGGTGTATGCCTATGGTGTGGCACCCTATACAAAGTCCAGGCCACCCTTAGTGATAGTGAATAGGTGTCCAGATAGCAAAAGCTCTCGAGAGGCAGCTGAGGCCAGCAGCTGAAGCTTATCGAGGAGGAATGTAAAACACGTGCAATACCATAGTAGTCAGGATGTAACTCACTCACAAGAACCACACAGTGTTGCAAAAATAGAGGATTCTTTATTACATCGCTAACTACTAGACTAGGATTGGTATATCTTCCATTGGAGATATCTACACACAATATATACACAAAATAACAAGCAGAAACAGCATAAAATATACAGGGCCCTATAGGGGGGCCAAACCATATAATAAGTAAGTGGAAAGCAATATATTGAACCCAACCAAGGTAAGTGTGGTAGTTAGCTAGGGGCTGGGGTAGATGGAAATACCAGAGTTAATCATGGCAAGTGCCCCCAGCGACCAGGTGCAGAGTGGTTAGCTACTGTATCGTCTTAGACTAACACAGGGAAGTAGTGGTTGGAGTTTGTATGTTTCAGGACCCTTCCCAGTGGGCCCCGAGTAAACCAACACACAAGAGGACATTTAGAGAGTGGCCCCACCTGAGCATACCCAGAAGAAGGGAGTACCTACACCAGGGGACCCGGATGCAGAGGGGAGAGGAGGCTCTCTCTGAAGTCAATGGAAGCCTCGGATTTTCCAGCTGCTGCCCCAACCCGTGGACCAGGCCTGTGGAACCCAGGGTTGGATTCCGGACGTGGAGGACCTGAAAATGAAGGAGACCGTGTCTAGCACTCTTGGAGGTGCCCAGGTGGTGCAGGTGAAAATGTCCACCCTCCTAGAGGTGATGTTCCTGCAAGTCGGTGGAGGTAAAAGTCCAGCTGTGGTGTCCAGGAGCTGCAAAAGATCACAGGAGTTGCCTACAAGCTGTCCCTCGATGGTGGCCGGATTGCAGAAGGGTCAGTGAACAGCGAGGGCAGCAACAACAAGCACTGGCAGATGCAAGCAGGAGCTGAAAGTTTTGGGGACCTGCAAGGTCCAGAGGACTCTACCCTTGAGGGGGAGTCAGGAGTGGCCCTCAGCTCATGGCAAGGCCAGCAGAAGTCATTAGAGCCCCCACAAGTGACCCACCGGCGTTGGATACAGGGATCACAAGGAGGCCTCAACAGCACAACAAAATAGAAGTCCCACATCGCAGGAATTGCAGGACAGGATCTGATCTTTGAGTTGCAGAGTGCTGGAGGCTGGAGCTTCTTGGCACATGAAGATCTCTTAGAGGAAGATTCAACAAGCCTTGGCAAGTCTACTGAGGTTCCGGTCCACTGGCAGGAGCAGGGGCCCACAGTCGCCCAAGTTGGTCAGAAGACAAGCAGGACCCAGAGGAGGCCACAGACTCACCACCTGTGATGCAGAGCCTTTCATTGTCTGTGGGACAGCAGACCCCACCGGCCGGTTGACATTGTTTTGAGGTGGCTGCGGATGCAGGGGAGTGAATCCTTCACTCCAAGGGAGATTCCTTCGTGCTTACAGGTGCAAACAGAGTCCTTGTGACCCTGGAAGATGCACAGCCTTGGATGTCACAGACTTCTTGCAGGATCCAGAGAAATAATGTTGCAATGGGAGCCTTTCCACCAGAAGCAGACTTGTTGTGGTTCCAACGCAGACAAGCAGCAGTTCCAGAGGCCAGGAGCAGAAGAGGTCTTGCAGAGAGTTCCTTATAAAGTCTTGCTTGATGAATCTGAGGACCCACTGTTGGGGGAGCCCTTAAGTAACCCTAAAAGGGGGTTGGTCACTCTCTGAAGTGACCCACCTATTGGGGGGGCCAGGGACATCATCTACCTGGCCTAACCAGTCAGATGCTCCCAGGGGCCTATGCACATCATATTTTCAAGATGGCAGAATCAAGTGGCCACCTGGCAGTGCTCTGTGCACCTCCCTAGGGGAGGTGCTGGACAGAGGGGTGGTCACTCACCTGTCCTTTGTGCAGCTTCGTGCCAGAGCAGAAACCGGGGATTCCTGAACTTGTGCAAACTGGATTATGTAAGTAAGGTACCAAATGTGACCTTGAAAGCAGTCTGGTGGCGCTCAGAGGCCACCCCACCCCAGCCCTTAGACACCTAATACACAGGGGGAGGTTGTCACCCCTCTCCCTTGCAGGAAATCCTTTGTTCGGCCTTTCTCTGCCTGAGCCAGGCTCACCAGCATGAAGGCAGACCAGTGCCTGGGGTCGGCAGCAGCTTGGGCTGGCGCCAGACCCTGTAAGACTGCACAGGCAGAACTGGGTTATCCTCTAAGGAACCCCCAGACTACAAGGGTTCATGCAACTAGCACTGGAATCAGTGCAGTTGCATGATACCAACATGTTTGACACCAAACAAGCCTAGGTTCGGAGAAGCTATTATGGGTGGCAAAATACGTGCTGCAGCCCCCTGGTGTACCAAAGTACCATATACTAGGAACTTTCATGGATACACCAGTATGCCAATTGTGGGGTGTAAAAGTTTACCAGCAATCATATTTAGGAGAGAACACTGGCACTGGGGTCCTGGTTAGCAGGATGTCAGTGCACTACAATCCAAAACATACTGACACCAGTCAAAACAAAGTGGGGGGTACTGCAACCAGAACCCAGCTTACTACACTGAGGAGCTGCAAGGGCCTTGTAGGAGGCTGGCCCTCTATGTAGTGTGCAAAGCTAGGCACACTGTGCAGGGGGGTCCAGGCAACCACACGTTGGTTTACAGAGGTAAAAACTAGACCACCTAATGCTCTCATTTTAATGGTAGCTTGGTCGAGCAGTTAGGCTAATCTTGGAGAAGTGCAAAGCATTTGTTGTACTCACAATATCAATAAATCAAGACACACATTCAAAAGAATAACTCAAGACCAGTTTACAAAAATGCTTCAGAATTTTATACTTTTTTTAAGACCAAGATCATCAAAATTGGGTAAGTACATTTAAATTTATGAATTTTACATTTTTTAATAAAATCAGTCTTTTTGTGTGTAATTACGCACCATAGGAATCAATGGAGAAATACTTTGAAAATTCACAGTAAATCAGGCAATGCGTTTACCAATGTTTCCTTTTGCAGGTATGTTGAGGTCATTAATGGGTACCCCGGACCAGCTGGAGAAGTTCGGGTGACTCCCAGTTCTGGGAGGATCAGCTGTAGAAGCCGATGGAGCTGGTGCCAGGCCACTACAGGGGACTACTTGGAAAAGCACTGCACAGGCGGACTTAAATGTAAGTCCAGTGGTCCCCTTAGGGTGTCAAGGTCGGAAGGGGTGTGGGATCCTTAGGGCACAGCTGCATCTTTGGTACAGGGTGGCTGTGTGCAGAGCGAATCGATGAGCTGTGCACAAATGTGCCCTTGGAAGCAGGAGGTAGGTCACTTTGAATGTTGCTTGCAGGTCAGGAGGGGCAATGTGGTGGGAGGTCCGGGTGGTTCCTGAAGTCTCTCGACTGGGGCTTCCTCCTGGTCTGTCTTCAGTCCAGAATGGTGTGCAAAAAGGCCTCTTATGACATGGTTAGCCCCCCACATTTTGCCTGGTAAACGATGTAGCCTCAAAGTTGTTAGTGCCCAAGGCCCCTGCTAACCACGTTCCCAGGGCCAGACCTCTTTCCCCAAAACTGTTGTGATGAATTGGCACAATTCAAGACACCTTTAGCCTCCACTATAAGTCCCTAGTAAATGGTACTTAGGTCCCAAAGGCATGGGGCACTAAGGGTAGGCCCCTGAGGGCAGCAGCACTGATTGTGCCACCTTCTAGGACCATGCATTAGATGCACCCAGCATTACCATTGCATGCTGACTGTCCTGATGCAATCCCAAAAGACAAACTTGACATGATACACTGCCTGTGTGCCCTGTCTACTACCCACTGCATGCAGTATAGGTAAGACACTCCTTTGAGAGAGAGGCCTTCTAGCCCTAAGACAGGGTGCACTACACTGTATGTGAGGGCATAGCTGCATGAGCAATATGCCCCCACTTTGTCCTTGCCAAACCTGGGACATAGTGAGTGAACAGACTAGTCATTTTAAGTGCATGTGCTGGACACTGGTCAAGACGAGGTTCACAGCTACATAATGGCCACTCGGAACCCCAGCATTGGATTTATTGCCAAATGTACCCAAGGGTCAACTTAAAGGTGTCCCCTGCAAAAGCTAACTACCCTGGCATGGTTGCTGGCCAGTCACAACCAGCCTGCCACCACCAGACAAGAGCCTGAATCCCTAGGGTGAGAGATCCTGCTCTCTGGGATTCAGAACAAAGCCCTTCATGGGTTGAGGTGCTAACACCCCCTCCCTTGGGAATGTGCACTACCCTGCTAGCAAGCTTCAAAGGGCTTACCACCCTTAAAACTCGACCCCCAGGCCTGTTGCTAGCAGCAGATGCCTACCCCGGCTGCAAACCCCCATTTTGGCAGAAGCAACGGCGGGAAACCAGACAAAGGACATGAGGAGTGGCCAGTCCTGGCTTGCACCACCCCTAAAGTGTTGCATGCGAGGTTACCCATCCATTTAATTTTCCTCCATCTTGCATGGAAGGAAAATAGCCAATCAGGTGTAGGGAAGTGACCTTTGCACAAAGGAAGTGGTCACTTAGTGGGTGTAGCCACCCCAAGGTAGATGACCCATTGGTCACTACTAAGTTCCCCCCTAACACGCCCAATAAATACAGTATTTAGTGGGCATCCCTAGACCAAGAAATCAGATTCCACAGACAAAAGAAGACCAGCAACAAAGAAGACCCAAGTCTCGAGACCTGAAGTCCTGCTGCACCAAGAAAAGACGCCAAACCCTTCCTTCTGCACCCAGGACTCAACAATCAACGCTGAGGGGTTGCTTGGATGTCCGACGGACTCTACAAACCCCCAAAGGACCTCCACTTTTCAAAAATCACCAAACATCTCCCTCAAGAGTGAAAGCATCACTCTACAACTCTGAGGGACCAAAGACCCAGCGATGGCCACTTCACTGGGGTGAAGTTTGGTCCGCTGCTGACCAAGTAACCGGGCACCGCAGCTGGACCAAACTTCATCCGTCAGACCTTGAGGACAAAGCCTACCAGTGTGCCAAGTTTGGTGGCACTGCAACCTCCAGTGGCCACTTTGGTAAAGTGTGCCAAAGTGTCAAATGCAAAAACACCACTGTAACAGCAGTGTGTGATGAGCATGAAGACAGTGTTAAAGAACTAATGTGTGAGGTGCAAGATATGTTTATGGTTGTAGAGGACAATGCTATTAAAGTGGGGATCCTGAACAGTGTGTTGATCCCCATGCCACTGGAATCAAGCTAGCCTGGCTGATGAAGGGTGATACCCTGAAACTGGTCCTAGGATGCTTGTTTCCAGGCCAGGGAGGGCCTGGCTTGGCAGTTCAGGCTGGACTGTTCCCATGTGGAACAGGGTCAAAACTGATTTGCATATAGCTGGGTCCAATCTGGAATGGCATGGGTAGCAAAAAAACGATGGATTTAGGCCCAGATCTCTGTACTGAGGGTAAATGTTTGACATTGTTCAGCATTCCGTCATCACTTGTTCTTTTTGCATTTGTCGCCCCAAGTGGGAAGGGGATGCCCAGACGTGGGTCCCGTGCTCCCCATGCCACTGGAATCAAGGTAGCCTGGCTGATGAAGTGTGGTACCCTGAAACTGGTCCTAGGATGCTTGTTTCCAGTCCAGGGAGGACCTGGATTGGCAGTTCGGGCTGGAGCGTTCCCATGGGGAACAGGGCCAAGGCTGATTTGCATATAGCTGGTTCCAATCTGGAATGCCATGTGTAGCAAAAAACGATGGATTTAGGCCCAGATCTCTGTACTGGGGTGAATATTTGACATTGTTCAGCATTCCGTCCATCACTTGTTGTTTTTTTGCATTGATCCATATGTATACATACAGATTGGTCACAAACAAATAAAGTTATTGGTGGATTCTGGAGCTAGAATCACCATAATAACTCAGGAGATGTATCAACAAAATTGGGGTGCAGGTAAAGTGATTTCACCAGACAGGTCACCTGTCTCCTATGAGGGAAGGAAGATTGACCTCCAAGGTTTTTTTGAAGACATCCTAGTATTTAAAGGGAGACATATCTATCGGAAGATATATGTGGCAGTCAAAGGACTAAACATATTGGGTTGCTTCTATCAAGGTCTGTTTGGAATGGTTCTACATTCTTGTACAAGTGAACAGGTAACAGTGATAAGGGATTCCACTGACATTGAGAACTTGCTAAATGAATTCCCAAAAGTATGCAGTGGAGAATTGGGTAAAATAAATGCCTTCAAACACAAAATAAAAACAAAAAAAATGTTATTCCGTTCAAACACAATTTGAGAGGGGTACCTTTTAGTGTCAAGGAGGAGTTGGGGAAAGAATTAGAGGGTTTGCATACCAAAGGCATTATTGAACAAATAGAATCCTCGTTATGGCTTTTGCCTTTGGTGGTTGCCAAAAAGAAAAACAGAGAGCTAAGGGTGTGTGTCGATTTGAGTGCTCTCAATAGGGAGATTTGGGTAAACTAACATCCTCCTCCATAGATTAGTGAAATGCTGTCAAGAATATCATGAGCAAGGTTTTTCACAAAACTGGATTTAACATCAGTTTATCACCAGGTAGAATTAGCATCAGAGTCCCGACATCTCACAGCATTTGTGTCTCCCTGGGGAATGTATCAGTACTGTTGAATGTCATTTGGACTTGTGTCCGCACTGTCACTATTTCAGAGAATCATGTCTAAGTTACTCAGAGGTATTTAAAAGGTATCAGTCTTTCAGGATGATGTATTAATTCATGCACTTGACTGTCGTGAACATGATGTGATATTACGTCAAGTACTGAATTTTTTTTACATCACTGGGGTAGTGCTGAAAAGGGAAAAATTACAATTTTTGAAAGGCGTTTTTTGATTATATTGGTCACATAATTTCAACACAGGGTGTGTAACCTAAACCAGACTTAGTGGAGGCAATACAGGGGGCACCACCTCCTCAGGATAAAAAGGTTGTGTCAAATGTTTCTTGGGTTATACTCATGGTTCATTTCAAATTTTGCTACTATTGTTAGACCGATTTCAAATTTGTTGAAAAATTAAAATGAATTTCAATGGAATTCTGATTGTGTTAATGCATTCAACAAAATCAAACAACAACTAACCAATGTAAATGTACTGCAATCATATGATCACAATCTTAAGTGCTGCATGACTGCTGATGCTAGTAAGTTTGGGGTGGGAGCAGCATTAACACAAATAAGTGGTACACCATTGACGTTGCTTCAAAGATGCTCAGAGAAAATGAAATACACTATTCTATAATAGAAAAAGATCTGCTGGGATGCTGGTGGGCCATCAGAAAATTCAGATGCTATCTCTGGGGCAAGCATTTAATTCTTCAAACAGACCATAAACCGCTGGTCTCTATCCTCGTCTGTACTGTCATGTCAGGAGTAGCACTCCAAGGATTACAAGAGTTGCTGCTAGATTGCTGCAGTTTGATTTTGCAGTGGTTCATATATCGGGCGGGGAAAATGTGAGGGCTAACTACCTTTTTAGATATCCCAATAAAGAAAGTGAAGTTGAAATAGAACATGCTAGTTCTTTATCAGAAACTGAATGGAAGGATGCGTCAAGAAATTATGTAGTGCTGTGTACGGTCATGACACATGTTAAGGAAGGTTGGCTTCACAAGAAGACTTTAGATCTAAATATACAACCATTTTTTAAGATCTCAGATGAATTAACAATTGAAGATGGTTTACTCATGAGGGCTGATAAACTGGTACCCCACATTAGATATGATATGACAGCCTAAAGTGCACACAAAGGACACTTGAGTGCCACTCTAACCAAAAGGAGGGTACGGGAGTCTTATTGGTGGGCACAAATGGACGAAGACATTGATTCATTATTCAGAGATTGCCTAGTTTGTGCCACTTGTGACAAGTCAATGAAAACATTTACTCCTCCGTTGAGGCCAATAGAGTGTCCCACTCATCCATAGAAAAAAGTAGGAACTGATCTGGTGGGACCATTCAATTCTCTTCCACAAAAGTCAAGATATGCATGTGTTCTTGTGGATTACTATTCCAAATGCCAGCATGTAAAGTTTATAAGTGAACCCAATTCCAAATCTGTTGTGACATTTCTTAAAGATATTTTCCTGTGTGAAGGTTCTCCTGAAGAGATGGAGATGGTCTCTGATAATGGGGTGCAATTCCTATCCTCTGAAGTTGAAAAGTTTTGAAAAGTGCAATAAAGCCTTTGAAGAGTTCGCTATACCAAGCACAAACTAATGGTTTAGTAAAATGCTTCAATCAAGTTTTAGGAGAATGTGTAAAATGGTCTCTAGCTAAGGGGTGTGTTGTCGATTCTGCAGTGCAGAGCATGCTATTCTACAGAACCACACCCCATTCGAGCACAAGGGTATCTCCTTTTGAAACTCTTAAAGGAAGAAAAACAGCCACACTATTTAGACCTGCTTGAGTGTCCACAATTTTGAAAAACCAAGCATCTAACCAAGCTCGTGACATCATTATTCGATCTAATGTTAAGAAAGCTCAAAACAGACAAAAAAATACTATGATGAAAAAAGAAATGTGAAAAGTTTTCCTATAGCAGTAGGTGACTGGGTATGCATCAAAACACCCAGTTTTGTCAGGAAAGGTGATCCAAAGTATTCTGACCCAGTAAAAGTCGATGAAGTTGTGAGAATGCCATATGGATGAATGGACAAAACTTGTGGAATGTAGGCAAGGAGGCCAGGATCACAACAAGAGCTAAATATGTGCATTTTGATGATCAACAAGTACCCATGAGACAAAAGGTATATGCACCAGTATTCAAAATGATCAATGAGCCCAATGATGGGCAAATAGATGTATATTCTGATTCTGTGACTTTTAAAACACCTGCAAGAAGGAATGTCAGGTCTCACAAAATACCTTTGAGATATTGATATATTGTTTTCTGATACATTTGAATTTAAGGTGGGTTTGCTTTAACATGTATTTATTTGCCTTCCATAGATATGTGAGTAAGTATATAGCAAAAACGAGAACACTCAATGTAGTATTCTTATATTGTGAAATATGTTATGTGCTTGAGCCAGTGTGTTTACACCAGTAGTCTTTCTACTCTTTGTATACTTATTATGTCATTTTATGTGAGGTTCTATGTTAGAAAGCATCAACCCAGGCATTCTTTATAATGTAGTAAAGGGGCAGTTGAAGAAGACAGTTGTGCGGGAACTAGGAGTGGACTGGGGTGATTTATCTACATGTAAACTTATGGATTAAAGTCCACTTACTTAATTTACTAGCTCTGTTTTGCTTTATTCCACTTGTCTAAAGGTGTACTGAAGAGTTGGTCTGGGGGTACACTACTTACACTTGGTGCCCACTGTGAAGTGTGAGAATCTTCTAGAGTCTTCCCCCTACATAGGTTTACAGAATTACCTGCCTCCCTGCCCTGGCTCCAGCTTGTCTGGGTGCACAACAAACTAGTGTGAAACTCTTTGTGAGTGTCCTGGGGCAGGGACTCTGTGATTTGCCAGTGTGGTAGGTGACAGCTCTGCCTCGCTATCAAGCCAGAGATGGCCCATCCTGCCAACACCTATTCCCCTTTTGTCTCACTTTCAGTAAGTAATACAGAAAGTCCAACTGCCAACTATTCCTATTGTTTTCCCAAAACACCATAAAGTTAGATCTCATCTGTAGCCAGGTACACTTAGCCAGTCAGGACACAGCACACACAGTGATCACGCCCCTCAAGCTGGACATCTGAACATGTACTCCCTGGCCCACATTCTGTTCATGCCAGGTCAAGGCTCAACGGCCTTCCCTATCTGCAATTGTATTTACAACCCCTTGGCAACTATTCACATTTTTTGTGTGTTTTTATGACTTTATTTCACCCAGAGAAATGTTTAAAACCTACATCAAGTCAATGTACTACGAGAGACAGGCCTCAGACCGTGGTTCTGTAAGTGCTCTCCCAGCTGCAATGTTTAATTAAATGACAGGCTGCAGACATCACATGGCTGGGACAAGAAATTGCCAACTTTCTGAAAGTGACATTTTCAAAATGTTAACTTAAAATGAAACCTTACCATTAAAGAGGGGTTTAAATTACAATTATTTAGACACCAAACTTGACATTCCTACCCGCTCCCAAATGAAAGTTATCACTTATTAAATGTAATAAGGCAGTGGTTCCCAACCTGTGGGCCGGGGACCCCTGGGGGTCCGCGAAGCCTCCTCAGGGGGTCCGCGACTGCTTAGAAAATTTTATAATATTAGGTTTCAACTATCAGTAATGACTCAGTGGGGGTCCCCGGATTCCAATAATGAGTCATTGGGGGTCCCCGGGCTCCAGTATTGATAAAATGGGGGTCCACAGAAGTCAAAAGGTTGGGAACCACTGTAATAAGGTAAACCAATGTTATCCCACGGGAGAGGAAGGCTTGACGTAGTGAAAAACGAATGTAAGAGTTTTGTACTACCAGGACACACAAAAGTAAAAAGTACATGTCACACTTTTTGTATACACTGCACCCTATCCTATGCACCATTTAGGGCCTACCCTAAGGGTGACTTATATGCATTAAAAAGGAAGGTTTAGGCCTAGCAAAAGGTTTATTTTGTCAGGTTGAGATGGCAGTTTAAAACTGCACACACCGACCTCAAATGTAGACCTGAGACATGTTTAGAGTGATACATAAGTGAGTGGTACAATGGGTGCTTCAGGCCCACTAAATTAAAGGTGTCAATTGGGTGCAAGCCATTTTAATTTGTTTAAAGGAGAGAGCAGAAGCATTGGCCAGCAGTGGTAAAGTGCACAGGTTCACAAATCTGCTAAAATGGGAGGATACAGACATACGTTTTGGGGAAGACCACCATAAGGCTAATATGAACTCTACTGCAGGTCTAACTGTACTCTGGACCCCTTAATGTTTTAATGGAGTCCATAAATATTGGTCAGCCATGGTCGTGTGGACTTTAGAATTCCATAGTGCACTAACCTTCACACCAACGAAAGGATTTAGTTGTAAGAATTATAGTGTGTTACTATTCTTGTATATATTTGTATATGTATGTGTGTCTGAATTTTATTGATATGTATGCTTTTGGCTTACAATAGTTTCTGGCCAGCATCCTTCGCTCCCTTCTGCGTGGGCACTGCTGCTGCTGCTGCTTGTGTGTGCCTGACATAGCCTGTCGGCTCTGTGTTCAAGGCCCGCCTCCAACCGCAGGCACCTGCCTGCACCTCATCCCTGGTGGCCTAGTAGTCATCTGTGTCTGTCTGTTTTTCTGTCTTTCCTCTTTTTCCTGTTTCGCCTGTTTCTACTCCTTTTCACTGTTTCTCTCTCTTTTTGCACTTTTTCACTTGTCCCAGCTTTTGGCGCTCTGCCCCTTTGCTGTTCCTGCGCTTCCCTCCCTGCCGCTGCTGCCCCGTAGCCCCGCCCCCATTACTGAAGCGCTTTCTGGCCCTCCTGCCTCCTAGCTGACCAATCTCTTCCCCCTCCCTCTCCTTCTGAAGGATGGTCGCTGCGCAGTGGGTGGCGACTCTATTGACCTTTCTGGCCAGCGTCCGTTGCTCCTGCATGGCCACTGCTGCTGCTGCCGCATGTGTGTGCCTGACAGAGCCTGCCGGCTCTGTGTTTGAGGACCGCCTCCACCCACAGGCACCCGCCTGCTCCTCATCCCTGTAGGCCTAGTGGCATCCTGTGACTGTCTGTTTTTCTGTTGTTCCTCTTTTTCCAGTTTTTCCAGTTTTTCCTCCTTTTTATTGTTTCTCTCTCTTTTTGCACTTTTTCACTCGTTCCTGTTTTTGGTGCTCTGCCCCGTGCCGCTTCTGCGCTTCCTTCCATGCTGCTGCTGCCCCCGCGACTCGCCCTCGAAGCATTTTCCCGCCATCCAGCCTCCCAGCCGACCATTCCCTCTCCTCCTTAAGGGTGGCCGCTGTGCGGCTGCTGGCGTGCCTAAGGCAAGCCTGTCTGTGCCTGGCACGCGTCTAGTGCCCAGCACCACAGACGCTGGTTCTCGCACCATCCACCAATAAGAAGCTGAAAACCTCCTAGCACTGAACCCAGGACATTTGACCGCCAGTGACCTCGCTTCCCCTTCTCTGAACTCCAAACGCCAGGACCCCCAGCTACAAAACCGTTGAACACCCATCTAGATCACCTCAAGTGCATCCTCCTCAACATCTGCTCCCTTCACAAGCGTGCCGTGGAACTTTGGCATCTGATGGACTCCACCCTCTCGGACAGCGCCTTCCTAACCGAGACATGGACAAACAAAGCATCAGAACCAGATATCACCATTGCCTTCCCCAGCTACTACAAACTGCTCCGCAAAGACCAACCTTCCAGACCAGGCGGCGGACTAGCCATCGCCCACAAGACCACCCTTCGCCTATCAGTCAACACACAGGCACACTACCCCCTTTTGGAGCACCTCCACTTCTATGTCCCCGTCACCCCGAAGGCCACCATACACGGCACCCTCATCTACAGACCACCTGACCCCTGCCCAGCCTTTAGCAACTCCATCATCGACTTCATAGCCCACCACGTACTCGCCTCCACCAACTACATACTCCTCAGAGACCTCAACTTCCACATTGACGACCACAACACCTCCACACTACTCGAGAACCTTGACACAATCGGTCTCAAGCAATTGGTCACCTCACCATCGCACATCGCCGGACACACACTCAACCCCACCTTTTCCGCCACTAGCAACATCTCCATTGATAACTCAACACTGCTACACTGGACCAACAATCACTGCATCCATTTCTCCATCACCACACCTACAGCTCTTGTCAACACCGCCCATCCCCCCCACAGGAAATGGAACCAGACCACAGAGGAGCAACTCATCAACACCCTCAGCAACTCTCCACCCCCACACAACAGATGCCAACACCTCAGCATGCAACCTCCGCCAATGGATCGCCGATTACGCCAACACCCTAGCTCCACTCCGAATGACCACAGGGAAACATACCACCAAGAAAGCCAGCTGGTTCACCCTCGCACTCCAGGAATCGAAGCGCACCTGCAGGAGATTGGAGAAAAGATGGAGGAACAGCAAATCCCCAGAGGACCTTGCAGCCATCAGATCCACCACAAGATCCCACCATGACCTCATCAGAGCCACCAGAAAAAACATCTTGCAGGACCGTATCAACGCCACCACTCACAACACAAAAGAACGTTTCGCTGTCATAAAGGAATTCGCCAAATCACAGGCTGAGGCCACTAACATCCTTCCATCCCAGGACCTCTGCGAAAGACTAGCCGCCTTCCTCCATCTGAAAATCAATGACATCTATGACAACTTGAGACCCTAAGACTCTCCGAACTCCTAACAACGCCCCAGCTTGGATTCACTGAACCCCCCACAGTTCCTGCATGCCTGGACCCCCCCTCATGATAGACGACACTCACTCCCTTATGAGCAGCATGCACTCTGGAGCCCCCACCGACCCTTGCCCCCATTACATCTTCAACAAAGTCAGTTCCTCGATCGCACCCGAGCTCCGCAAGACCATCATCTGCCACCTGGAGTTGGCCACCTTCCCCAAGGACTGGAAGCACGCTGAGATCTGCCGGCTCCTGAAGAAACCCACGGCCATCCCCACAGATCTCACGAATTACAGCCCTACCTTGCTGCTGCCTTCACCAGCCAAGGTCACCGAAAAAGCAATCAACGCTCAGCTCCGTCCAACACATTGATGATAACAACATCCTGGACATCTCCCAATCAGGATTCCGAACTAACCACTGCACCAAGACCGCCATGCTCCCTGGCACAGATGACATCTGCTCTCTCCTCGACCGCTGCCAAACAGCAGCCCTCATCCTACTGGACCTATCGGCCGCCTTCGACACAGTGTCCCGCCGCACCCTATGTGCCAGAGTCCACACAGCAGGCGCATGTGGCAAGGCCCTTCAGTGAATACACTGACAGGCATAACGCAGAGAGTCAGACTCCCACCACACCTGTCAGTACCTACAGAGATCAGCTGTGGCGTACCCCAGGGATCGTCGTTGAGTCCCACACTGTTCAACGTCTACATGCCCCTCTCGCCACAATCGTCAGAAACTATGGACTGAACATCATCTCCTATGCCGATGACACCCAGCTGATCATCTCCCTGATTGAAAACCCCACAATGGCCAAGAAGAACTTTCAAGACGTGATGGAAGTAGTTGCCACCGGGATGAAGGAGAGCTGCCTGAATCTAAACTCCGACAAGACAGAGATCCTCATTCTGGGACTCTCCTCCTCAGCCTGGGACGACTCCTGGTGGCCCTCCACACTTGGCAGCTCCTGCACCCCTACAGACAACGCATGCAACCTTGGCGTTATCCTCGACTCAGCGCTCACCATGACAAGACGGGTCAACTCCGTCGCCTCCACATGTTTACACACCCTTCAACTCCTCCAGAAAATCTTCAGGTGGATCCCAAGCGACTGCTGCAAGACCATCACACACGCCCTGATGACAAGTATGCTTGAGTACAGTAACGCCCTCTATGTCGGAACCAACAAAAAGAACCTGAGCAAGCTACAACAAATCCAGAACACCTCTGCCAGACTCATCCTGAACATCCCCCGCCGAGAACACATCATAGGACACCTGAGAGATCTCCACTGGCTCCCATTCGAGAAGAGGATCAACTTCAAGCTCCTCGTACAAGCTCACAAGGCCCTGCACAACCTTGGACCCAGCTACCCCAACTACTACATCACTTTTTACTCCCCTGCCAGACCTCTCCCCTCCTCCCAGCAGTCGCTCACCACCGTACCCTGCATAAGGAAGTCCTCGGCTTGAGGGAGATCTTTCACCTCCCTTGTGGCAAAATCCTGGAACACCTTGCCTCTCCACCTCAGGCAGTTGCCATCGCTACCTCAATTCAGGAAGGACCTTCAGACCTGGCTCTTCGACTGAATCTTGAAGACCTACCGCGCAGCACTTTGAGACCCTATGGGTGAGTGCCGCGCTTTAAAAATGTAATTGTATTGATTGTTGTTGTGTTGTAGGGGGCATTTTAGAAATGACATTTACATCGCTAATAATGTGTCATAGATGTCTACCATTCTAACACCTTACCCCAATGTGCATGTTTTAGTTAGTTTAATAGATTATAAATGTTATGTTATATTATATAAACGTGTAAATGCACTACTTCGTTGAAAATGGGGTCCACAGCTTCCTAGAAAATAGTATCCTACCACTGGACTACAGAGGTCAGAGAAGGCAGATGTTGAATTATGGTTATGCAAATAATCAACCCTTTCATTTTTTCTTGAACTGCGGGAAATTGGGTTCAAGGTGGAGGAAGGTGGGGCAGCTCATTCCGTTTCCATGGGGCGACATGAGAGAAAGCTCATCCTCCGCACCTACCCTGATAAGTGTGGAATAGACAGGATTCCTGCAGAGGAGGAATGTAGCAGCCTTTTAAGGCAGTAAATTTGAATTTTGCCTAGACGATACATAGAACCACTTCCAATCAGAGATCAATGCGAGAGAGAGAGAGAGAGAAATTTAAAAATGGAGGCATCGGGTCACAATGGGGTAGATTCGGAATTAGTCTGACAGATGAATTCTGTACCTTTTTCAATTGCAATAAATTATCTAATGAGATGCTAAGATACACTGAACTGCCCCAGTGCAGTACTAGGAAGACAAACATATGAGTGATGGTTTTTCCCACATGTAATGGTAGGACTCTATAGATTGTCCTGAGTAGAGGGAAGCGGTTGAAGAACTTTGCCTTACTTGCCATGCCATAGACAAATCATTGTCTAAGATGATGGCAAAATGCTTCGCAGGAGATCGGGCTACGCATCCGCAACCAAACATTAGGCCATCAATGGTTGCGGTTGCCTAAGAGGAGCACCTCAGTCTTATAGTCTTATCTGAGTTAAGTTAAAGACAGTTGAGTACATCCAAATGGACACTGCACACATAGAGTCCTGTAAGTTGGACCTGGCAATAAAGTAGTCATTTTTAAATAGAGATTAACAATTGTGTGTCGTCAGCATATGTGAGAATGTCAGAGCTGAAGGAAGGCACTAAAGGGCCGTATGTACAAAAACTTTTTCCCATAGACAGAATGGGTAAAATCCTTTAGTACATCTGGCCCTAAATCTGCCAGCTGCAGCATTCTAAGAGGATGGAGGGCGAAAACGGTCTCAAATGCAGCAGAAAACTCTAGGAGGCAAATGTGGCCTAGTCAAAATGGCATGAAATGCCGCCGATAAATCTACCAGGACTAATGCGGCCTAGTCATCACAGTATAAGTTGCCGCAGATACATCTAGAAGTAGATTGAAATGGTATCAAATGCCGCAGACTAGTCGGAACGGTATCAAATGCCACGGATAAAGGAGGACCAGGGCAGCCTCAGACCTGCCAACTCTCATTGTGCCACCGTGTGTCACTCAATTTCATCTCCCTTCACACCCTCACCTAGTGAGGAGCCGAAATCACACAGAAGCTGGGAGAACGAGCTGGAAACCACTGCACAGAGTGGCTTTCCTGCTCGTTTTCGTAGGCTGTAAGCAGCCGATGCTCATTAAGGGTTGTGGAAACACCCCAGGACATCGGTGACAACCCCAGAAACCCTTTGTATGTTTTGGGGAAGGGAGGCAGCGGTGGGTTTGGTGTAGTTTTTTTGTTTTGTTGGGGAGGGGGTTGTGTTGTGGGGTTGGTGGGGGGCAGAGAGCCTCCAGGGAGCTCTTGGCATGAAGTCCCACCCCCCCCCCCTTCACACTGTGACATCACTTCAGGAAGACAAATGCAACCTGCTCTAAATGACATCAAATGGCACAGATAAATCCAGGAGGAACAATGTGGCCTAGTTGAAAAGGTGTCTGATGCTGCCAATAAATCCAGGAGGACCCATGCCCGTAGTCCCTTGATCCATGCTCATCCTAAATTTGTACGTGGCAGCAACGACAGCGGTTTCTGTACTATGTTTAGCTTTGGAAACCAGACAGAAGCGTCAAGAAGACAATTATATTTGTGGCAGTCAGTTGCTTACTACTGTTTCTCTACCCGACTCTAACAGAGAGTGGAGTAAGAGAGACTGGATAATCATTAGCTATAGCTGTGGACCTGCCGAAGGTGTTTTTAATAAGGGAATTACGTGCACATTTTTCCAGCGGTCTTGGCTGACTACTGGTTTGAAAGAGACGTTACCAAAGCAGTAGGGTAGGTATTGCGTCAGGGGCCCTAGTGCAAGGAAATGTGTCCCCTGACTACTGTTTGAATTATAAATAAAGCAATAATCATGGAACGGCGGGCCGCTCGGGCCTCTGGGTCCCGGTGCCACTGTACCTGCTGCACTAATAGAAGCTACACCGAAGTATAAACGTGCAGTTAGATGTGTGCGAGAAGATTAATTGTCTGGGTAAGAAGTCAACAGGGGTTGATTTTTTTACTGGATTCAGAATGGCCTCATTTTCCGTTACTGATGGCACCTAAAAGCTACAAAGAGATGAGGCGTTCCCATCATGAAAAGACTCCTCACAGCACGTCATAGTGCTCAAGGTCAAACTTAGTGTAAATTGTATTTATTTGGCCCGCAGAGTATGCAGAACGTTTGTCCAAATTTCCTGAGAATGAGGAACTGTTTATGCCCTTGCAGCGGGATGTGATAAACGTTTTGCAATTCGAAACATTTCCCTAGCTGAACTTGCAACACTGGAGATGTTATTACATAACAAATATGGCGCCCTTGACGGATTAGTTTGTGACAGTTTCGAATGGCAAATCTGTACCGTGCTTTGTCACCGGATGAGGAGAGGCGCCACGTCTGCTCGGGCTGCGGTTCTTCTTTTTAGCTTTGATATAGCGCGAACTCGACCTAACCTGTTACGTCACACAAACTCACGTTCATTTTTAATGCAGAAGCAGTTTAAGTAATTTTCGCAGAATCGCAAGATGTTGGAAAGACGCGCCGAGACTCGAACTGGGTTCTGAAGTGGGCAGTTCTGGACGTAGCACCACATCCTTCCCCTTTACCGCACCCGGTACCTGGGTGAGCCATGGCTCAAGACCAGCGCCACTGGAATTATGCGATTGCGCAGCCGCGGAGATTTCTCCATTATTATAGATTTGCCGCATTTGCCACATAATCCACCGTCTGCCGTATAATCTACAGATTTCACACAAAAAAATGTTTCTAACTCTAACTGTACAAAGGTTATTACAAATGCAGCGACACGTGTTGCCGCGGAATGAAAGACCCTTTGCAAAGCTGGACTGGTCACTTTACTGCAGTTTATTTCTATATTTGAGTGCTTAACTGGTACTAATGAGGTGCACCCAAAACTCAGAGAGTGTTAACAAGTTTAAAAATGACATAATAATGAAGCATTATTATTACAAAATTTTCAGCATTATTCTGCATATTTTCTGTTTGCTTGCCGCATAATTTACTCAACCCTGCTGCATAATGTGGCCCTGTCCAGCCGCATAATTCCAGTGGCACTGCTTATAAGGAGGTCTGCCTGGCCATGAGGAATTTCAGTGGGGGAATTGAAAGCTAAGGTAGTTGCAATCGGTAAGCAGCCTAAACCGTGACTCCTTTACAAGGAAGGTCGTTATCCACGAAAGCGGAACAACGCTTTCGTGAACAACGACCCTGTTTTCCTCTGCCTTAACCATGCATGTCCGCAACAACGAACATGCGTGGTTAAGGCAGAGGAAAACAGACTCCGCTTGGGAAAGTACGCAGTCAGGTAAGTGGGGCTGGGGTAGTGTTGGGTAGTTTTAGGGGCGGGGATGGGGAGTCAGGGTAGTTTTAGGGGCGGGGATGGGGAGTCAGGGTAGTTTTAGGGGCAGGGTGCGGGGTTGGGGTAGTTTAGGTTTTAGGGGTGGGGTGGGGGGTCGCGGTAGTTTTAGTAGCGGGGGTGGGAGGGGGTTGGGGTATTTTACGTTTTAGGGGCGCAGTTGGGGTGGTTTTAGATTTTAGGGGCGGGGTGGGGCGTTGTGGTAATTTTAGGGGCCGGGGTACGGGGTTGGGGTAATTTTAGGTTTTAGGGGCGGGGTGGGGGGGTCTCGGTAATTTTCTGAAGTCTGAACAGCACAGCACCATATAATTGTCCTTTCAGGCCAGGAGGAAAAGTGTGGTGGACATAGCGTTGGCGTTGTTGGAGAATAAAGGATCTAGTAAGTGTCCTGCAATGTGGGAGGGTTGTAGAGTGACCAGAGATAGGCCCAAAGAGGCCATATCCTGAATTAGGGTAAAGGACCAACAGTTAAGTACCTCATCTAGGTGATGGTTAATATCACCCAACAATATGAATTTAGATGCTTTCAAAACATAAGGGGCCATTGCGTTCGTGAGGATGGAGCTGAAAGTCGACTAGATGATGGGAGGTTTGTAAATGGGAGAGGCTGTCACAGAAAATGATGGCTTGATATATATCAGGGATACTTAAAGTATGCCCGGGGGTCACTTGGGCCCCCCTGACCTATCCAAGGAGCCCCTGGGGAAGAGCAGCACTGTTTGCTTGACTGAGCACTAACATTGGGCCAGGTGGCCCAGAATACAGACACCAACTTGAGAATAAAAGGCTGCTTTACTAGGACATGTGTGTATCTGAAATGTATATATGTTAACTTCGCCCCACCTCACTAATACAATGTTCAAACAAACCCGCCACCTGTAACCAAACATGAACAAAACCACCAACAAACCATCCAAATCTTTCTCAGCATCCCACTACAATTTCATTCACCATGCATTCACACATTCCCCAACTATCACTCCTCTGTACACCCTGTGCTAAGGTCTTCCCTGCCTGCCGCAACCCTTGCATCCTATTTCCTGCTCTCTAATCTTTTCAGCCACCTGTCCTAAGCGACACATTTGAGCCTCAGCTACATACCCCCAACCAATAAAGCAAACCAATCAACTAAAATCAAAGTCAAAAGATTTTGAAAAAGGAAGGACAGGAGGAGGCAAAATTTTGACCTTACTACAGCCTGCCTGAGAGGACCACAGCGTACATCACCGCTAATCCCCACTGTCTTCTGAAAGCCCATCTGCCACCTAAGCACCACTCCCTGACACCTAATGGCCAGTCTGGTGCCAGAATGGCTTGGACTAAGTGACTCACCCGAGGCAGCCTAGGGTAGATGTCCATATGCACACCACCCGTAGAAGCCCACATTAGGCGAGAAGGAGCAGAATAACCAGACCAGCTTAAAAGTAAAAGGACACCTTATTAAGACAGGTATGTAGCTGAAAGTTATATACAATACAATATAAGTTAACTTTGCCCCACCTCACGAGTGCAATGTTCAAACTTACCCCCATGCCGAAGTCCTTCCCCCACACATGAACACAACTATTAACAACCCATCCAAACCTTTCTCACCATCCACCTACAATTCTGTCCACCATCCATTCAGATGTACTCACACCATCACTTCCCTCTACACCCTCTGCCAAAGTCTACCCTGCCATGTCCCAAACCTTGTGTCCTATTTCTTGATCCCTACACTTTTCAGCCACCCAGGAAGCCCCCAAACAGGCGTTTTCCAGCCCCCTCAACTTCAAATAAGTAGTTCGGGGCAATGGCTGTTGTCCCAACAGCTTCTTCCTTGTCTATCGAGATGGCTGTCTCCCCCAACTGCCTGAAAAAATCACTAGTGCCACTGTGATATCGACAATGTCTTTGCCAAGTAATCTCTGATTTCCAGAAACTATAACTTGTTCCCCATGAAAGATAGGTGCACCCATTCTGCCTATAAAACATATCTTCTTTGCTCTACTACTCCCATGCCCTTCCCTTGACAAAATTTGTGCATCTCTCTGTTAACTTTCCTTCTGGTTCTTTTCACCTCACTATATTTACTCGCCCCACGCTAAACTCTCCTGTCCACCAGTCTCATGCCACAAACACAAGTCCCTGACCAATTGCAACCAATTGTCTCCTAATCCTTCTTCATTTCTTTCTTTCAGTAGCCCTAAGGCAGTTAATTGAACCTAATCATTTTCCCCCAGATGAATTAAAGGAATGTCCAGTCACAATCTTGTGTTCACTAAGCTAGAAGGTCTTGGCCGTAATTGTCCCCACTTCTTCCCCCCACCCCAATGTTAGACCTGTCAGCCTTGGGTGGTCTTCTCCCCAACATTATGCCTTTCCTGCCGCCACCATTTTTCTCACACAGTTTTTGCTGGTATTTGGACTTTGGGCACTTTACCACTGCTAACCAATGCTTGTGCTGTCTCCTCTAGCCAGTGAACATGGTAGCATTGGTTTATCTCCATTTGGCATATTTAATTTACTTATAAGTCTCTAGTAGAGTGCACTACATGTGCCCAGGACCTGTAAATTAAACACTCCTAGTGAGCCTGCAGTACTGACTGTGCCACTCACTTAATTGGCTCTTTAAGTCCCAGGCCTGACAATCCAGAGCCTTTGTGTGCAGTTTTAAAGTGCCCCTTTCGACCTGGTCAGTTAACCCTCTTGCCAGGCTCAAACCTTCCTTTTTAATACATATGTCACCCCTAGGTGGGCAGTCCAGAGAGCAAAGTGCAATGTATTTAAAAAGTAGGACAGGCCATGTACTTTTAAATTGTACATGTCCTGGTAGTGAAAAACTCTTAAGTTTGTTTAGAATAACATTGGAATTGCCTTATTACATTCTATAAGTGTGATTTATAATTGGGATCAGATAATTCCTTGAAGTTTGGTGTCTCTGGAATCCCAATTTAAAATCCTAATTTATGGTGAAGTCAGATTTTAAAATGCAATTCTGAAAATGCCGGATATATAAAGTTGAACACACTTAGGGGCAACCCAGTATTCCCCTAGGACCTGGGTACCGACAATATCTCACTTAAAAATGCTCCTAGAGGAATTATTTAGATATAGTATGTGTACATATTATCCAGTCTTCAATTAATGAATAAGACAACTCTGTACTGTTAAAATCCAATATATTGCTCAATAGGATTCAGGAAGTTAAAAAAAATGTACAATTGTGCTGCTAATGGACTGCCACTCTGCTGGACTGCAATCTGTTTGACTCATGCTTTGCTGTGCTGACCTGTTGCCTTCTTGTCTGGGTGAGAAGGATTGGACCTGAATCTCTTGAAACCAGAGTGACTCCATGGGCTAATTAGCTGGCCTCCTGATCTGAAGTCTCAGGTACATAACAGACGTCCAACCACCCTGCTTCTGCACCTGATATCTGCCTTCTGTGAGTTTACCATCCCAAGTAGTGCCACCCCAGTCCTGGACCCTGGGAAGTGGGCCTAAGGTGCTTGCCAGCAGAAACAATGCATCTTCTTTGCCGAGCGATGCAGCCCTGAGCAGGACTGATGCATATGGTCGGCTGAGCGGTGTATCACTAAGCAGAACCGCTGCATCACAGCTGCTGCATGGATTGCAGCTGTCCGAAAAGGGTCGCAACCGCATCCCTCATCTTGGGTCAAATGCATCATCTTCGAAACCGCCCCTGCATGACACTTTGTCCGTGCAGATCCTCATACCTCTCGTAGACAGCAGCCATGACGACAAACCTCTGCATCGCAGCTTCACCGTTCTTTGAAATCGATGCTTCGCTTCGAGTGCCTATCGCATCCCCAACATCCAGTTTTCTATAACAAGGCCCATTAGGGGAATCCTCGAAGTTTACACAGCACGAGCTCACACCACAGCCTTGCCGCATCTCTGAACCGTTGCATTGCCCCAGCTGCTTATCTCAGAGGCAATGTATAAAGTATTTGTACAAACACACACACTAACACAGTGAAAACACCACAAAAGGACTCCATCTAACAAACAAGACCAAAACGACAAAAATCCAACATACACAAGCAAAGATATGAATTTTTAAAGTAAGAAGAGTCTTAATCCATAAAAATCAATGGATGCATTGTTTTTGCACCTGGTATGCATGAAAAATAATGCCGCACGGGCAAGTGTGTGTCGGAAAAGCAAGAGATGCGTTGATTCTTTACTCGCAAGTGAGGCAGTGCATCAATTCTTTCTCCGCTGGGTAAGTGATGAGTCGGTTTCCGGACCAGCAGCCTCAGGCCCTGGTGGTGATGGTGAAGATTTTGACTCCCAGGACTGATGCGTGGAAAATCTGGATGCACGGTAGTGATGAATTCATGCTGTGCAAAGTCCAGTCTTTGTCCTCTTCAAGGCAGATGCAGCAACTGCAGGCCAACCCAGCAAAGCATGCACATGAAAGGGGCAGTAGTCCTCCTCCAACTCTTCAGCTCTTCTCCATGGCAGGGTTCATCTTGACCCAGAAGTTTTCTAAAAATCTGGGGTTTTGGATCCAATAGTTATACTCATTTCTGCCTTTGAAGTAGGCAAACCTCAAAGGAAAGTCTCTGTTGTTCACAAGATCCTGCCTTGCTCAAGCCTGGCTCTAGACACACACCAGGGGGTTGTAGACTGCCTTGTGTGAAGACAGGCACATTCCTTTCAGGTGCAGGTGTCAGCTCCTCCCTCCCCACTTTAGCACATCAGCATACACCTCAGCTTCCTTTGTGTCTCTGTCTAGAGTGAATTCACAAACAGCCCAACTGTCAGTCTGACCCAGACGTGGATTCCACAGGCAGGCAGAGGCACAGAATGGTTAAGCAAGAAAATGCTCACTTTCTAAAAGTGGCATTTTCAAACAGACAATCTAAAAAACAACTGTACCAAAATATGTATTTTTGAATTGTGAATTCAGAGACCCCAAACTCCAGATCTCTATCTGCTCCCAATGGGAAACTGCACTTAAAAGATATTTAGAGGCAGTCCCCATGCTAACCTATGGGAGAGATAGACCTTGCAATACTGAAAAACGAACTTTGCAGTATTTCACTATGAGGACATGTAAAACACATGAGTACATGGCTTACCTTTTGAATACACTGCACCCTGCCCATAGGGCTGCCTGAGGCCTACCTATGGGTGATTTACATGTATTAAAAGAGAATGTTTGGGCCTGGCAAGTGGGTACACTTGCAAGGTCGAATTGGCAGGGCAAGACTGCACACACAGATACTGAAGTGCCAAGTCTGAAACATGTTTACAGGGCTACTCATGGGTGGCACAATCAGTGCTGCAGGCCTACTAGTAGCATTTGATTTACAGGGCCTATACACCTCTAGTGCCCTTTAATAGGAACTTACTAGTATATCAAATATGCCAATTAGAGATAGCCAATCATAATCACAATTTATACAGGGAACACTTGCACTTTAGCACTGGTCAGCAGCGGTAAAGTGCCCAGAGTACCAAAAACAAGCAGAAATGAAGTCCAGCACACAGTCAAAAATATAGAAAGCAGAGACAAAAAAGACAGGGGAAAACATGCCAAGGATACCAGGTTTTTCACTCTCTTATCCTGCTTTCAGGTAATCCTGCTTCCATTTAGACAGTGTCAAGTTTGATTCCCAGAAGACCAAGACTGTACTTGGGCCCTCTGTCTTTCCTGGGGCGAAGGGGACCTCCAGGACTACAGCCAACTTTTGAAAACTCTAAGACTGAACCACAAGCTCTTGTACCTTCACTTCCAACAAACAGAAAGTCATCTAGGTAGTGTGTGACCAACTCATGACCTTACTGAATCTTAAAATACCATTCGAGAAACGTTCTGAATGTTTCAAGCAGCTTACATCCCATCGCCAACACGTTGTCTTCATAGCGATCGTCACAAACTGTTGGCCTCAGAAAGAGAAATCAAGGGGATGTACTGGTAAAAGCCGGAAGGCTGATTTAATATCACATTTGGCCAACTCCGCCCCTGGAACACATCGCCTCACCAGATTCATAGCTACATCCGCAGACACCAGTTGTACCGATGTATATTCTTTTGCAATAAAATCATTCACTGTGGAGCCTTTGAGCCAAGACAAATGATGAATTAGCCGAAATTCTCATGATGTTTTCTTAGGCATCACCCTCAAAGGAGAAACCATTAGATCAGGAAGAGGCCAATAATCAAATCGACCAGCAAGTCGTCCTTTTGCCACCTCTTATTTATTTTCTTTTGCACTACTTGTGGCATGTTCCTGGCAGATTTAAAATTGTCTGCAAATCTTTGCTGACACAGACCTTGGTAAGCTCATCTAAATCCTTCTCTAAAACCTCACTCCAAACGTAAAGCCTCTTCTCTCCTTGGTAAAAGGCTAAACAAAAACACAAGGCTTTCATCTTAACAAGTGTAAAAGCCCTTCTGATCGGGTTGAGGTAGCCCTCTGCCCTGCCCCCTGAAACTTTAGTTGGCTTGTTCCCAGAAAAACTGAAGCACAGCTTGTTTACCTCAACATTTTATGCATTCATGTTTGTACTTACACAGGTTTCAGGGGCAATATCTCCTTAAGAAGCTTCAACATGCACAGGAATTCGGTGCCTGAAATCTGCCTCAGGTGCTCACCCACCCAGGATGGGCCGACCAAGAAGGGGGCGATGCTTCACTGCCGAACTACTCACTGTATGAGGTGCTGGAGGTGGATGTGCTGGGTATATCCACTGTAGCCGAAGTTCGTTATCTACCTCTCCCCACTGTTTACCTGTCTTCAAGCTTATCCTGGCTCTGAACACTTCATCATAATGCAACCAAGCAAAGGCCCCAAAATCTATCTGAGCTTTCCGTATGGTATCCCTGTATTTAAAAACTGACACTAACCTGTCTGGGAATTTCGTAGATGTATTAAAAACATATATTAAAACCACAGATGTCCAAGTATCAATATTGATCGGTAGTATAGGTCTTTTTGATAATTCCCAATCTTTCTCTTTAGACCCTTCTTTAGCTTGAACCTCTCTATGCAAAAGCATATACACATGTCTACAAATTCCCCTTTCCATATTTTTTCTTTCGTATGTGAGGAAAAGTGAGCCCCCAAAGGGATGACTGAATCCATATATGGCAAACGTTTACAACCATCTGATTTATTCTTACCTTCACCCTCTTTTGCTTGAACCTCACGTCAATGGTATTCTTACTAATGGTGGGGGGTAAACTCCGCTCCTCTGGTGGAGTCTGAGGAGTTTTGCCCAAGTTTGGCAAAAACACCAGCCACAGTGGTGTGGCAGAGTTTACCACCTTCCCCTAATTCAACAACTCTACTAATGCCACCCAACAGCACGTGTGCTTACAAATGTGAGAAATGGGTCCGCACATCCTCATGGACTGGACATAAGGTGAAATGACTAGACCGGTGCTGCCTAATGTTTTCTTGGAAGTGCAGTGCACGCATGCTTTCAAACATGCAGGGAGTAATGTGGTCAACCTGTATAACAGTAGCATGCACAATTGTGTGTGCGGTACTCACCAAACTCAAATGTGCGCTGTTTCAGCCTGACTCTGCCACTGTGACGTAACATTTAAAAAACATTTTTCTACCTTTTTTGATTGGCCTGTGAGGTTTCTCTCACTCTCTAAAGCTGCTTTGCTGGCGGTACTGGTAGGTGTTTCGACAGAGGATTGGGGGGTATTGTCAGTCTGGTACCTCTACAATAATGCTAAGAAGGGAAGCAAGAACAATGCATCCCAAAGGCAGACCGACAGGGGGGGCTGTCACTGACAGCACACGTGTGGGGTTCACAGACATTGCTGATGATGATCTGAAGCGGGCAGGGAGGGAAGACGGTTCCTCAGGGGATCGAGGGAATGATTGAGGAGAAAGCCACTATGAGACCAACAACTGCGCTGGGGGTCCCAGGAAAGCTGTGGGACTACCATTTTCCACAATATCCTTTTAGTTTTGAGAATGTAAAGAGTGGAGTTTATAGTTCCTATATTTGTGGTGAATATGGATCAATCCCTACACACGAGAAAAGATTAAGGCAATGCACAGAGGACAGTTCATGACAGTGTTTTATTTGTATTTTTTTTAAACATCTTTATTAAATTGGAAAATGTTACATGCAAAATCGTGAGCGAGTCGCTGGTGCGGGAGTTTCTCTTTCCTTCTGCTGGCAAAGCTTAATGTTCATCCAATGTGAAAATAATTACTCTAAAGTGTTATTCTTAATCCAGATAATTAGAGCACTGAAAGGAAGTGTCAGTGTAAATTATGCCCTGGCAGTTGACTTCTGGGCCTCGTGTGTTGCATGTGAAAATGTGAACGGATAAAGGTTAGATTAAATCCAAAGTAACTGGAGCCTTAATCTGTTATAATACGAGAATAGGGCCCTGTGAATAGCTGGACGCAGTCCAGTCTATTCACGGGAGCTCTCGGGCCGGAAGTAGACGGCCTGGGAGGGGATAGGTGGCTTGCTGGGTGGGGGTGGGACATTAGGGAAGGTACAAAAGGGGTGGGTTGGAGGGATCGGCCTCTTTCGGCGCCAGCAATGTCACGCTGCGCGGAAGTTGGCTGATCGGGAGGGTTTTAATACCAGGTTTTAATGGCGGGCAAATTTGGAGTGGCAGGCAAGTGTTTGGGCCCCGAAGTTGGTTACGCGACCACGGGGGGGGTTCTTTCTGTTTGAGGACGGGCATCATTAATTATAGATTCAGTCAGCTAAATTTATTTTGGGCCGGGCGCGCGTTTAAGTATACGTGTGCCTGGAGGTTTTCTTACGTGCGCCATGGCCGGGGGCTACAATATTGAGGCGGTAAAGGCCGCCTTGCGAATCCTCGGTGAGGCGGGGCGCGGGGACCTCCTGAGACCCAGCGTTTTAGAGGAAGCCTGGGTTGGCATGACGCGTGTGCCGCGCGCAGCGGCGCGGGGCATGACCGCGCCGACTGCCGCTTGTTTTTCCCCGGCAAAGGGAAGCAAGAGGAAAGGCAGGAAAGGACGGGGACGCGGCACAGCCACCCCCCTCCTTTGTTGCTGCATCAGGGCCCCAAACGGGAGCCCCAGCTGGTTTCAGGCCAGGAGGGGGGGGCTCAGATGGGGAGGGACAGCAGGAGGCCATGGCAGGCCCTTCAGGGGTGGCTAATGTGGGACAGGGTGCACCAGTGCAAGCAGTGCAGGCGATAGTGGGGCCAGTGGGGGCAGAGCAGCCCCTTGACCTTACCCTGGTGGGGGCCACAGTGAGAGGGACCAGTTCGGGCACGCCAGACAAAAATGGGGACAGTGCAGGACAGGTGCAAGTGGGAGGCAATGTAGCGGCAGCTAAGGGGAGCGCAGTTTGCGCTATAGGTAGTTCAGGCAACTTGAGTGATGAGGGCCGTGCTGTCAAGTTTGGTTACTCACAACACAGAAAGGTGGCCGGCCACCAATCGTCTACAGACTGGGCGGCTGTGGATATTGAGGCGCGAATTCAAGAACAAAGGCAACTGGTGGAGGAGACAGAACGCAGGTGGGAACAGTTGTGTATAGACAGGGGCGAGGCGGAGGCAGGTCCAAGAAGGCAAAGAGGAAGGAAGGGGAGGGGTGTGGTTGCCCAGACGAGAGTTTCGGGCCAGAGAAAGGTAGTTGGGTATGGATACTGCAGGAAGAGCAGGGGACAGTGCAGGAGGCTGGTGTGGCCAAAGGGTCTGGCTGCGTGACAGCAGCGCCTGGCGCCCACGGCCAGCCACTGCGGAAAGAGTTGATGCCTGCATTTGAGGCAGGCAGAAAGGTGGCGAAGCCAAGGGGGCGCACTACGACCCCTGGACTTGGTCAGAAGCATTAGGGGGGTCCTCGGATGCCTTCTCTACACCCTGGGAGCGCAAGAAGGGCATGACTGGTTTGCGCCAGGGGGGCCCCAGAGCGGAGGTGGAATACTGTATGGAGGAAGCGAGTGGCGTAAATGAAGGTATGGGAATGGATGGAGAAGTTGTGCTTGAGCTCGATTACGATGAAGAGCTGGATCATTGGGAGGAAGGTGGGATTCAGGAGAAAGAGGTGAGTGGGGTATAAGGGAAGGGGCAAGGGCGCAAGAGCGGCGCAACCCCCTCTTCTGTTTCTGTTTTACAGGTGCCTACGTTGGCGCAAGGACATGTGGTTTCACGCAAGGAGGGTGGCAGGCGCAAGCTAGCGACGGACGTTGGAGCGACGGCTCATTGGCTACAAGGTAAAGGAGAATGGTGGGCACCATGGGAGGCCAAGAAAGGTCCAGGGTGCGCAGCCTAATATAAGTCGGTAGGGGTAGGGAAGGATTCCATGCCCCTTCATTTGGAGTCAGGAGTTAGTGTTGCAAGTGGAACAGATAAGGGGACGGATAAAGGAGCGGCAGCAAAAGAGGAGGGTGAAGATAAAGAGGAAGATGGGAATAAAGAAGATGAAGATAAAGGGTTGGCTGGGCACAGAAAAAGACTACCTTACATGGGTCTTGCGATGCCTTTAGGGTCCCATGTGGCCGAAAAGACGAAGGCAAGGATTTGGAAGCACGAGTATGTCGATGTTTTCAAACTCCTGCATAAGGATATACAGGCTAAAGAGGGTTAAAAGAAAGAGGAATGGGAGTTGGCACGGAGGCCCAGAGTTCCGATAACCATGGACAATTGGACTTCGGCTTTCCTCATTTATGCCAGTATATATTGTGAGAGATACCTTGACCGGGCAATTGCCATGTTCAAATACATGGACATCATTCGGAAAGCTCAGCTACATTTCGGGGGTTTTGCCTGGCTGAACTACGATGAGGAGTCAACCTGGAGAAGCCGTGGGGAGATGTGGACTCTGAGTTATGGATGCAGTGGATGGCCTCGTCGCACTCTGCTGCAGCAACACATACAGCTAATGGTCTCCCAGTGGTGTATAAGCCTTTTCAGCAGCGTCCCGCTCAGGGAGGGGCGGGCGTGCCTCAGAGAGCGCAGGGAGCTACATCAGGAGCTTGTTGGAATTTCAACAAGGGATTCTGCTCTAGGCACCCTTGTAGGTTTAAGCACAAGTGTTCTAAATGTGGTGGCAAACATCCAGTCATGCAATGTTTTGCACTCGCAAGTCTTGCAGAGCAGTGGAGAGCGGCAAGGGTAGAGGTAGTCATGGCGCTACTGCACCAAAGGGCACCTACTCCAATTAGACTCAAGACATTATTGCACTGGTTGCGCGTGTACCCAGACACGGACACATTGCTCAAATTGGAGTGGGGTTTTAGAGAAGGTTTTCGAGTGGGTTATCAGGGTCCACGGCAGAGGAGATGGGTAGAGAACCTGCAGTCAGCAAAATCTGCCGAAAAAGAGCAGAGGGGAATTTAGGCTGATACACCATTTGTCTTGGCCTGCGAGGGCGTCGGTGAATGACTTAATCGCACCAGAAGACACCAAGGTGGTATACGCCACAGTGGATGATGCCATACGGATCATCCGGGGGTGCGGGAGGCATGCAGAGATGGCAAAATATGACATCAAGGCAGCTTTTCGGCTGCTCCCGATCCATCCAGAAGATTTCTCTTTGCTAGGAATGCAGCTGGGGGGGGCGATATATGTGGTTGGAGTCCTTCTTATGTGGTGCGCAATGTCATGTGCCCTTTTCGAAGCCTTCAGTACATTCTTGCAGTGTGTATTATGTGCAGCTGAGTGGGCAGCGGACGGTGTCACACTACCTGGATGATTTTCTGTTTGTGGGAACAGCGCAGTCAGGTTCCTGTGGCAGGACGCTTAGGCTTTTCGAACAGATGGCACAGGATTTCGGTGTGCCTCTGGCGCCAGAGAAAACGGAGGGACACAGTTGTGTTTTGACCTTTTTGGGGATTGAATTGGACACAAGGGTTTTCATTGCTCGCTTGCCGGCAGAGAAGGTGGGGAAGATGCTGTCTTTCTTAGGGGAGGTCAGGGTGAGGCAAAAAAATTAACTTTGAGTGGCACAACTGCTGGGTTACCTAAATTTTGCATGTCAGGTGGTCTGAGGTGGCAGGACTTTTTGTAGGCGCATGGGCCTAGCGATGTCGGGGGCATCGCTCCTGTACCACAGGATAAGGTTGACGGTAGGATTGTAGGAGGACATAAGGATATGTCAAATCTTCTTGACGCAGTTTAATGGGGTCTCCATGGCTTTTCGAGAGGAGGACACGGTGTGGCATGTACAGAGTTTTTCGTATGCGGCTGGGGCAGCTGGTTTTGGTCTGTTCTGGGATGGGCGCTGGTGTGCAGAGGCGTGGCCTGTGCAATGGCTCAGTCGAGGTAGGAGCATTGCTTTCTTGGAAGTTTTCCCTCTGTTGGTGGCGCTGACGGTATGGTGAAACGAATTGGAAAACAGGACGGTGATTTTTCATGTGGACAATTTGACAGTAGTGGAGTTGGTCAACAATCAGAAAGCAAGGGATGTGAGAGTACTGAAATTTCTCAGAATCTTTATGTTGCGTTGTTTGACTCTGAACGTAATATTTAAGGCGGCACACATTCCTGGGGTAAACAACTCCATCGCAGATTCCTTATCTCGTTTGCAGTGGCAGCGTTTCCGACAGTTGGCACCCGGTGTGGACGAATTCAAGACAGCAGTCCCGGCAGACATTTGGGAGTGGGGGGCGTGAAGGTCAGAAGACTGGTGGAGAGGTCGCTGGTAGAATCCACTCTTAGGAGCTACCGCCTGGCATGGTTTGAGTTACAGGATTTTGAAGCTTACAAGGGGCAATTTTGGAGCCAGGAGCGGGTAGTATTGGAGGCGCGAGTGATGCATTTTGCTCTGTTTTTGATTCGCAAAGGTTTATCGCCCACTACGATTGGGGGCAAGTTGGCAGGAGTGTCTTTCTACAGGAAGTTGTTTTTTGGTTGGGATCCAGCAAAGAAAGATATTTTGGGAAAAATGCTGAAGGGTTGGGGGAGAGCTCGCTCTAGTTCAGTTTCTGTTCGGGAAGCCATTACTTTAGATTTTTTGTTAGAAATCCTGCATGTTTTGCCGGTGTGTTGTTTTAATGCAAATGAGGTGGCACTATTCAGGCTGTGCATGATATGGATGTTTTTTGGGGCGTTTCGAGTGTCCAAATTGTTGGGGGTGGGCACAGCATGTGGGGTAAGGAGAGGTGAGGTGCAGCGCCAAGGGGGCAGATTGGGGATATGGCTGAGGTGCTCCAAAACGGATCAGTTGGGTAAGGGTAATTGGATTTGGTTGGAAACTGGGGGAGTGTTGGAAGCCTGCCCGGTGCGAGAATGGGACAAGTTTGCTGCATACAGTGAAAGTCAGGGTGATTGGGTTTTTCAGCATAAGAATGGCACCAAGGTTACAGCATTTCAGTTGTAGTATGTTTTGAGGATGGCTTTGAGGCGATTGGGAAGGCAGGCGTGTAACTTTGGTACACACTCTTTTCGAATGGGGCAGCGATAGAGGCAGCCAGGTTGGGATGGGTCTGGGATAAGATCAGGCGCATAGGTCGATGTCGCTCAAAGTGCTGCGAACAATATGTCCGAACCTAGTTTCGTAGAGGGAAAGAGTGAGGTGTTTTGTAGGCCAGGGCAGTGAACGGGAGGCATGGGATTATGTGGCAACAGGGCTAATTTTGTTTCTCGTTTCAGGTTGCGTAAGGGGCCCAGAACATATGAAGTCAATCACGTGGCTGGTTGGACACTCCTTCATGCACTGGGAGGCCAACTATGCAGAAAAACAGATCTATGGACAATCTTTGGGACTGCTGAGTAGCCCGCATGAAGTGCTGTGGTGGGGAAAGAGTGGCATGAGGTGGGGCTATCTGTTTCCTTTTCTCACTTCACTTTTGCCGACTTGGGGATTTCCGGATGTGCTGTCATAAACCTTGGGGAAAATGATTTGGTACGTCTTTCAGGGCTTACCCTACTGCAACACATGCAGCGAGATCTGGTCCTGATGAGGCGCAACATGCATGGGACTTGCTTAGTGTGGACGGAGTTTGTGCCACGAAGAATATGGCCTGGGGCACAGAAACATGGGGCAGTTGAGAGAGCAAGGAGAAAACTAAACAGGGCCATGCGAGCTTTTTGCAGAGCCCATGACATTAAGGTTTTGAGGCATGAAGGATTGAAGGAGGAAGAGCAGGTGCTTTTCAGGGGTGACGGTGTGCATTTCTCCAATATGGGGAATGCACATTATCTGATGGAACTGCGTTTTTTGCTCACAAATTTGTGGGGAGAATGTTTTTGGCGGGGAACTGGATAGTGAAGCATGAGTTGCAGTGGGTTTGCTGGTGGGGCAGCAAAAACGCCAAGTTAGTTTTGCTGAGTGGCAGTGGATGGGGGAGGGTGGAGAGTCAGATGCGGGCTTGTCCACCCTTCCAGGGGGGGAGAAAGAAGCAGGTGAAGGATGACAGACGTTGGGGAGGTCAGAGTCAGGCGAGGGGTAAAAGGGAAAAGGGAGATGCATGGAAATAGAAGTGGAGTTGGTGAGATGCGAAGGATAAGTGGAGGTTTGAAATGCGAATGGATGAAAGGAAGTTACAAGGTTAGAATTAAGGTTCTTACAAAGTTCTGTTTGTATTTGACATGTTATGATTGTTGAGCAAGCCTGTCCTAATAAATGGCCTTTTACACTAAATAAGGGTGTCGGAGTCTATGTCCCGATGATACTGCAGAAAGAGCATGGTTGTGGAATTGTTTCCGGGTGCATGAGATGATGCTCGCATGGGACGTGAATAAACTGTGAAATATGTAATTGTGGGCATACTGCTAGCAGTCGCTTGCGCCCTATCTGTAATTGCACAGGCAGCCTAAAAACAATGCAATTGAAAGTACCCATTGTAATTTTCATGGGGTCAGACTGATTCAGGCATTCCAGTCCGTCTCATTTTTGCAGTTTACACCAACTCTAAAGTTTGCACTGCAGTTGCACAATGTGTACCAATGGTTTTCGCGTTAACATCAATTCACCAAAATGCCAGGAGGAGCCGAAGTGACATTGCATGCCCATCACACACCCTTTGTCCTTAAATTTCACTCTTATGCATGTGCTTACACACACACTCACTCACACCTACACACATAAGCACACACCCACCTGCAAGCACGCACACAACATACATATAACAGCATTTTTTTTAAATATGGGCTGCCACTGCATTACAGGCAATGACTTTGCCATCTCTGAGCCCAGGGGTCGCAAAGGCAGTATTAGATGCCACATGGGGCAAGCCGGGGGTTGCAGCTGCAACCTCTAGGGACCCCTAAATGATGTCCATGGGTATTCGTCCAGTGCCACAAGGCTGCATCTTTGGTACACTGTGCTAAGCCAATTAGCAGTATAACTGATATCGAGTCTAAATCAGCCATGACGCTCTGCTGTAACATGTTTGTTCTGTGGTATCGGTAAGTAATACAAGCTGAACCCCCCCTTGAGGCTGCCTGTCATCAGAGAGAGGCATGTTGGGACCCCTCGTCACATCACATGGTGCTGGAGGTGATTTCTCCTCACTCTGCAGCAGGACAGGAGGATGCCAAGGTGCATATGAACAGTTTTTATTAGACCCATTAAGTTAACTCCAGTGACATCCCTTCTCGATGCAGAGCCTGCAGCCCCGTCTGCACTGCACTCCCTATTGTTGAACAATTGGACTGCCCATACACAATTAATTATAATGACTCCACCGCTTGCAGAACTCCGATGAGTTAGGCAGAGTTTTTCTGCAACTCCGTGGAATTCCACGGAGTGAAACTCTGCAAGCTCCGCCCAGGCCTAGTTCTTACCACTCGCTATTTTACCTGTTTCTTTACCGCCTTTGTCTCCCGATTTCTGTTCTCCAGAAAATGCAAAATCCATATTGCCCTCTGTACCCACTCCTTTGTCCACCACAACTGTGCCAACACCTTTATTCACCATTGTTACGATTTTATCTTTTTCCATTAACTCCCTGCAACTTCACTAACTGGTTCCACCTGAATTTAAACACTGTTGTGTGTTAGTCTTTCTTCTTCCCCATGTTCCTTTTTCTCCCTCATCCTTCTTGTAGGATATCTGGGACATCATAGGTACCTTGCCACTCGATATCTGAACAACATCTCATGCTCTGGATAGGTTAGTTCCTCTCCCTTTTCTAACCTCCACCCCGCCATGTTCCTATCAATGAGGAATTTCACCTTCTTCCAATTCATCCTTCTTCCCCTCATAGTCCAATTTGAGTATCATCCATACTCCAAATTCCTTCATTCCTACTCCCACAGGGAGGATTGGGAGTTTTTATTATCATAAACTACCCAATCTTTGACACCAGGCTTAGTTTCCTGTTTGTTTTGTCCTCCTTCGGCGTGGGGATGGTTGTTCCAGATCTCTCCCTCTCTTCAGCCTGGTGTCTGCAGGCCGTGCTAAACCTGATTGGGGGCTTCAAACCATGCTTGTCCTCCATGTCCAGCATCATCCCAGCGTTGCCCTGCAGGTCGCCCCATCCTGAGGGGACTTAGGTCCTGTAACTACTTACTAATTGTGCAACTTAATTTTCTGATGCATTGTTTCTTTTGGGTATCCAAACTACCTCCCAGCCTGTTCCTAACATACATCCTTCCTCTGCTGCTGCTGCTCCTGAGTGGTAGATTGTGGAAACAAGTCATCTGCCTGCCCACTGTACCTCTGCTTTTCCTTGTTGCCAGGAGTGCGAGCCCATCCTGAGCAGCCCACATTCAGAAATGTGAAACTGTCAGGCGTTTATTTACGACATAACTGAAGTAAAGGAAAAGAAGCAAAGGTGTCTTGCACCTGATAACGTGTGATGCCCATTCACTAGCTTTCTAGTGAATAATCTTTTTAAGAGTTCCAAGCGGTAAGGAGAGACACATTAATACATTTCAATCAATTTACAGTGTAACCCATTTGGCCGCACATTGAACCTTGGAGGCGGAATTAAAGTTCAAAAGGTTTATTACAAATTCAAAGCCAGACTGATGTAATTGAGTCTCAAAAACATACTAAACATATACACAATCACCATAGGCAAAGTAAAGCATCTAATCAAATTAAATCGTACAAGCATAAGGCATATCAAGATTTTAGGTGCAGTGATACAAATGATCAGGAATAAAACCTGATTTTCAGACTCCAAGTTTCGATTTTCCTGCCTTACCATTGAATCTAACTAAATGTATCTATTCTATTAAAGCTAAGGGAAACCTAAGAATTCTACAAATTTAAGAAAACAAATAAACCAAAAGTGTCAGCATAATGGAAACATCAATAGAAGTTCTACAGAAGAGAGATGTGCATAGCATAAAGCCACTTCAGCCTAAACAAAGGAAAAGAGGTCTGTACCTCTCTAAGGGCCTGATTTAGATATTGGTGCTCACACTGCCAAGCCATGTCGATGGAGGAGCTGAGAAGACTTATTATAAGACAAAATAGTACACTGTTCCAAACAAACGGAAGAATAACGGGAGCGAACCAAATTCTTCAGGAGCGAGAACCCTCATGCATCACAATGGATGACTAGCTTCATCATTGGGAAAGCTCCTCGTCAGGCTGGTACTGCAATGCCTGACGGGCTCCCCAAACGGGGTGCTCTTAAACAAATTGCTCAGATAGTAGCAAATGAGAAATGAATCATTTTCAATCGGGTGCCCGATTCTAAGTACCCGAGCAATAATGGAGAGAATAGAACGTTAAAATTGGTTCACCATCAACAAATATAAATCATAATTTTAATCAGTAATTAATGTGATGGGGACCAAGATTAAAAACAAAAGGAGGAGTAACGGGTGATTAGTAATGTTCACCTACTCTCACTGAAAAAAGAGAGGATAAAACCAACTATGGTACCTCACTATAACAGGTCTACATGTTTCGCGTCTAAGTGGTCCAGCCGGATCCAGTGACGCTTCATCAGGACAAAAAACCTTCTCCAAAAACTAAACTCAAGTAATCAACAATGCGTGAAAAAATAGTCACTTACTTAGTTCTACTCGTTAAATCAATAAGGTCGCCCATCCCCAATGTCAGGATAGAGCTCAAAAAGGATCGCTTGTCAGAACAAGGAACTAAAATTTTCAGTTTCCTGGATGTAGGCGATTACACCTACCCGTCCGACACGCGTCCTCGAGGACCGAGAAGACTGTCATATCAATGGTGTTTCACCTGCCGTATTTAGATGTTACAGCTCTGCAGCCGGTGGACTGATGGCAGTTGGATGACGAAGGAAGGACATCGTGGGACCCAATGGACATTGTACAATGGCAGCTGCTATGGAATAAAGGTAAGTCTCACACACACACACACACACACAGAGTACCTTAGCCTGCACAACACACTACACAACACATCACATACGCACCGTATCCATTGCCATTCACACAGCACGCACATGCCCCAAACAAACATTAACAGACATCCACAGCACAGCATACAATCACCATTGACACTGCACCCACATCTAACACAACCACAACAACCAACGCAACTATACACTCACACACAAGCGCAGCTACACACCTCACTTCAACAACAACCACACAACACCACTCACGTGAATGGTGCATGCAGTAACACAACACACAACACAACATAAACAACAACATCAAAGCCATATGCAGGTGGCACACATTCTGACACAACCACAGCACCCACTCGAGCTCCCTCCCCCTCACCCAGCAAATCACATTACATACACACTTACACATACTGACTCACACACACAACTCACAGCACAGCATGACAGTTACAGGTCCCCTGGCAATGTGTACACATGGACACAGTTGACGGGTGTGAATGTACCATCACTGTGGTGTGAGCATTCATTTGCCAATGAAAACTGGCACCACAATGACAGTTGTGTATTTGTGCGATATGTGTTGTGTACCAATGTGTCCCCATCCATGTCTGACCCACTTGTGTCGTCCATATATGCATGTCAGTAACTTTAATGTGAAATGTATATGTCTGCTGTGGTCCCAACTTCCTGTGCAGTGCCCACTCACGTACCTTGGCAATGTGGCGTCCTTACCCTAGAGTCTGGTGACGGGGGTCGTGTTTTCTTCATGAGTTGATGGCAGCAGTGACGGCAAGTGTTGTCCAGCCATGTCCAGTCAAAGAGGGGGGTGGAATGGGGAAAAAAGGTGAGTTTTCATCGCCTTCCTCCCCAATCCGCCAACTCAGACATGGAGGTCGGACCGCCACTTTTTTTTTGGCGGTAAGGTACATCTGAATCTGCACGGTGGGAAGGGTGGCTGGAGTCCCACCGGCAGCCACTTTTCCCTCTCCTGCTGTCAATGTTGGTGTTTTTTCTTGATTGAGCCTGCTGTTCGAATGTGGGCTTTCATCAATGGACCACCAACATCTAAATATGGTGGGCAGACCACCACGATGGCGGACGGGTGTCCAGTTGAAAAGTCGATAGTGGGACCATTACCATCAACATCTAAATTAAGCCCTAAACTCTCAAGGGTCCAGGCTAGTCAATGAGAGAAAGCTATCTGCCTCTCTAACTAATGCAACACCACTTTAATCCTTACAGAACTTTCTAAAGCTGATGTCAACACTTGTATCTTTCCTCCTTCCATGCACAGCTTGGAATTTGCGACTTGCATTAGCCTTTCATTTCTTGAACCAAGCATCAGGACAACCTTGGATTCCTCCCACGTGAAGAAATCTAGAGAGGAATTAATCTGCATGGCTCCTTCTTTTCATTAGATGTGCTGAAAGCCATTTGATTTTCCATATATTTTGACTTTGTTTTCAAATCTATTTTTGAAAGCTCTCTTATTAATAAATATCCTGTGCCCTGAAATTGTACATAGACTTAATTGTATTTCTATATGTCAGGGGTGGCTCCTCCACAAGGGAGGAGGGGCGTCGCACCCCGCCAGCAGCAGCAGCAGCAGCTACTATGTTTATTATTGTTTTGCATTAAAAGGGGCGGGGCCAGGGACTGTGACGAGCACTGAGGGGAGTGCACTGTGCACTCTCCTCAGAGCGCATGTGTGTTTGGCCGGCCGTCTTGGCCCAGCCAAACACACATGTGCAGTGTGCTCTCTCCAGCTCGGCACGGTGTTGCTGGGCTGGAGAGAGCATGCACAGGCTCCCAGGCTCTGAGCAGCATCAGGATTGGCCGCAGGGCAGGATGGAGCCTTTGCCTGCAGTCGACTCGAGGAGGGAGGGGCAGAGCAGCGCGGCATGGAATTTAGTTTTTTTTTAAAATTATTATTTTATTTCTCCCCGGTCCCCTGCCACGCTCCGCGCCAGCCCTTTTCCCACCCACAAGCCGCCACTGCTATGTGCAAATTACCATTCATTCCTTATGAGTAAGGTATCCATGCTCCTCATAATAATTTGCCAATGAGGCACAATTGAAGGCCATGCTCATTGCCAGCTAAGTTTACTGGGTTTTGCTGGGAAGGTAAAACCCTTCTCGGATTATTTAAGTCATGTTTTTCACTTTTATTTCTCATTTGATGGGACATTGCATTCTGTGTTCTATTGTAGTGGAAATATCACGAATCAACCAGATGGTAATTTGTGGATGAGAGTGGATGTTTTTGTATCACCTTTTGTCCCCAATGACTTCACACTTGACATTCAAACCATTATTCATTTTTATTATATATGTGAGACTTTTAGGCAGAGATTGTCACAAACATTTCAAAACAAGCATTGACAATTCCAGTATGTCTAGCTTACAACTGAGAGTGTCTCTTGAATGACAGGTAGGGTTAGTCACTCAATAATTTGTCATACATGCACCCTGTCCTTCAGCCTTACATTCATTCATCCATTCGTTCACCCACTGACTCATTCATTGATTCACCCACCCACCCATCCACAGTTACAACTCAGACATAGGTTCAAACATATAAATTGAAGTGATAAAATAGAAACAAATTCTGCAGCCTAAATATGCATTTGTTGACAATAACAAATAAGTAATAAATTAAACATATGTGTGGACAGTCGTCTTCGAATGGTTTTGAGAAGAGTGTGTACTTTTCATAATAATCCGGCCACATATCTGACACTGGAAGTGAACTACAAGGGCTACCCGATATGCCCATGGAACAGGGGAAATTATCATAGAAGAATAACAAATGTCACCTGGGACTAATTTAAGCAGAGCTAAATGCCAAATGGTCTTACAACTCTGCGAGCTAATTTGAACATTTGCATATACAATTCAATTGAACCATTACATTTGAGCAATCATGCTGGATACATATGCTGATTAAAAAAAAGATTGTTTATGTTAATCCATACGAAAATCATAACAGTAGAGTGTGAGAAAGTGAATCAATGGTGCAAACGACACAGTGCTAACATATAATTACATGTAAATCAAAACAAGTACATTCAATACACTGAATAACTTCCCAGAGTCTAGTAAAATAAACATAACGTGAGATGGCCCAAGTATCGGGACTCCTTTTACAAAACATAAAGTTCCTAAACCATATGGGAAAGATATGTTGACGTTTCGACCTTCTTTTGATTTATGAGGTTTCTTCAGGACACAACTGTTCACCATTCACACCTTGTGCAATCCAAAATCATCAATGATGGTCACAAGCATGGTCCTCATTTGTCAAATAAATATAACTGTAAGACCAAAAAACGCTGTAGAAATCCAAAGCAGCAGTCATAAATCCACACAGACCTATGCGTGTAAGTGCACCCCGAGTGAATGAAGGGGAAGTTACTCACTTCCTACCAACTGCAAATCCGCAAACAATATCATCGAAAAAGACCTGAACCACGGAGTACAATCCTCTGCTCATAATAATGTGCCGGGCAATAGTACTGCACAGGAGCGAACAATTAAATTGAAAATGGACGGGGTGCAATCCTCCCCTCCAAACAATGTGCCAGGCAGTATCACTATTATGCTCAACGCTGCCTTCGCGTACACAAACCAATGAAGCCTATTGCATTTGAAATTGATTTATCACCATAACCAAGTCAGACCTGTTGTAGTGAGCATAAGCTTTCCCTCACAACATCCTTTAGGCATACAGTCATAAAATTACAAATATGTATCAAATTACATTAATCATGCAGACTCCCCCAGGAGGGCCTAAAAAGGATGATCACAGTGCAAATCTTCTACACTCAGTTTTTCAGGGGGAATTACCATCACCAAAACGCTTACCTAGTAGGGTAATCTGTGAGATTTGATGGAACAAAATACCTGTCTACAAGCTCTAATACAGTGTAATAATAGTCCACTTTGAAAGTGCTATCAGCTTTACCATGCCTTCCAGACTCCACCCTAGCACTGCACCCCGCAGGGACATCCTACATGCCACATCACATCTCATCATGGGCCTTAAGAAATATGATCACATCACCCCCAACGTGATAAAACTTCATTGTCTCCCCATGCTGGCCGCATCATCTGCAAAACCAGCTGCTTTATTCACAAAGCCACCATTCCCAGCACACCCACTTATCTTGCAGACAAGCTCACCATCACTGGTGGTTCTTGCGACACACGCAGCCAGGAAACCATCAGACTGCAGACTAAAAGTGTAAAAAAGAAGATACAAGACAGCAGGGCTTTTCCATCTAAGCACGTAGGATTTGGAACAGATTCCCTGTATCCATCAGAACTACCACAACACTTCTTCACTTTAGGAAGGAGTTGAAGTCTCACCTCTTTAAAGAGCACTGCTTCACAATGCATCACCTGTCCACTACCCAGCTTCTTCTCCTGTTACTTGTTGACTTCATATTTGTTTTTGACCATTTACAGTGCTCTGCTGCCTTTTGGGAAGGTCCACACTATAGAAATAATATATATATGTATATAAATACATAGATACATATTATTGAGTCAGGCCTACTGCGTTTGACCTAACATTTAATGATAAACCGATCAGATTTATTGGACTGAACACAACCTTTCTCAGTGAGCCAATCAGGTCTATTGCCTTTATCATTACTTATCACCATAACAACTATGGCCTATTATGCATTGCGTAAGCATTCAAACTACAAAAAATGCAATACATGCACTAGTTTTCAGTGTAAGCACAGACCCTCTGTCCAATAAAAAGATGTATGAAGGAAGAGCAACATGTGGTCAGCAGCACTGTTGTCCTCAGTCCTAAAATCACAAGATAAAGAGCTTCAAAAAACAGTATTAAGAATAGAATTTCTGTGTAAGTGGTAATGGAATCCTAGAGAGCAGGTATGATACCAATGCACTACCCAACCAAGTTCGTTTCAGGGGGCCCCTTCTCTTCAAGTTCTGTTTCGACTCTTTTCAGACTCTGGGTTATTAGAAAGAGAATGAGGTAGAGGGGAGCTTTTATGAATGCCTCTGCTTAGTTTAAAGTTATCAGGAGATGGTTTAAAAGTCTATGAGAAGTTTTCATAGAGTATGTCTTGTTGAAAACTGGAAAGAAAAGTCCACTTTGCACCAGCCACCATCTTACTTTTCACTACAGAAATAATGTTGGTGAGCAGTATCGTGAATGAGAATGATAGTCTTTCTTTGACAAACCCTGTGTGCTCGTGCACAAGGACAGGTAACAACTTTTTGCATGTTAGAAGCAAAAAGTACATTTGAGTGACACACAATAGATTGTTGCAGGATAGAACAGAATGCTATGTTCAAATCATTTTGGGTCAGAGTCTTAATCCAATCTGTTTGTTAGTGATATATCTGCAGAACCTGTATATTTAACTGTTGATGTTTTCCGATCAATCTAATTTCTCACAGTATTCTGTATTTCATCTTTCCTGGCACTTTAATATGCTCAGATAGAGCATTAGTAGTAGTGGTGAAGGTTAATTTAAATATTTCCTTTAAGGCATTTTCTGAGTTGGAACATGACAGTTTGTTGTTTGGGCTTCCTGATCTCATCGGGATAGAATTTTTATGCTTTCCCTGTTGTGTTTATGTGCTGTTATATATATAATTAATATTTTGCCCACTAAGAATTGCCTTATAGCCATACCAAAGTGTTTCCATAGAAATCGCATATTCTGTGCAGAGTAAGAAATGATTTTGTAATTGCTGCTGTGTGTTTCTTTAATGCCAATCTTTGAAGAGACTCATTGCAAAACACCATCTTCCAGTCTGTTTTTGAGAAGTCTAAATTATCAAGATACACCACTCACAGGTAATTTTATAGAGCCCAAGATTATATTCAGGAAACAGTTTTTGATGAAAAACATTGGAAAAATATTTGAAGATAATCAGAAGAAAGTTGATGCTCAGAGTTACAAGCTTGCTCTCCTAGTTAGGTCGATTAAGTTATGGTTTAAAAATGTCCTTAACGGTGTCTGATGCCCTTTCTAGGAAATAAAGCACATACCAGCTTACCTATCCAGTTTAAAATCCAGGAAACAAGTCTAGGCACCTGCCTGGATGATGTTCTATGTGCAGGATTCAGTGAACATTTCCTCAGACTTTTTCTAGAAGTCATTGTTCATTGATGGTGCCTATTTGACAATGGCCGTGAGTTTCTGATTATTGTGTTCTTTTAGCGCTGTACCTTCCTTGGTCATTACTTTTCAATAAATGACAATATAGTCAATGACAAATATATCTAATGACTTGTACAGAGGAGTTTACCACTCAGTTTCTTTCCCTATTTGTAGATGTAGACCAAGTGGCTTCTCCTACATAACTCTATTTTAAGTTTGGCTAAATCAATGTTGTACAAGTTAGTCTCTTGGAGAAAAACATGGATCACTGACAGAAAATTAAAAACACGAATATTGTGTGGACATAATATTGTGTCAAAAATATCGAGGACCAAAATATCAAGAAGGTACATGCAAATAGGTAAATATAGGTTTACTATTCCACATCTATTTGCCTTGAAGAGACATATATCATCAAGTTAGACATATATGGAGTTATATACACTAAAACTTTACTTACATATAGAAACTTACCTTCACAATATTTGTTGTCCTCGTATACTGAAAAAACAACTTATCCTTTAATTTTTATGGAAGTGCTGATACTTTCTGTGTTATGATCGGAGGAGATACGGTGAACTAAGTTGTAGTTGCTATCTGATAAGCAGAAGCAAGGATTGCCAACATGACTGCAACATGGAATACAACTGAGGGAGGACGATAGTCATTTGAAGCAAATATTTTGTGCCCAGACATGCTTTTTCTCTGTGAGTAGTGCCTGCCAACCTGCTAGAATCTCAAGCTGCTAAAATGGGAGCTGTTTGTGAGAGTTCACAGTCAGGATTATTTTCAAGCATTCTTTGAATGCTTGCATTTCTGTATGAGGCTCCTGTACTGGTAATTGGACGGAAAGAGTGTCAATGTTAATGTATAATACATTTCTTTCCCGTTCTCGTTGTTATCATGGATCATTAATTCCAAGGAAGGCTGACAAAAGTCCCTTTGTGCTTATCTGACTTGCTGGTTGGAGGCTTCACCATTCTCTTGCAGGTACAAAGGCACCTCTGCTATGTAAAACACAAACAAAAGTGATAAGAGGAATGCTTGAAAATAGTCTAACAACTGGCAATTGCTCATGGCAGCCTTCCAACCCATCGTTTTCTGCCCCCTCTGCCACCGAGGATTGGGTCTAACCATATGCAAATCAGTCTTGCTCCTTATCCAATAAGAATGGTCAAAACCAAACGGCCAAGCCAGGTCCTCTCTGAACTGGAACACAAGATTAGTTTCAGACGAATTGCCTCTTCGGTCAAGTGCAGCTTGGTTCCAGTGCCACAGTGAACACGGGACCCATGTCCGGGCATCCCCTGGGCCACTCAGAGCTTTACATCAAACACACATGAAGTGATGAGAGGAGCACTTGCAAATAGTCTAACCACTGCTAATCACTTGTGGTAGCATTCCAACCCTGAGCAGTTGTCAGCAGTTAGGCTGTTTGCAAGCATTCCTCCCATCACCTTTTGCATGATTGGCATCTTCTATAGTCATCTATGTTCTGTTCTGACTTCTGGTAAAGTCTTCTTTCCCTCAGCAGTTGCGTTTGCTAGGTCTTGTAATGTGTTCTGTGGCTTTGTGCTTAAACTTCTATTTTTCTCCTTTAGCAATACTTAGGATAAACTCCCATTCTGTACACATTGAACACCAGCCACATCTCTCAATGTGTGCAACGAGTTGTGTTTCCTCTTTCCAGCCAGTCCATCCCAGTGTTGCCACAGTGAAGGCACATCACTGTGTCAAATGGTCACATGAGTTGGGTCTTGAAGGGAGAAATGCTTTGCATGACTAGCAAGCTGTACTTTTGAGAGCTCACGTTTACCAGAGGCTTCTTGACACTATAAGCACCATACAGCTTTACTTGTCATTTTAAGCGCTGTGGCAAACAGTTGTCTCGCCAGTGTTCAGACTTGTCAACAGATCGGATGCCAAGGGTGTGGGTTATATCACTGAGCCCTCTTGCCAGCGTAGGGAGACCAGTAGAACACAGGATTATATCAGGTGTTTATTTGTTCTGCCTTAACCTACAGCTTTCTAGACTACCTCCCCTCCCCAACTAGCATTTTCGTGAAATAGCTCATCGTATCATAACACAAAGGTTTTGTTGCTATATAGTTAGTACAGTGCACTCTGACACTACAAATAATGTATCAATTACTCAGTTTATGTTGTTTAATTCCCTAGGTCTGCCAATTCCACTTCTCCAGTCATAAAATTCACAAGAGTAATTATAACTGTTCTTCTGGGACATGGTGGCTACTGGAGTGATCCTTTTACTGTTGGTCTGGAGAGGTAAGTGAGAGATCACCTGGGCTGTGTTGCTGAATGGAGTGTGCAGAGGTCCTTTTGTGTGCGTCTATGGGCATCAAAATTACTTTCACCTATTAAACACCAACAATTTTCTGTGACCACGGGACGCTGACAGTATTTTGATAGCTATCTTAAAACTGAATTGACTCTAAGGCCCGTATTTATACTTTTATTGCTCCGCATTTATGCTTCTTTTTGACGCAAAAGCGGCGCGAACTAACAAAATACAATTGAATTTTGCAAGTTTGCGCCGCTTTTGCGTCAAAAAATGACGCAAACTCGGTTCTAAAAAAGTATAAATATGGGCATAAGTACTTATTTGTAAGTTTAGAGCTGGAGATGGCATGCTGAACAGCGAAACACTTCACAGCAATAAAACTACCCCTGCCATGCCAGAAGCCTTATATGTTCAAAGTTTTCACTAGTAAATTCTCATTCGTGTATGGGATGACATCTCAGGAAGTGACTTCATTGAGATGTCAACTTGTGCTCTAAATTAATACAACATATATGCAATGGAAACAAAAGTAAATTCATGGCTTCCACTTGCACTGCTGTGATAATATAAGCGAGATTAAATATGGGACATATAAAGCCTCACAGGCTGCAAGATGGTTCCACCTACAGTGGGATGGTATTAAGACTGCAGCCTCTTTGGATGTCAAGAACTGCTCTGAAGACAGTACTGTGAGCGTATTGCCCAGTTCACTTAATGTAAGATTCAGGTTGGTGTGTGTGAGTGATTGATGAGGCAATAAGTGAGACTTGAGACACATCAGTCTGCTTAAATCTGATATCCCTTTATGTGTAGAAGTGTCCTTTAAATAGTCTGCACCTGTTTCATCTTTGTATTTGCTGACATGCCTAGAAGGTGCTGATTAGATCCATCTGTGAAGTGTTCAGATGATGTGGAAGCGTGATTGTGAACTTTAAATAGTGACCCCAATTGTGTTGATCAGTACATCAGACTGCAATAGAACCTGCCTTCTCATGCTTCAGTGTCAGGAGGTTTTGTGGGAACAATCAGTACTTCCTCCTAGGTTAATCATATAATCACAAAAGGTCTGGCTGTCTGTCTCTTGTTTGTGGGAAGGAGTAGAGATTGTGAAGATACTTCTTGTAAACATACCTTACTGGTTCAGGACAGAGACCTTCAACCACCCAATCGGTGACATGCTTCATCCTCAAGTCCCTCCAAGCACTGATCATATCGATCTTTGTGTAAGCTACTTTCCATTTGAGTTGCTTGAGAGCTTTTGAGGGTGTTTTTTGAGGGATTTTTCAGCTTTGCACATTTTTCACAATGTAAATGTGAGGGTAATGTGCAAAGGAGATCCATTAGTCAGTAGAACCATCCCTCTGCTTTTTTTAAGCCTATAACAGGGGACACAATAACATTTAGTAATTCCACTAAGAATATAGTTTGAATACACTTACTCCATCCCCTTCTGCAAATTATCCTCTTCTGTAGCATGATTTTAGATTCATACATGTTGTAAGGAAATCTTCCTTGGTTATAAGCAATCATCATGCAAGACATATCTTTTCCAACACTGTGGTGGTCATTATGAACATGGCCGGAATCACCACACCGCCTGGAGGTCTGCCAAATAATGAAGCACATGAGTACCAAGTAGCGGTCAAGTCACACACTGCCAGCATTAGAGTGGAGACGAGGACGGAGGAGGGCGCCCACACGCCGGCAGAAAGGTCCTACCCGCCCACCAAATAATGAAGCACAAGCCCGCCGTCAGTTCTGGGGCGGGAACCACCGCCACACAAAGCGTGGCAGAAATGAACAAAATAAAAGGAAACACTTACCGGAGGTACACACAACACGCCGAAGTAGACATGGAGAGAGAGCTGCAAATAATGCCAGTGCTGCTCCTTGCCATGTACCTCCACGACCGTGACCACTGACGAAGATGACGACAGTAAGTAACGCAACCTAGTATGGATGGAAAGAAAGGGCACAGTTACACACCCTCTCCACCCACTCCGCAATGCACTCCCAAGCCCTCTCACCATCTCACACCATACACAGCAGAACAAAATGTACTTACCTGACACAAGGCAACAAAGACCACACCAAAGTACACACATGTGCACACCACACCCCCATAATGAAACGATGAACAACGTCACCATATTGTGCCAACAGCACCACTGGGCACTTGAACTTTAATAGAAGTAGAACAATGTAATGTCCGAATAAGGCCATTGACCAGTCCAAAACGAATACCCTGAAGGGCCCAAACAGGCCGGACTTGACTCCCACATGTGCACAGGGTACTCCACTGTAAAGGGACATCAATGGGGCTGCCAGGCACCTCAGGGAATGGAGCAGGGGGTGGCGGGGTGGGGACTTACGTCTGGAAGGTGGGGGGAGCTTGGGCTTATGTTTGGGAGGTGGAGGGGGTTTGGCCTTGCTCCTGGAAGGTGGGGGAGTGGCTTGGGCCGGGCGGTGGCAGAGGGACCTGGGGCAACACGGGGCTTCTTCCTCCCTGGAGAAGGGGCACGGGAATGGGAATGGTGGACTGGGGCATACATGGGCGTGGAAGGAGTGGGCTGGGCAAGGAGATGGGCACGTTTTGGGACGAGACTGGGTGGGCCAGCAGGTTCAAACAGGTCAACGCAGGAGAGGAAGAGTTTCTTAGGGGCAGTTGGGGTGGATTTGGAGGAAAGTGTGGGAGTGGAGGTAGAGGGAGTGCTTGTACCAGGTGTAGGTGTGCCGGACGTGGATACAGGTGCCTGAACAGAATGCTTATGTGTGGTGGATGTGTGTTGTGTGGGTGTCTGTGAACGTTTGAGTGTTTTGGGAGGGGGGGGTGGACACAGTGGGACAAGACAGGCTGCCAGTGTACATGCTTGTTGTCTGGGTGCCTGCAGGTCTGGTGAGTGTGCTGCATGTGTTAGTCAATGTAGTTGTGGTGAGTGCAGGTGTGGTGTCTGGGGTGGATGATTGGATGTCAGATGTTGTGATTACTGCAAGAATGGGGGCAGCAGCAGTGACTGAGGGTGCAGTGTGTGGGGGTGTGCATGGTGAGGAGACAGACAGGGAGGCGGGAGAGGTGGACACACTGGCAGAAGTGGATGTTGTTGCGTGTGCCTTTGTATGTTGGGTGTGTGTATGCCTGTGGTGGAAAGTGTGGTGCTTGTGTTTGTGTGCTTCTTGTATGTTGATGTGTGTGCATGGCAGTCTGGACGTGTGCTTCAGATGGGTGAAGGGAGTGGGGTGCTGGAAGGGGTAGAGGTGGTTAGAGGGGGGACGACTGGCTGACGTCAAAGAGGAGGCCAGAGCCTGAAAAGATCTCTGTAGGCCAGACATGGCACCGTGAATGCCTTCCAGGTATGCATTGCATTTCTACATCTGGGATGCTAGCCCCTGGACGGCATTCACAATTGTTGTCTGCCCTACAGAGATTGTCCTCAGGAGGTCAATAGCCTCCTCCGTGAGGGCAGCAGGGCTGACTGGGGCAGGGGATGAGGCGTCTGGGGCGAAGGAGACACCCACCCTCCTGGGTGAGTTGGTACGGGCAACTGGGTGGGGAGCAACTGGGAGGGTGGAGATGGCATGGGGGGTGGTGGAAGATGACAAAGAGTGGGTTGGCCCACTAGGGTCCGCCACCACCAGGGAGCTGCCATTGGAGGAGGTATCAGAGTCACTACCGCTAGTGGTAGTTGCCTCCCCCATGGTACTCCCCTTGCCCTCCAACCAACTGGTCCCCTTTGTCTCCGCTGCCTCTGCCTCATTGGAACCGGGAGCCACTGCATCCCCACTCGCCCGTGCCACTGCTCCCTTGCCAGATGATGCTGATGTACACAAAGGACACAAGAGCACAGGGGTGAGGAGACAAAACATGGGAGAAATTTGTAAATACCGAATGAATGTACATTTCTGGTTCCTACACACTACATCCAGCTCACACACCTACATGCAGCACCTACAACAATAGTCATGACTGTGCCCCTGAGTAGTGGCCACTACCCCAGAATACACCCCATTACCCACATGAAACACGGACCTGAGAAACTGTGTGGACTACACACATGGAGGACCATGACCAGACATTGCACCCACTAGTCCATGGGCCCATAAAGCATCCAAGAGTACAGGAAGGTGAACCCCCATGGGCCTATTTGGACTGTCGACACCTGTCCCACACCATTTTAGTGTCTATGGGGGGCAGGACTGCAAAACACACCTGTCAGAGTGCCTGGCAATAGACAGCAATATACCACAGCACCCAAACACATCCCTCAAAGTAGTATTTAACAGTGTTGGTACTCACACCTTGTGGTTGCTGTTCTGCCTTCAAGCGCCCATCTAAATCAGGATAGGCCACCGTCAGAATGTGGGCCGTTAGGCGGGGTCAGGGTCTGACAGGCACCCTTTTCTCGTTGGGAGGCCTTCCCCAGCTGGGCCTCGCAGGTCTTCCTGGCCCAGCACCTCAGGTCCTCCCACCACTTCCTGCAGTGGGTGCTCCGCCGGTTGTAGACCCCCAGGGTCCGCACCTCCTTGGCGACGGCTTGCCACGGTACTCTCTTCTGATCAGCGCCGACCTGTATGGGACACACAGAGCAGAAAAACAGACATCAGGATGTGGGCATCTTATACAGATGGCATGTTGTCCCCTATGGAACGGACATTTCTAAAAGACATGTAACCAACTCACAAACAGTACATGCCACACAATCTACGGCTTTGCAGTTACAAATCGAACTCACATGCATACAGTTATCTACCCCATCACACACATCCAAGCAAGACATCCGCCAACTCACCTGCTCCTCTGGTCACCGAAATAACTTGGCATACAGGGGTAGGACCCCGTCCACCACCTTCTCGAGCTCCTCTGTGGTGAAGGCCGGGGCCCATTCCCCTGTGACTCACTCCATTGGAGTAACCAGAGTCAGGACACAGAAGCACACGCAGTAGAGTACTTGCTTACATGGGAATCAGGATTCAAGTGTCATGGGTGTGACGACATTGCGTACGTTCCGCTGTGGTGTGCACCGTCACCGACGGCGGTGATCATGATAGGCCCATGTTCCCCACTGACAACTATGTAATCCAATGAGTGGGTGCACAGTGGTAAACACTGCCTTTCACCAGCGGAATGATGTCACTTCCACTCCCTCAGACCTGGTTGAAAGGAGGCTGCCATTTTGCTAGCACCACATACATATATCCTGACCAGGGACCCCATTCAGGGCCTCCAAATCTCAGCCCTAGTTGCTTGCTCACATGAGTGACTGATCCTCACATGCACCCATCTTATGAAATGTGTCCACACTGGGATGCCATTACAACAGACTTGAACCTGCACACATGTGCCTAACGTTGTACATAATCCATAGTCTCTGTCTGTGTAACCTACATATTGCACATCCATCAATACATCACGACCTGTTTGGGACGTGTATGTGTGACCCTCATATGTGTTCTTTCCTCCTCCACAGGTACAGACCCATGTGGTGAGGAAGGGCCCGAACTGTGTACAGACATTTTGTTGATTTGGAAACCATAGATGAACGTCACATAATTGTCACCTACAGACTCAATCGTGCTACAATCTATGACCTATGTGCCTTACTGGATCCTGTACTTAGACCTTCTAATCGGAATCAGCATGCCATCCCTACTGAAGTACAGGTGCTATCTGTACTCCATTTCTTGGCTACAGGTTTATTTCAGGTGACAGTGTGCATGGATGCAGGGTTCTCACAGCCAATGTTCAGCCTCATCTTGTTGAAATTCCTGGATGCATTCATCCAACACCTGCAGACATATGTCCACTTTCACCAAAGGGCTGAACTACCTGCTATCAAGTCTGGATTGTAGGCCTTTGCTAACATCCCCCTTGTGATAGGTGCCATTGATGGAACCCACATAGCTCTCATCCCCCCCAAGAAAGAATGAACAGATGTACAGGAATCGAAAAAACTTTCACTCATGAACATACAATTGGTATTTACTGCTGAGCAGTATATATCACATGTAAATGCCAGGTTTCCAGGATCAGTACATGATTCCTTTGTCCTGAGGAACAGCAGTGTGCCACACATGATGGAGCAACTACAAGGGGACAGAGGTTGGCTCATAGGTGAGTGTGTGTGACACTGGATCATTACATAGCTGACAGGCAGGCTGTATGCAAGTAATGGCAATTTGTTAAAGTCCTCTTTCGCCCACTTTTGCAGGTGATTCTGGCTACCCCAACTTGCATCTCCTGACACCAGTGAGAAATCCCAGGACAGATGCAGATAGGATTTATAATGAGGCCCATGGACCTACTAGGAGAGTGATTGTGCACACTATAGGTCTCCTGAAGGCTAGATTTTGTTGCCTCCATCTCCCTGGGGGATCCCTGTGCTATGGTCCTAAGAAGGTATGTAGAATGTGGTGGCCTGCTGCATGCTGTATAACTTGGCTGTGAGGAAGGCTATTCCCCTTCTAGAGGAGGAGGGTGCTGTACAACCAGACATGCAACCTCTGAGAGGGGATGAGAGTAATGGTGAGGATGAAGAGGGGGAAGATGTAAACTCCAGGAACCAGCTGATCGGCCTACACTTCCAGTGACTATGAGGTACTGTTCACTGATGGTGTTGTCTTCACTGCATAGTGTAGGTCTGACTGATGTAATTGGTGATGTGGTGTCTGTAGTCATTGACAATGTTCACTGAAGATTGAAGTGGCATGCGCCAGGGAAATCAAAATGGTGTACATTCTAATTTACTTCAGACACTACAGTGCGTGGGATTTCCGTCCTGCAATAAAGGTATGATTATGAAATTGACTGCCTAATGCATACACACTCACAATTGTATACTCATAATGACAGAGGACATACAATTTGGTGTAGATGTGTTTTTAAGTGTCACAAATTTGTAATTTCGCTGTACAGTGATATGGAGTGGGCTCATGGTGCATATCCATACTCTGGTGCATGGGCTCAGCTGTTGGTGGCAGTGGGTATTGGTCCATTGGTCCCTTGGTAGATGGTGTATTGGCAGGTCAACATGGTGGCACAGTGGAACACTTGGGAGACAGTTCAGAGCAGAGTCACTTCTTAGCGGGGGCCTTGGTCTTGGCAGGTGTTCCAGTGCCATATCTGGTGTGAGGGCATGTTTGAGTGACTGGTGCTGGGCTGCAGAGCTAGGGTTGCTGGTCTCCTGTGTGTCCTCTGGCAGTGCCACCAGTCCAGTAGCTGCTGCAGATGTAGATGGCAGGGCAGTGTCCTGGCTTGTGGTAGAGTCTTGCAGGTGGGTGGGCGTCTCAGGCTGGCTAGGGTAGTGGTACTGCAGCACTCCTGCAATGGTGGCCATGGTGGCATTGAGTTGTTTCCATTGCTCCATAGCCTCTTGGTGTTATGCTATCTGCAGCCTTTGATTCTGCTCCAGGGTGGCCAGGATCTGGCCCAATCCTGTCCTGGGTATGGTGGTATGCTCCCAGAACCTCAGAGATCACCTCCTGGGCTGCAGCATACATCATTTGGCCTCCCTCCTGGCCCACTGATGCCCTCCAACTGGCCCTTGCCCCCTGTGCCTGTGTCCACTGCACAGGTCTGGCAGTCCCACTTGTACTGGGGCCATCATCGTCCTGCCTGTTGGTGGGTGAAGACTGTGGCCTCTGTACATGTGGTCTTTCAGTCTGTGGCCTGGAGACACTGGTGTGGGGTCATTTTGCCTGAGCTGATTGTGTGGGCTGGCGTTGCCAGGATATTCCTCACTGTCCATACATCCCTCTCCAGTCTCCTGAGTGGGGCCTCTGTCTCCATGTGGGGCGCTGGCACTCCTTGGCCTTTCCGTCCGGGTGGCATGGGTGGTGGTGTCTGGGGGGGGGATGGACATGTATGTTACATGTACTTATTCGGAAATGGATGCACAGCTCTGCCCTATTTTGTGCTTTTATTCCCCTGTCGGGCCATGCAGGGTCCTTTTGTGGAATTATCCTTTCATTTTGCGTGGGGGTGGAGGTGCATTGTGGGTGCAGTAGTGCTATTGTGAAGTCCTTAGCTCCCTTTCTGTGAAGCGTGGGTGCTTAGGGGGTGCCATGGTGTGTGTTATGGGTGTGGTGTTATGGGTGTATTGGTGAGGGTGCTGCTGTGTATTTGTGCTTGTGAATTTTGTTATGCAGTGTTCAGTGAATGCGTGTTATGTTGTCAGTCTCATTTGTGCAATTGGCGTTGAAAAGGATTGTTGGGGTGCGTATCTGTGATTTTTATAGTGTTGTGGATGTGTGTCAGGTGTGTGGGTTTCAAACATGCCAATGTGTGCATTTCTTGTTGTTGGGTCCCAATGCTGGCTGTGGAGGTCCGTACGGCCAATGGTCGTTCGACATGCACTATCCGTCGCGGTGATTTTTGCATCATTATTTGGTGGGCGGAGGATTTGTTTGCATGGCGGTGGCGGGGAGGCTTGTTCAGCCTTTCCGCCATCATGGGCCCTGGCAGTGGCTGAAGGTTGCTGGATTTTTGGAGGTTTTGGTTTTTGGCCTCATTATATGGCGGTGTGCTGTTCACTGGCGGACTTCTGTTCACCGTCGCCACGGCGGTCGGCGGTGATTGCCGCCATGTTCATTATGAGGGCCCGTCTCTCTAGCTAACGGTCTGTCTGTCTGTCCATCCATCTGTCTATCTATCTATCTATCTATCTATCTATCTATCTATCTATCTATCTATCTATCTATCTATCTATCTATCTATCTATCTATCTATCTATCTATCTATCTATCTATCTATCTATCTATCTATCTATCTATTTGTCTATCTATCTATCTATCTATCTATCTATCTATCTATCTATCTATCTATCTATCTATCTATCTATCTATCTTATAGTGATGGTCGCTCTCTGTATAGTTAGCACCAGTTTTCCACATTAAATGATTGTTTGGGAGTACTAATAACTTTGACACCAATGGACAAATCTTCACAAAAACGTTCCTAAAAAATGTTTTATTCTCCTCAGTTACTTCCTGGAAAAGTTTGGGTGATCTGTCAAGCGGGGGCATAGAAGAAGAGGCAGGGAGGCCCAAAACATGTTTAGCTCATGCAGTTTTCTGTTAAGACCTTTAGGCACAGCTACAGCCACAATGGCTGAACAGCATTACACCAAATTAGTCAGAAAGCTAGATCTTGAGCCAGAAAGTGTGCTTTTTGTGATCTGCTGTAAATCTGTGCAAATATTTTTGAGAAATCTAAATTAAAATGTTATAGATATCTAGCGATGCACTACTACTGCTGAGTGCTGCTGTATTGCAAACTCAAAACGTGATCTGATTGGCTGGCTGCAACTTGAAGTGAAAGGTGCGGCTGGTATTTTATGACTCAGGGACTTGGTTCCCATGCCATCAAAACAAATACAAATAATAGGTAAGGGATCACATTTTTTTTTTTTCTGTGGCACAGGAGGTACCTCAGTACTACTAAGGCATCCAGTGTAGCCCTTGTGTAATTTTGTGGTACTGTTGTGGTGCAGAAATAAAGGGGCAGCCCTTGGGGCACAGGAAACTGTGGTTACCAGCAACGCAGTCTTGCCTGTCCATGGGGCATTACCACAAGGGTTGTGCATGACGAGGGTGACTGGGGGCAGGGGGCTTGGGTGGGCATGGTCTGACAGAAGATAGACCTAATTAGGGTTGTTAATAAAATATTACTTTACATTAAAAAAAACTAGAAATAACTGAACAAAACAAAGGTTAAAGTGACATTATAGGTAGGTTTGGTTATAATATTTTACTTTACAAAAACCTGAGACATTCACTGAACCCCCACAATTGGGCCAAGTGACCTCTTCTTTCCCAAGGCCCTCTGAACTGGCTTCTGACAACTAGAATCCTCATCATCCATATAACATTAACAGTTGCATCTACATACAACAACCACTAACAGACATTCTACAGCATCACTCCAGCAGCAACACTCCATGCATGGCTATGTCTGCAGACACTTAAAGTGAAAACACAAAACACAAGAATTCACCTTTTATGGACTGGGAGGAAGAACCAATCATTGGGCCCATGAATTCATCTGTCTCTATCACACTACTGCCTCTTAGGTTCATAGGAGGCCACCCTTGTTCCATTGGAAGAGAGATCTGGATGAGCTCCTGCACCTGTGGTAAGTCAGTCATCCACACACTCAAGAGCAGCATTAAAACTATTATTATCTTGAACCCAGAGGCCCCATTTCAGTGACTAATGGGAATGTGGATGTGGCTAAGGAACCTTTGCTCTTCCCTTCAGCTACCAGGTCTAGACGGGTGGGCTTGCTCACAGTGGCACTCTAGCAGCTTTTGAAAAAGACCAGCCTAGCAATTCTTGGTCAAGGGCTGCCTCGGGTGAGGTTGGGGAGAAATAACTACCCCAAGTCACTTCCAGGAATGCAAAGGTCCTGGGCAAGGGAACAGACGGAAACATGAATGCCAGTATTGGATTGGATTTGTAAAATAAGCAAAGCTATGATCAAGAAAAGAGCACTGGGCACTATGCCTAGTTTGGCCAATAAACACTTGATGACTGAAGAATGCCAAGACATCATTTTAGGAAATAATTCAGTCTTGATTAGTGATTCTTCCATCCTGATCATGGTTTGGCAGTCCCTGGCTCAAATTACAATTGGATCATCCATCCCTCATTCTTAAAGGCAATTCATATTGGTTTAGAATTGATACTCATGACAAGCAGGAAATTGATGAAATGAGTGAGCAATTTTGATCAACCTCACTATGTTGCCACTTCTGGCGGGACACATGAAAATGGCCTTTCTTTTCTTTGTAACCACAACTTTTCCAAAAGTTATTCTTTCTATCTAGAAAGTTGAAAGAGGATGAACACATAAAAAAATTAAATTAAGGGCCGGCTCAGTTTGAGCACAGTCCTGAGGAAGGAAGCAGTTGAAAGAACTCTGTGACTTGATGGGTGGAGGTTCTGTCCTGATGTCCTTTGAGCATATAGGTGGGCCAGTCCATGGCACTTGTCCAATGAGTATTGCATTCTCCTTGGGATGTGTTCAGTGTTTAATATGAGGCAGTGGTTGAGCTGGGGGGGGGGGCACCCGCTCTTATTTTTGGGGCTATCACTTATTTAACTCATTAGAATTTGATCCAGAGCAAGCAGGAGAAAAACACAAAAAGGGCAAAGGAGGAGGTGGAGAAAGACAAAAAAGTGACAAAGGGAGAAAGGAGGGATGAAAAAGAACGAGAAAGAGTTAGAAAAAATGGCAAGTAGTACCTGGTGGTGGATAAAAGGAGCAGTAGACAGAAAACTACACAGCTTTAGTATTCAGCACCTCCGACATTCAGAATCGCCTGCTACATGCATCTGAGCAAAACTTTAGGCCCTAGCACTTATTCTTTTACAAATCACTGGATGTGCCTCTTTGCCTATTCAGTGATTCTCAGCATGAAGATAGGGGAAGGGGCAGAGTCTGTGCCATGCTTGGTTTGGTCAATGCCATCTTATCTAGATATTTGTGTCCCACTTAGCATCTTGCAGCTGCTGATAAACCAGTAGACCTACTGTCCTCACAATGAAAGAGTTCTTGAGGGTAGGGGAGATCAAGGGAAGGACTTCATCCTGGGAGAAAGGATATCGAATTAATAAGTTGTTTGCCAAGTTAAAAACCGCCAAAAGAGGGAAGTTGTTTTGGTTGAAACTATAGTCAATAAGCTGTACTTGGAAGTAGAAAACATTTATTTAAGATTAAATACTAGAATGATGCTTTAGGTATCCACAATCAATTCAACCAGAATTTCACTACATTTTTCAGAAATATACCAATATTTAATTTCATTGAACTATTACTTCTGCGGCCATTGTTGGCCTTGTGTCCTTCTGTAGGTTGTTCATCAGCAAAGTTTACTGTGTATGTCAAACCGAAAAAGGCCTGCAGGTTTGTTCATTATCACACTCGGAGGGGAATACTGATTCCCTGAATGAGGATTCATACACAATCAAAATCTTTGTAACTAGTTATCCTATGAACTCTATGAAAGGTTTTTGTGCATCACTGTTGCAAAAGGATGAAGATAGAGCTGTCCACTTTGTTGTTTGCATTTAGCTTTTTTCACCCAGAGTCATCTATTAGGATTAGGAACTCTATTTACGAATTGCCTCTAAATTAAGTTTGACTGCTTTTGTGGCAAACTACCTGAGGATTAAACACAGGTTAATTTAGTGACTTTTATGGTTCACCCTGACAAAGAAGTGGTTGTTGCTTAAGTGGGGCTTCCACCTCATAGTTAAATAAAAATTGATGGTTGGGATGTTAGAATTAATCTTGGCCACTAGCTACTGCTCTGGTGCTCTAAGTCTAATGTTTTTTTCCTTACCATACCACTGCCTATTAGAACCAGCAATATGCAAAATAGGAATAGGAACAGTTTAGCCTGAACTGCCAAGCCAGGCCCTCTGTGAACCCAGAACAGAAGCTACCAAAGGCCAGCTTTGCAGTAGTTGGGGGCTCTTCAGTTGGGTGAAGCTTGATAGCTTGGTTCCAATGGCACAGTGAGCACGGGACCCACACCTGTCCATATCCGTCACACTTAGAACATTGCACTGAAGTAAACAAGAAAGTGATAGGTTGGATGCTTGAATTAAACGTATTCTTTTCAGTAGCAGTATACATGTATGAGGATAAACCCAATTTGCTTATATTAAAAACCACTGCCCTATGCTGTATGCCCTGGTGTTCAGCTGTCACATATATGCATCAGGCCTCTTCTTTCTACTGTTCTTCACTCATGCACTCTTCAAGAAATACTAAGAGGCCTTCTGAGACAAGAAGGATGAAAAACATCTTTGACTCGTCTGTTAAATGGTAACCAACATCAACAGAGAAGAGGATCATGGTGGAAATGACCAACCTCACATTCTGGTTAGGGACGTTGCATCCCTCCTCAGCAGATAATGCACCTGATCAGAAGAGGAAAATGGAATATGGCCTGGTCCTTAAATTGGAGTAACACCCAGCGGGGAAAGGTGGCCGGAGGCACCCACCAGCAAGCTTCTACCTGGAAGCAGATAAGGGAAACATCAGGGTCCGAAGACAACTCTTAGCTGCAGGAAGTGCCAGACCATGGGACACAAAGTAAAGGATTGCCTAGAGAAGTTCTGCTAAGTGACTACAAGTAAAGCAAGCGGGTGCACTGACAAGTAGATATGCAACCTGTGCTTAGCTGAAGGACACATTTACTGCTGAAACCATGAGCCAACGAGAAAGAAGACCTATGTGGCAGCAGAGATGAGGACTACAAAACTCTAGCTGGACCTAGCAACCAATGCAAGGTTGCATGCCCTCCTGAAGGCTACATGACCAGATACAAGGAGGAAGCCCAAGCCAGGCAATAGGAAACCACAAGACCAGCCCCTAAGGAGACAAGAAAATGAGAAACCAGGCTGGGGAAAACAGAAGTCACAAAGGAACCTAGAGCATGATTGAACACTCAAGTGGAACCAGCGACCCACCTGAGATGACAACTGAAGCAGGAGAACCTTGCCCAGACAGAGCCTCTGAGGCAGAAGGAGTATCTCAAGAGGTCCCATTACTTGTCAAAATCCAGATAGAGCTTGAGCCAAAGCCAGAAGCCAAAGCTGACGAAGATAAAATACCAGTGACAACACTGAAGTCAAGATAGAAGAAGAAAGGAAAAATAGGGACGAAACAAGGGAAAAAAAAGACTGAGGAACCAAAAGAGAGCACACCCAAAGCGGAGTAGTTGCCCGAGGAAGAGAGCCATATCTGGTCCCAAGCACTGCTTGCCAAGTGCATGAAGGAGAAGGAGAGGAAGGAGTAACAAGAGAAGGGTGGCACCAGGTCTGTAAAGAAAGGAGGAACACCTCCACTATCACCTCCAAAGGCAGCAAAATCCAAATCAAAGAAGGGCATGAAACTACAGGAAGAAGACCAAGAACTCCCAAGGAACAGCAGAAAGTGGGCAAAGCAGTGGCGTAACAAAGGCCCCACAGCCCCAACGGTGTATGTGTATGGGGGCCATGAGCTCCAGGGAGCCCCTAAGCACAGTACTCTGGCCTTGAAGTTCCTGCGTGTGTCCAGCGGGTGGACCCTCCATGTACTATGCATGGGGACCCCCTCCAGTTTTGTTACGCCACCGTGCCAAGGAAGAAAAACTTCTACACGAGGAAGAAGATCTACACCTCCCAAGCAGAACAGGTGGATGACATTTACATCACGGTGGACTTATGGCAGAACCAAATGAAGAACTCCAGCTAATCAAGATACTGGACACAGGACCAGAAGTTAGTGTAGCGCAGGCCCCATCCTTTGTAGTTGTTTCCAAACCTAGACGCCAATAGCAAATGCTGAGACAACTGCTATATTACTGTTCACCTTGAAAGCCACATACTTTCTGCAGGTTTGTTGGATTCCGTATGCCCAGTGGTACAGCCAACTTGAAGGGCCAGTGGATGCACTGCCCATCTTTTTGTTCTGGAGGTAATGACTGCAAGTCCTCAGGGGTCACCATTCTGATCAGGGGAAAGCACTTTACAACCAGAAAGGTTACAAGCAGGTCAATGGCAGAGTGCTGGTCAAGGACAGCTCACTGTGTGGAGAGCCAGTAAGGCTCATCAACATGTATACACCTGGAGAAAAGTGAATAGCTTGAAATGTTCCAGATACTTAGACTGTAGCTCGTTCCCTTCAGGACCATCCTGGTGGGAGGTGATTTCACCTGCCCCATCGAGGCAGATGGGCACACTGGGGCAGAATCTTCAAATATGGGTGTGGCATCTAGGTAACTGGTGGAGATGGTAGGCAAGGCATCCCCACAGGATGTTGTAGGGAGCATGGAGGCGTTTTGAGGCGGAACTTACAGGGAAGTTCCTCGCTGGCCCAGGCTCCTGGAAGCTGAACTGCTAAGAAATAGGAGTTAGTGGCAAACCTCACAGTCACTTATGTAGAGAGGTGGGACATGAAGGTCCTCTTTCTCTCAACAGGAGAGAGCTGGGAATGGGTGAAGAAGAGGTTCCAGAGCTGCTTCCAGGATGCAAGAAAGCTGCTGCACAGGAAAAGAAAAGTGAGTTCAGAAAGCTACTGAACAAACTGTAGCAGCTGTATGAATTTAAGCTCAGTGAAGGGGGTGAGGGACAACTTGGAGAAAACCCCAAAAGGCCTCTACGAGCACTTACGGGAAGAATCTGACAAAATTATCTTCTAAGCCAGAACTGAGAACCTCCAGAAGAAACTTCACTCACTCGCACTCCCCACTGGTGAAGGTGCCAGACTCCGAGAGAAACTTCCTTAGTGGGAAAGACCGGGTCATAAGAGTCATAACCAAATTTTATGGGGAGCTCTACTCATCCAAAACTATCAGAGAAAGTCCAGGAGTAAAGTTTTCTAGAGGGCATCTCAAAAACACAGAGTTCAGAAAAGAGAGAGAGCCTGAGCGCACCCTTCACCCTAGAAGAGCTATATTTGGCCACCATGACCCCCAAGACAGGCAAGACCCCGGGCAGTGATGGTTTCCCTGATCGTCCCGACTTGCTCAAGCTCTATGCGTAAATGGTGAAAAAAGGCAGTATGCTGCAATCACTATGAAAAGGTATGATAACAGTTCTGTACAAACAGAGGAGAGAAAGAATATGTCAAGGCCTGGAGGCAAATCTCACTACTGCATGTGGACTACAAAATCCCAGAAATGATCTGAAGTAGATAACTGTAAGGATGGTCCACTCTGACCAGTCCTGTGGGAGACCGGGTCACCATATCACAGGTAGTCTTGCTCTTGTTTAGGACACAATTGAGTATGTCGGAAGCTGAAAGCTTCAGACAGCCTTGGTCAGTTGTGATCAGAAGAAGGTGTTGGCATGCATGAGTTAATGGACTGGACACTTAAGACACTGGGACTGGTCGACTTGTTTTGGGATGTGGTCAGCACATTCTACAGAGACATCTCTGGCCCAGCTTTGGCTAATGGTTGGAAAACAGACCCCTTCTCAGCCCTGTTGAGTGTTAGACAGGACTCTTTGGCTTTCAGCACTTCTGTTTATTTGTGTAAAAGAGCTTTTTTCTGAATGCATCAAACAGAACAGGAACATCAAAGGTGTGGCAGTACCAGGCAGCAATGGGAAAGGTAAAGTCAAGTGCTCCCTCTATATGGTTGCAAAAAGAACAAGTGATGAACGGAATGCTGAACAATGTCAAACATTCACCCCCAGTACAGAGATCTGGGCCTAAATCCCTCGTTTTTTTTCTGCCCATGCCATTCCAGTTTGGACCCAGCCATATGTAAATCAGTCTTGACCCTGTTCCTCATGGGAACAGTCCAGCCCGAACTGCCAGGCCAGGTCTTCCCTGGACTGGAAACAAGCATCCTGGGACCGACTGATTTGCATATGGCTGGGTCCAAACTGGGGTGGCATGGTGAGCAAAAGAACAATGGATTAAACCCAGATCTGTGACTGGGGGTGAGTGTTTGCATTGTACAGCACTCCTTCCATCATCCTTTTGTGTTGCTAAAGTTGCCCTAAGTGGGAAGGGTATGCCCAGACGTGGGTCCCTTGCTCACTGTGCCACTAGATTTCAGCTAGCCTGGCTGATGAAGGGTGAAACCCTGAAACCGGTCCCAGGATGCTTGTTTCCGGTCCAGTGAGGACCTGGCTTGGCAGTTCGGGCTGGACTGTTCCCATGAGGAACGGGGTCAAGACTGATTTGCATATGGCTGGGGTCCAAACTGGGGTGGCATGGTGAGCAAAAGAATGATGGATTAAACCCAGATCTGTGACTGGGGGTGAGTATTTGCATTGTTCAGCACTCCATCCATCATCCTTTTGTGTTGCTAAAGTTGTCCTCTAAATGGTTGACATCTCGATTTTCTGTGTGGATGGGCACTAAGTGAAGGATCTGGAGAAGACATGCATTGAGTTTGTGAAAACGTTTGGAGAAAAGATCAACAATGCCAAGTCAGAAACCTGCTCTTCACACACTGGACCCCCAGTCAAGCCCACTGCCATATCCCACCAAACAGGTCTTTGTTATGATCCTCAGAGTCTGGTTCAGAGGGGATGGAACGAGAGAACTCATGGGATGAGCAATTGGTGAGGATGAAACAGAAACTGAGACTCTGGGGCAGTAGGATATTGACAATTGAGGGGAAGACACTGATCCTTTGAACAAGACCCTGCTAGTGCTCCAGTAAATCGCCCAAGTGTAGCCAGTGCAGCCATCAGAATGATCACCTTCATCTAGAACTCCAGATTGGGCAGTGTAAAGAGAGGTGATGTTCAAGGCTCACAACAAGGGAGACAAAGGAGTGCTAAACATTAGCACAATCCTGAGTGGGATCTTCATGTGCCACTACATGAGAAGCACTCAGAGGAATGACGATGAGAGCCAAAGTGGGTTTCTGATGGTTCACTTTCTACCACTGATGTGGAGGTGCCTCGGATGGGCAGAGTTGATAAGCACCGCTCCCTACAACTGGGACACACCGAAATGAAGAAAGTCATCAAGGAGTTTGATTTTGAGGCTGGAGTCGCAGACCAGTGGTCTTCGAAGATCATACAGATCAGTGCAAAGTAAGACTGCAACAGTGGACCACGTGTGGAAGAACATTTTCCTCCAGATGTCTGACTAACAAGCAGAAAGAAATCACCTGGATGGCAATCCAAATAGGTCCGCCAGTGACACCCTTCATGCATGCAGGAGGGCTCAACTGTTCCAAGTCCTGCCTGAGAGAATGCACAGCAGACAAGATGACCCATCTCCTCTTCTGGGGATGCATTTACACCAGGACCTGCTGAGCACCCTAAGCACGGTGCTTGGGGCCCTGACATCCACAATGTACATCACCCTAGACTCAGTAATTCATGGTTTGTTTCTAGCAACAGACACACTTGGAGACCTCAAGGACTGCTTGAGTCTCCTGTGCTGTTTTAAGGATGTTGTTCTATTATTTAAAAACCATCAGTGAAGAAGACATCCTCTCTAGCCTGCAGCAGGATGATCCACAGCCTCGTGTGAGACTACGTGCTAATCAGTGGATCATAGGACAACACTGATAAGACCACCTGAGACTCCAAGGGGCCCTCAGCTCCACTGGGGAACCCCAAATATGTTTTTTTAACATTTCTTTTTCTTTTTCAGTTCCCTCCACAAATTGGGGAGAGGAGCAGATGGACGAAGAGAGGTGAAGTGAATGCCTTATTACTGTGACCTTTTTCCTTCACAGGTAAAAGGTCAGAGGCATAGCAAGCATACATGTTGCCACATTTGTACCTTCCGCTAAGAGTAAATGTTTTTTGTGAAAGGTGATTTTATGTATCTGAACCATACACGAATTCCAGATAAAAAATGCATATACATGTGGAAGGTCACAATGCAGTCACTCAATGTGAAAACATCAAATGGCGTCTATTGATCTATACATTGGGGTTTGGTAGGAAGGAGCATAATTTGAGTGATGTTTGAACAGACCAATTGTTAGAGTGTTGATTGATGGCACCTATACATGTATGTATTTGTTTATGGTACTTTTCGGAAAACATGAGCCTAGCAAGACAGTCAAGGCTATCTGTAGGCCAGAACTAAAAACCATATGTTTTGAAAGGGTATTTCAAATGAGAAGTCATGAAATATTCCAATATTTTCAGGTTCCTGTTTGAGGAAAGGGCAAGAGCTGGAGGAAGTGAAGAAGTGCTTTATGCCACCACTTCAAATACAAGGTTAAGCATGTAGTTCATTTTTCTCACATAATAACTTCTAGTGTTTAGTCTGATTACTTTTCAGTGTTTATCTTGAGTGTGTTTTTTGGGAGGGTCTGAGTTAGAGGATGTATTAGCTTACTCAGTTTTGATGAATGTGTTAGAGCTGCTTTTGGGCTCAGTGCACATTGTGATTCCCTTAAATAAGAGTTTAAAGAACAGTTTCATACATTACTGGAACCTTTAGTTGCCTAATGCATCAAAGATGAACCAGAAGATAACATGTACTGTGTCATGTCATTTTGGTGATTAATCCTGATTTTGCACCGATATGTCTCTGAGAGTGAACATCAATGCAACTAGATTTTCCTACATGTTGGGCAGGCAGCTGAAGATGATGATTAGGAGGTTGAATGTATTGTGATTCCAATAACTTTTAATAAAAAAATAAAAAGCAGGACTTTCCGCTATGTGTGTGACAGGCCCATTGATTGGGACTTGCTCAAGAGGGTTCTGTGATGAAATTTCACACACATGCGTAGCCCTCAGCCTGCCCCCAGCTTTGAAATTAGTATTAGATAAAAGAGTCCTTCCATATCCTGTGGTTTGGCATACTGTGTCTCACTCATAAGTGTGGAAGAAAACATTTAGATAACTAGCTCCTACTGCAAGTCCTACTGTAGGTCATACTATTGAATCCCAGACTTTGGTGCTCTCATAGGTTGGTAGATTGAGTACCTTTCAATTTGCTGCATTATATAATAAAAAGGGGGATGCTGTTATAATCTTTGTGGTTAGGACAAAGCCTCAATGCTTTAGTCAGTGTCCAATGGTTAAAGGTCCAGTTTCCCGCAGGTGGGACTGGAAGAGTCCCTTTGACCTCAAAGAATAACTGCTGGTACCCACTGGCACAAATTAACCATTACAAGTTGAATTACATAGATTGATGATGTTCTTGTTTCCTGCAGGTTGTGTTTCCCAGGCTCCTTCTTCGTATACAGTGAATGCACCAAGAAGAGTACAAGTCCAGGAAGGCCTGTGTGTCTTCATCAAATGCACCTTCACATACCCGCCCTTACAAACCTTGTCTGACATGGCACGAGGCTACTGGTGCAGAGACCTTCCAGACCTTGGTTTGGAACAATTTCTGAGGGTTGCAGGAGTCAACGACCCTTCAAGTGTGGCAGTTTCGAAAGAAACGGCAGACCGCTTCCAGATCGTGGGCAATATCCAGAAGAATGATTGCTCTCTGAGAATCCACACTGCCCAGAGGAAAGATCAAGGGAATTATTTCTTCCGGATTGAAGATACCTTTAAATATAGCTACAGAAAGAATATGACTCTTCTAACTGTAGAGCGTAAGTGATGCATGGTCTTGTTGTACCTTCCAGGCAGAAAATCTTTCTATAATGTAGGTATTGTAAGGGTTCACAGATGGCACTTCGCTATGATTGACTGCAGGTTTAGTGTCACATCCAGGAGTTGCAGGACAACTACTTTTAAGCATCCCCACCATTAGAAATTATCAGTATATCCAACTTTATCTCTCTTAACCAGGTTTAGCCAGAACTGCATGACATGGCAGATGAGTATGACTTGTGAGCCTGATACAAGACCCAGGAGCATGTAAATGACGTGACCCAACTTCAGCATCATGCCACACTCCCACAAGTACTAGAGCTCAGTAGATGCTGTCAGATCCTCCCTAGTGTGGTATCATTGACAATAAAGTTGGGCTCTGAAAATGTTTTTCTTAGTGCTGCTTTTTATTGGCAACCTCTGTCCTGCTACACATTGGGGGTGATTCTGACCCCGGCGGTACTAGACCGCCGGGGCCAGGGTCGGCGGGAGCACCGCCAACAGGCTGGCGGTGCCCCGCAGGGCATTCTGACCGCGGCGGTTTGGCCGCGGTCAGAAGAGGAAAACCGGCGGTCTCCCGCCGGTTTTCCGCTGCCCTTCTGAATCCTCCATGGCGGCGCAGCTCGCTGAGCCGCCATGGGGATTCAGACACCCCATACCGCCATCCTGTTCCTGGCGGTTCGCCCGCCAGGAACAGGATGGCGGTATGGGGTGTCGTGGGGCCCCTGGGGGCCCCTGCAGTGCCCATGCCAATGGCATGGGCACTGCAGGGGCCCCCGTAAGCGGGCCCCACTTTGAATTTCACTGTCTGCATTGCAGACAGTGAAATTCGCGACGGGTGCAACTGCACCCGTTGCACCTTCCCACTCCGCCGGCTCCATTCGGAGCCGGCTTCCTCGTGGGAAGGGTGTTTCCCACTGGGCTGGTGGGCGGCCTTTTGGTGGTCGCCCGCCAGCCCAGTGGGAAAGCCTGAATCACCGCAGCGGTCTTATCACCGCAGCGGTCTTATGACCGCGGAGCGGTGTTCTGGAGGGGGGAACTCTGGCGGGCGGCCTCCGCCGCCCGTCAGGGTTAGAATCACCCCCATTATGTCCAGCGTGTAGGAAAACTTCATAGCATTCTTATTCTGGTACATTGGGGGTTAGGAGCCTTGGGACACCTCCAGATTCAAGGTGGAGGACACCCTGACCTCACCCAGCAGCAATCTTTCCCTCCTAGATTTCCATGTTATGACATGCTTTTTTTCACATGTCCAGTATGTCTTTCTACTCTGAGTCTTCTGATTAATTGAATTCATAGTATAATATCAATGACACGTTATTTGAACCAACATACGTCATAGGCACAGTTTGCCAATTGTACCAGCTAACTACTTGAATGAGGCAAATCCAGCTTCAGTCTACGTTGGAAAGGCCGATCGTATGAGCAAGTGTAAACCAAGATGCTCAGTAGGGCCTCAAATGCATAGATTGAACTTCATATGCTTAGGTCTAGTCTCATTTGCTCAATACAAGCTCTTAAACAAGCTCTTATGCACAGATATAGCCATGCATGCCAAGGCAACACATCATAAGCCCACCCAACTACACACAGATTTTTGCTCAGTCATATCCCCATATGCTTAGTGCATCGGGCCCCATACGCACAAGCATAGATAGCCATTTTGCAATTGTATGGTTCCTATATATTCTGTGCATCATTATGTCAGCACTTTGCTGAGATACTAGTTTAACTTACCTCCTTGTTCCTTAATAACTTTAATGGGACTGGGTGTGGCGGAGCTGAGCAATATTGTTGCCTGCACGGTCTGAGAGACGGTACTAGGATTGGTCAGAGGAGAGCAGGGCATAAATACTCACTCCATTATCACCTATGCTCTTCTGTTTATCATACCTTTGCAGGGTGCAATGAGGATGATACAGGTCTCCTGAATACACCATCCTTCTCATGGCAACTGTTGGGAAAGCGACCGTGTAAATAAGCAGAGGAAGGTCTTCTCTTCCTCCGTCACTTGTGAAGCACTTGTTCCCAATGAAAACTGTAGGGGAAGCCTCCTCCAACATTTGGTCCCCTCATGGTGCCCAGAGAGGACCCCTTTGTGTTGTTCCTTTGCAGTGTCTTAGTGGCATGCAGAGGAAGACTAAGGGCCACCTGTACATAGCTTTTTTCTTGTCACAAATGGCCCGATTCCATGGGATGCCTTCCCCTTTGTGAATGGTAGCGAAAACATTTTTTCAGAGCAGGCAGTGGTCCCATGGATCTCTGCCTGCTCTGAAAAAATGAAAATAAAACTTTTCATTTTTGTTTTTGAAATGCATCTCATTTTCCTTTAAGGAAAACGGGCTGCATTTTAAAAAAACAACTGCCTGTGAGTGCAGCCATTCCTAATGGGATTACAAATTGCGACCTACCTCATTAATATTAAAGAGGTAGGTCATTTGTGACCCCAATGGGAATCACAAACAGGGTGAAGTGCACTGTTGTACACATGGTTTTGCGACTCGCAATTTACGACTCGCAAATGAGTCACAAATTGCGAGTCGCAAAACTCTGGGTCACACATCTGGTCCTGAGTTCCTACCCTCTCGTTGCATGGTTCATCATCTGACCCGCTAGAAAAGAAATAGGATACTGCTGAAGACTCCTTTACTCAGTGTTTCTGATCTTTACTCCACTGTGAGTCCCCAGCAGCTTTCTATTTGCGGTTTGCTGGGACAAAAAAGGGACAATTGGATTAAGCTAACAAGGTATATGCAGCATCCATTAAAGAGCCATGAAAACAAGAGCAAGAATTGAACCTAATCCAATATAGCTGCCTTTTTCTGTGTGGTCACTCCAAATTATTCACCTGTTTCTGGATCCTGTTTTTGCTGCCTTTAAAACTCTGCACACTTTACCCCTGCTTACCAGGAATAAAGTGTCTGTGTTCCCCATGTAAGCATGGTTTTATTGGGTTATTCTTGATTGGCACATTTAACTTGCTTCTATGTTGCTAAATATATGGTGTAGAAAATGTACATATGGCTTGGAAGTTAAATGCCATATGTGAACTGCAGCATTTATTGCACCATCCGCTATACGGGCAGTACAAACATCACTTCAGGCATACCCTAGCGTAGCCTTACTATTGCAGTGTAAAAATTGTAGTGCAATCTGCCAAAATAACTGTTTCTGACGAGCAAAGACACATCTTTGAAATATTAACGAGTCACCCCTGTGTAACCATTGTAGACCACAAGGCAGGGTGCATGGCATTTATAAGTGGGACATGCAGGAAATTTAATTTTACTACCATGTCACAACAGTGACAAGGCCCAAAAAGCTATATTAACATGACAGTTCTAGCTGTCTTATGTAGAAACCCAGAGGACAGATTAAAATAATAATAAATAATAATGCTGTATCTCGGAAGGAGCTAACTAGAAAAAATAGTTATGGAATATCCAAAACAATGGTAAAGTCAGATTTTTCATAAATAAAGAAAAGTGACCTTTACAAAGTTACCTTTATCCTAACTGAAGCTCTGGAGTCTAATTTGCATTTACTGTCCACCAACTCCCAGCCTGTACTTGACATGAACGAGGTGTAAAATGCCTCTCAGGAGCTACACAGTAGGTCTGTTGGGGACTGTGGGCATCCTGTTGGAACAAAAGTGTGAAATCCTGCCCGACTGGTCTGCCTGAAGTGCATGTAAAACTTTTGCTCTCTGAAAGGGAACAAACAGTACAAGAGAATGGCTGCTGTGTATCTTCTCTCCGGGTGCTGAGGCTCCTCCCTTTGTTTGGCAAGTTGTCTGTCTCCTGGCTTGCTGTGAGTCCAGGACCTGCTTCTGATTTGATTTTAGTGTTACATGTTGGAGCACACTGTTGATGTCCCTATGACACTTACCCCCTCAGCTCTCAGAAGCTAAGTTTAGATTGGCCAAAGACTTTGGCCACATTGATTATGCCCTGGTACATGGCATTTGGGCCTGTTTGCAGTAATGGCAAACAAGAACTACTGAAAAGGTGGGTAGGGTTGTGCCTCGGAATTTTTACCTGATTGGTTAGGCAGTTCCCAGGAGTCCCCTTAACTGCCTGCCTGGTGCCAACTACAAGGCATCCTCCTCAGAACAGATCTGCTGTCTGTGACCTGAGAGGAGCCCTGAATGACTACACCTGCTCTTTCTTCTACCCAGGACAAAGAATTATATTCCAGAGGTCAGGTGGCTACAGGCACAACATCTGGGGCCAGATGTATCAAACATTTTTGCGATTGGAAATGGCCCAGCGGACTGTTTGCGATCGCAAAAATGCATTTTGGTATGTAACAAGTCCAATTTGCGATTCAGTAGCTTGTTACCGAATCGCAAATTGGTTTTTTACTACATATCGATTAGGTATTAGGAAGGGGCGTGTCAAGGGCGTCCCTTCCTAATACCGAATCGCAGAGGTATGTATGATTGTTTTGTGACCGTGAATGTGGTCGCAAAACGATCGCAGTTACCACCTACTTCAAGTAGGTGGTAACCCATTCGCAACGGGGAAGGGGTCCCTATGGGACCCCTTCCCCTTTGTGAAGGCATGCAAAAAAAAATTTTAAGAGCAGGCAGTGGTCCCACGGACCACTGCCTGCTCTTAAAAAATGAAAAGAAAACTTTCAATTTTTCATTTTTAAACGCATCCCGTTTCCTTTATGGAAAATGGGCTGCATTTTTAAAAAAAAGATTGCTTTACTGAAAAGCAATCACAGACGTGATGGTCTGCTGAGCCAAGCAGGCCACCATGCCTGTGATTGTACCCATTCGCAATGGGTCACATATTAATGAGGTAGGTCCATATGCGAGTCCTTGCGAATCGCAGTATGAAACTCCTGGAGTTTCATACATTCCAATAGTGATTACTTAATTGCGATCCGCCACAATTCACAATGAGGTAATCGCTATTGTTAACAATGATACATCTCGCCCCTGGTGTGTGATGACTTGATTTGCACCAGACAAATCCGGTACACACACATAGATGCAAGTTCAGTGGTGGTGCACAAGGTAGAATGCAACACTGCTCAAAGTATGCCCCCACCTCCGAGGGGTCGCAACCAGTGAATAGGACACCTCACACACTTAGCATGCAGTCCGATGTTGCACGAGAGAAATGCGGCACCTCGATAAAGATGGCCACACAGGGTTCACTCACTACCAACCAGACGTTTATGCATGTTGTGACCCCACAAAGAAGGGCCACACTCCTTAAATGCAGACAGCACTTTGAAGGCTCTGCACCAGGCAAATTGGGTCTCCAGGAGCAATACTTAGTTCCACGCCCGCAGCACTGCTACCAGGTGATGTCCAGCAAACAGTGTAGGCACATATGAGGGCAATCCTCTCCAGATGACACAGATAGAAGGTGTTGATCCCTCATGGGAGGTCTTTGATGTTGCTGAGACAACAACAAAAGAATAAGGGGAAAGCCACCGAGCCCTTGGAGAGCACTCCTCAGAGTGCCACACAACAGCAAACAGTTTGCCCAGGCCAGTCACAATGTAGGAAGGGCAGTAATTACTCTTTGTGCACAACAGCTTCTGCTGGCAGTGTGCACCATGTCCCTGCAAGTGTATCTCTACTTTGCTCCAGTGGGGCACCAGTAGTTATACTGTAGTGTGCCTTTGGTGTTGGGGGGGGGGGTTCAGAGGGTTCCTCTTTGAACCACAGATGTCTTCCCTAAATTTCAGTCCTGTCTGCCATGGTTCTCTGGGATGCACATGTTAATCTTTAGTGATCTGGCTCCAAGAGGCCAAGTGTCAGAACCTTTCCCTCCAATCTATCCAGCTAGGCCCACAAATGGCAGAGGTCTTCGTTCCACTTGTGTGTCCAAGTTTTATAGCTGTTGCTGGGGAATTCACAGATGTGCTCCTCCATCCCCCAGTATGGACTTGAGTCGATTTAACAGGCACATAAAGTGTTTTAGGGAAGGGAAACGTACACTTTCTAGAAGTGGCATTTCTCCATGATTATGGACAAAGCCACCTTTACTATGGAAAAGGGTTTGTCAAGAGGAAGCCAATGATAGTAAACAACTGTTGCAGCTTGGTGTAATTGTAACACTTCTCCCATGTTAACTTATAGGCAAAGCAGCTCATCTATGCAGTGAAAACACACATGGGTATTCTTCACTCCTTGGGCATACATGCCCTTGCGCACATGCAAGCCTGCATTGTCAGACTGGACACGTTTAATAGCAACAAAGGTGCAAGTGCACACACAGGCCTTCTAAGTCAGGCAAGTTACATTTTTAAAGCACATGAGTTCTAGTGTGCACACCTAGGCCAGCTAAGACAAACTGGATACCTATTTAAGACCCTCTAGGTGCTAGTGCGCCTGCACAGACCTGCTACGACATCCTGGATACAGGTTTAAAGCACCATAGATGCTAGGTGGCACACCCATTCCTGTTATTCAAGCACACCATAGTGGCAAGTGTACACCCAGACCTGCAATGACAGACCCAGCACGTTTGGTGCGCCAGTGGGCACATGTGCACACACTGGCCAGCACCACTTCCTGGTATATGGAGGAAGGTGCGTCCACTTTCACACTGTATTGATGGGGTAAAGGGCCTAGGGCCCTAAGGCCACTAGGTAGGGAATCAGCAAAAACCTATGGGAGGAGCTGAACTCCCTAAGTAGGGGAAGTCCACATGGGGGTTCTTCCTTACTATGCAAGGGACATCCATGTGTAACTCCCCAGCCTATCACCTACCACCTGCCCTGTCCTTCAGGGGGTGATATGTGGTAGTGGGGGGTCCCTTCAGAATTGGCTACAACTTTAGTAGTGGCAACCTAACCCCAAGCTCAACTGCACCTTCACAGGCCTGCACTGTTACATGCTTCACAGGCTATCCTAGTTGGTGGCACACTCAGTGAAATTTCTCACTAGTAGCCAGGGCTGTACCTGCCCCGGATATGTTGTGTACCTCTTTACAGTGCACTCCAGGACACCTGAACCAATCATGAGAAAAGGCACCCAATTTCAGCACCAACAAGCACTTGTACATAAAAGCCTATGCTCGGGCATCTTCAGCGACAGAAAAGAGGGAACCTTCTCAAACAATGCGATGGCCAGTAAGCAAGAGCAGTTCAAAACTCTACTTGCATAATAAAAACTGTACATACCTCTATGGTAGGGATATTTACTTAGGAGGAGTTAAATGTACCAGTGTTTCCAAGGCCAAATTACTCTGAGGCAGTTGTGCCTAGAAAAAAGATTTGGATGAATAGAAGAAACTAACTTTCAATATTTTGGCTTGGAAAGAAAAGTGACCCTAAAAGGTAAATATTCCTGCTGGGCTCTTATTACTATTAATATTTAATTAATTAAAGTGCTAATAGTATTTGAAAGGTACAAGAACTGTAGGTCCTGAGATGATACAGGTTTACTATTTGAAAACTCTAAAATAGCTCAATATTCACATTCCATAAAAAAAAAAAAACGTAATACAATTCATTGAAAAACACTGCACTTGTAATTCCTCAGTAGAACAGGATTTGTTGTGGCATTTAAACCTATGTGTAAATGGGATGTGCTAATTACCCCAGTGCAAATATGTATTAGTGTTAATATAGCACTGTAACAGTGTTATTAGCAATTGATTTCATCCGGTATGTTAAACAGTGGGCTCTAATCTTTGCACATGCTAATTCTCCCTATTTAGTGTTGTTTATTACCAGTTGAGCTACTAGCAAGGAAAACATAGTAGAAAGTGCCCAGATTAACAGCAAAGGGGTGGAATTGGCACTGAACTCCTAATTGTACTGCAAAAAGGGTGTCAATGATTTTTATGTCTATTTTAGCACTAATAGCATAAATTGTCCTGTTACAGAATCTAGAAAGATATATCTGGACAAGCCATATTGTGGAAAAAGCACATATTAAGTTCAATACTGTAAAATGTGTAAAATCATTGCTGAATGTTAACCATACTCATCTCCAATATTGCATTGGGCGATAACCCTCCTCACCATCTCATGTGTAGCATGTGTAGTGCCTTAAAAGCCTACTTAAGCTCATAAAAATGACAACTTTTTAGCTCTCAATACCGATATGACAAACCATTGTATATAACTTCTTTCTCTTCTCTCCTGGGCAGCTCTTACAGAGAAGCCAGAGATTGTTCTCCCAACGGTCCTGGCTGAAGGTACCTCTGCCCACATCACCTGTACAGCACCTGGGAGATGCTCCGGTTTACCACCTCTCATTACCTGGAAGGAGACTTTGAACACTGAACATTCTCAGAGCACTACGTCAAAGAAACAGGCAGATGGAACTCAGGTCCACACATCTACAATTACCTTCATGACCTCTAGAAAACACAACAAGTCATGGCTGATTTGTGAGGTGTTTTATCCCATGGCAGGTGTTTCGACACAGGAAGTGGTTCTCTTAAATATACAGTGTAAGTACAGATAATTTAATTGTCTATAGAAATTTGAGATTAGAGGGCAAAGTCCATCCTCTGATGTGCTTACTGTTCTCGAATCCTTTGCATTTTAAACCCACCTCTCTCATCTTGACAACAGATAGAGAAAAATGTAGCTGAGCACCTTGGAGAACAAAGTCTTCTAGTGAATAAGGTGATAGTAAATCCCATCTCCAGGACCACCTTATAGGAAAATTGGAGATGGACTGATGTGGATTTGATGTGTTAAGTATATTACTCTTTGTGGTGCCATATGAAGGTGGGATCTGTCGTTCAGCTGCCTCTGAATTTAAGGTATAATTGGAAAATCCAACCATCAAATCTAGGGGGTTGACTTTGAGTTTGGAGAGAGGATTCTATATTTGCAACAGTGACGCATTACCTTCTTCATCAAAATGAAAGTCTGTCTGCCTGATTTACATTGGGGTGGATGATAAGTGTATGAGTGATGAAGCCTACTCTCTCTCTGTCACTAACATCCTCCTTCGATGGTCCTTACTCCATCAAAGAATTATGTCAATGATGTAGACCTGGCTGTAAGGGCCAGGGACAGTAAAAGCATTTAAATAACCCCCCACACCATGGAAGAAAACTCAAATTCTATGGGGCCTGCTTTTGTATTTTCTGAAACAAAATCCTGCTTTGGGATTTTGTTTTTGAACAAACAATAACAAATGAAAAGCCTGACTGGTGACAGCCAAGTTTGACGGAGCCGTCTGTCAAACATTTAACTTATTGACATATAACACTATGTCAAGGGCACCTGTCCATGACTAGAGTGGTCCTGTAGGCCAGCAGACAACTCTAAATCTGGAGGACAGAAAGCTTCTCAGAGCAATGGAGTACAGGGTAAATACCATTCTCCAAACTGTAAACCAGGCCCTATGTCTTCTCAAAAGAGCATGGGTGTTACATGAGATGATTCTTTGGATATGTGTTCTACAATTTTGTTGTCTCACACGATGAACTTAGACCTCAGGCTGCACAAAACCTCTAACGGGGGGGCTTAACTATATGTCTTTTCGATTGTTGTGCCCTAGGCCCCGTATTTCACTAATCCAAACTTATAATTCAAAATATTTCAAGTTGTGGGTTGTGCTATAATTGAGTAGGAGCTATTGTGCCACATGCAGAAGATTACTCCTCTGTCTCCTTTGTTACTATAGCAAAGTTGTTGACATGGTATCCTTTAACTGTCATAGATGTTTAGATAGTGACATTTCACTCAAATCTTTACCCTTAGCCTATTTATAACCTTTTCAGTTTTTTACTTAAAACAGCATATTTAGGAAAGCACAACTTTGGCTGGCCCTAGCTGATTTGGGAAAGCAAATAGAGTCAATCAATCAATTTGGAATTATAGAGTGTTGCTAATCACCCGAGAGGGTATCCAGGTGGCAAGTCATGTCTTAAGTCACCTTTCTCAATTCCTGTAAGGAGTATTCTGTTCGGAGGTGGTGGTCGTTCCAGGACTTGGTGGCAAGGTAGGAGTAGGATTGCCCTCCACTATAGATTGGGCAGATGTGGGGAGTGTGTACGAGGTGAGGGAAGTGGAGTGCAGGTGTCTGGAGGGTTGTTGGAAGTTCAGGCGGTGGCTGATGTATGCTGGTCCTAGGTCATGGAGGGCCTTGTAGGCATGTCAGTATCTTGAAGTGGCATCTTTTCTTGCTAGGAAGCCAGTGGAGGTTCCTGAGGTGGGCAGTGATGTTGGTCGGTTTGGGGATGTCGAAGATAAGTCTAGCAGCTGCATTCTGAATGGTCTTGAATCGATTAGTGATTCCTGCGTAGAGCGTGTTGTTGGTCCAGCAGGCTGGTAACTAGGGCTTGAGTGACGGTTTTCCTGGAGTTGACCGGGAGCCAGCTGAACATGTGGGAGTGAATCCAAATTCAGAGGGCTACCAGGTGTCGTCCCACAGAGAGGTGGTGTTCCCAGAGATCAGCACTTCCGTCTTGTCTGTGTTGAGCTTCAGGCAGTTAGTCTTCATCCAGTTGGTGACACCCATCATGCAGTTGTGGAAGTTGGTCCTAGTGGTGAAGGGGTCTTCGAAGGGCGTGGGGATGAGCTGAGTGTTGTCTGTGTAGGATATGATGTTGAGGCCATGGGCTATGACAATGTTGGCTAAGGGCACTGTGTCACTGTTGAATAGGGTGGGGCTGAATAGTGACCCTTGAGGGACGCTGCAGATGGTGCTCTTGAGTTCTGAGATGAAGGGTGGTAGGCATATTTTCTGGGTTCGCCCTGTGAGGAATAATGCGATCCATTTGCGATCCATTTGAGGGCGTCTCCTTGGATTCCAATGTAGTCTCTTGATGAGTGTGTGTTGGGATGCGTTGTCCAATACTGCTGAGAGGTTGAGGAGGATCATCGCCCCTGTCTCCTGCCAGTCAAGAAGGGGTCTGATGTCATCGGTGGCAGTGATAAGGGTAGTTTTGTAGCTGTGGCTGGTACAAAATCCGGATAGGGAGGTGTCCAGCAGGTTGTTTCTCTCCAGGTGTTCAGTGAGTAGGCCATTGATGTCCTTCTCATGGAATTTGGTGGGGAAGGGGAGCAGTGAGACGGAGCTATAGTGTTTGAGTTTGCTGGGTTCAGCGGATGGTTCCTTGAGGAGGGGTCTGACCTATGTTTGCTTCTATCTGTCGGGGAAGGTGGCCACGATGATGGATGCGTTGGGAATGGCAGTGAGTTTGCTGCTGATTCCATTGCTCCAGAGGTTGAAGAAGTGGTTGGGCAGAGCTCTGTGGGAGCTCCAGAGTGGATGGAATTCAGGGTGGCTATGGTTTCCTGGTCAGTGAGCTGCTGCAATGTGGTGAGCAGGTGGTTGTGGGTGCTGTCTGTGGGTGCTGTTTGTTGGTGTGTGGAGGTTGTAGAGGTCGTAAGTGAGTAGTAAAGCATTGATGGATACATTGTTATATAATCAATGAACACGATTTATTTAGTAGTAATGTTTCTAAAGGACTGCATGCACACTAGTGTGGTCTCAGAGCACTCATGGAATGTATACAAGTAAGGTAAAACTCCATGAGAAAAAGTTAATCAATCGATCGGTTCAGAAATGTAGATAGGAGCCCATCTCCTTGCAAGCATAAAGCATATTACTGAAGTGTGTATGTATTCTTGTATGATTTTAGATGGTTTTTATAACTCATAAAAGCCTAGCTAGTCAATGGCTTGCTGTTCTCTGACACATCTTAAGAGACATAAGTAATACTTTGTTACTTAATCAGCGGCAGGTGTGGTCTCTGCTGCTGACTGGCAGCATGGGAGTGCTGCTCACTCCACCAGTTTAGAGTGCACGTGTCATTTTGGCCGATTGTTTTGTGACGGCCAGCCTGTCATGTGCACTTTAAACCACTCCACTCAGCTGTGCCTGCAGGAGCATCAAGGCAGCCCTCTTCACCCAATCCTGGTGCACCTCTTATGCTGCCTAACGTCATCAGCAACATGAGAACAGTGTCTGGATTGGTGTGGAGAAGAACAAAAACAGGTGGCTATGCGTAAGGTTCGCACCTCCTATGTATGAGCATAGTACATAAAGAAAACAATGTCCATATGTCGCAGATAGTTCTGCCGTTGGTGCCAAACTGGAAAAAACCCAGACAACTTGGGTGCATTTGTGTTGGTTGAAGGCTCAATCAAACATGTAGAGGTCAAATACTGTTATACCAAGCCACTTAACAGTGGTCATAGAGGTCCATTCCTTGTTGTGTTGTGTTGTGTTGTAGCAATCATAGTTCACACTGCACGTAAGTGTATGAAAGACAAGTTTTATTCATCCAGTGTATCATGAATCCAAAGATACAACAGCCAACACGTGTTTCGTCAACAAGACTTTCTCAAGGCTTTCGAGTGGACATACAAGAAAGGAATACAATCAAATCAGTGAACGATAAAATAGGGAATCTAGTGGTCATGAGCTACCAAATCCAAAGCAGTGCCGTGTGTACTCCTAATGGTGTATAATGTGTGTGCTAAAAAGCACTGTGTATTCAATGCATAAAACCACATGTGCAAGTGAGCAGAAATAGGAAATATGCCAATTCACCAAGCACTACAGGGTAAAGTAAAGGAATGTGCGTGAAAGCATGCAATCTGTCATGTGGAGACTTTAACTGCTGCAGATACCACCTGCACTGATGGACTGAAGCACAAGGAGGAGGCAAGTCAGTGGAGTGAGTAAGTACTTTATTTTTTATTTTATTACAGCTTTGGTGTTGGTCTCATGCCATGATACACTTTGTGTAGATGTACACCTTGTTTGTCTAACTGTCCGTAAGCTCCTGAGGCAAAGGTGCACACACAGAAATTAAAGTAAACATATTTGTGTAGTCACAAGGCCTCCTGAAAGAAAGAATATTTAATACCCATCACTGGCATGGGCCCTTCTTATTGACAGTTGTGCGTGCCATTGGAGCCAAGGTGCTTGAGACAGCAGTCCTCTCTGAAGGCTTCATGGGTCAGATCTGATACCCTCTCCAGTCTCCCCCTCTCACATCTCGCACTCTAGCCAGTGGGCTTCACAGTGTCACTGCGGTGAAGGCCAGTTCCTGCCTTCTATCAACGGACCAGGTGGTGGTTCCTCCTTGCTGGCAGAATAATATTGCTCCTGGGACGGGGGTCCAGCTAGTAGTGGTGGATGGAGTGAGTCATAGGTGTGTGTCTATGTATGTAATTCTATTAGACAAGTTGCATGGAAGGCTCTACATGAGTGACCTATCAACGTTCATTTGTAATATACTTCTGATAAAAGTCACCTCGTGCTGGTTCACCATGATGAATTAAAGAGACTGAATAATCGTTTTATATTGCTCCTTTGTGCAGTTTGTATAAAACACTGCATAATCATTTCAAGTGCTCCTTGGTGCAATTTGTTTGAAAAACACTGCACAATTTGTTTTAAAGACCTGCTCCGTGGTGCAGTTTGTATTCAAGTCTCTGTGTAATGTATTTTAAAGTGCTCCATTGTACAGGTTGTTTAAGAGGCACTGCATAATGAGTTTGTAAAATGTTTTATGGAGCAGTTTGTAAAAAACAAAATATATAATGTGCTTCTAAGGTGCTCTGAGCACAGTTTATATAAAATGCATGGTACAGTTTCTATAAAAAGCACGGTGTATTGTGTAGGGTGCTCAACAAGGCAGTTTGTTTAAAAGGCACTGCATTATGTGTTTACAAAGTTAGTATCCCGGCTCAATTTTATAAGGAATTGTCTTCTCTCCTTCTCCCACATCTATTTAAAATATTTACTCACTTTAGTGTTACAGGAGCAACCTCTGGATCTTTCACTGAAGTATTAATTATTGTTCTTCCGAAACCCAATAGAGATCCCACTAAAGTATCAAACTATTGTCCTATATCTTTAATTAATCAAGACTGTAAGCTTTATGCTAAAACTTTAGCAACCTGATTATCCTCTATTCTGCATAATGTTATGCATGTTCATCAATCTGGATTCATGAAACTTAGGGCCTTATTACGTGGCTGGTAGTCTGAAGACCCCCAGCCTCGCAGTGGCGGTCCAACCACATTACGAGGCAGACCTGCCAGCCTAACGCCATCTGCACCAGGATCAGTGCTCCTGACGGGCTGACGGTGGTTCTGGTTGTAATCAGCCAGGGCGGCACTGAACTCAGTTGTGCAGACAGTGTGCATTTCGAGGGTGCTGGTACCCCCAGTGTGCAGCAGCATTGCCGTCGGTTCTAATATGAGCCAGCGCCAGTAATCCTGCACCTTTCCCACTGGGCTGAGGTTTCTGCCAATAAGCCCAGTAGGAAAGTCGTAATGGGGCCGGCGTGGAGGTCACCAGCACCACAGGGACCTCCCTTTCGGGAGCTTGACAGACAGATGTTTCCATCTGCCAAACTAATAATCAGCCCCATAGACATTCTGTGAACCACAGTTGGTTATTAATCCATATGATCGAAGCTAGTTCATCCTTTTCTCTATCCTCTGGGGTCCTGGCACTTGATGCTGAAAAAGCTTTTGATAAGGTACTTTGGCTTTATTTATTTCATACCTTGTTGGTATTTAATGTTTCCAGTTCATTAACTCACATGGTATCAGCATTATATTCCAGTACTTCTGCAAGGCCGTTTACCAATGGCCAAATGTCTAGAAATTTTAAACATTATTGAGCCACCAGACAAGGATGTCACTTATCCCCATTGCTTTGTCTTCTGGCTATTGATCCCTTACTCTCTGCTGTCAGAAATGCCACTGAAATTGAACATCTTTGTGTTAAAGTTCAAAATATTGAAACTTCAGCATATGCTGATAGTGTGTTGCTATATATTTGTAAACCTGAATATTCTACACCTCCTCTGTTAAACCTAATTCAAACTTATTTTCAGGATTCAAGCTACACTTTAAACACAAATAAAACTGAATATTTTCCACTAAATGTCCAATGTACCCCAGATGTGCTTCCTAATAAAATGTAAATAGCTTGGTATTCTATTTTATCATACTATTAAACAATCATTTGCATTGAATTGTGATCGCATTATTAAACATATTAAAGATATGATACATTGGTGGGGGAAAATTGATTCTATAAAAATGGTTATTGCTTTAAACTCTTTTACCTACTCAACTTCTTCTTAGGTTCTATAAAACTGTAGATGAACTCATATCTAAATGTATTTGGAATAACAAAACTCCATGTATCAGTTATAAAGAAATATAAGTTGCTAAGGTTAATGGTGGAGTTGGTTTGGTGGATTTTTTTTAAATATCATAAATCATTTAAGGTTCTTTCTGGTTCAGTCATACAGATTCCTATTGAAAAAAGATTGGTATCATCCTTCCCTTTACCAGCACTGTTAACTATGTCCAACTCTAACATCTTCCTTAAATCATCAATCATCCTTAAGTCTACAAAGCTAATTGTGCAGGTCATAGATTCTCTTTTTCCGTCCCCAATTTCACTTACCTCAAATATGTCTTTGTGGTATAACCCATTAACACAACTTGTTCTAACAGCAAACTAGTGGCAAACTTGGATGAAGGATTGTATTTGTTACATAAAATATGTGTATCATAAGAATAGATGATTTGCAACAACACTTCCTTTTACCTCCTTCTGAATGGTCCAAATATGAACTTTTGTATAGTTTCATCCTTGATTCATTTCTAATAATCTACTGGAAAGTGCCACCTCAAATTTATATTCCAACAGTTGCTGCATCCCCACATGCTGTTTCAAAATTATATAAAATATTAACAATTTTGCAGGAGATAATATTATCTATCTTTTAATGTTTTGAAATAGTGAGCTAGACATCACTGTGTCTCAGGATGTGTGGAAGAACATATGGCTTGTAATATTTGTGGCTAACTTCCTGTTACATCATACCAAACTGGCTCATTTATACTATTTAATTGTTTGTCAACACCTTTAAGGTTGTTTATTACAAAGCTTTTACATTCCCCAAATTGTTGGCATTACGTTATGAATTCTGGCTCTCCGAGACACATGTTATACGAATGCAATAACATTTCTAAGTTTTGGAAACAAGTTTGGGATATTATCACAAAGGTGTTTAAAATTTCTGATTATAATTCTTATGATGTGTTGGTTTGTACATCTATTTCAGTCAGTCAATCAAAATTACTTTATTGCAGCTAAAAGCCATAAAAGTGCATCATAAAAAAGAGAAATAAATAAAAATATAATATCTAAATGTAAAAATATACTTATTTTAAAATTAATGACAAACAGTACATCTCTGTTAAATAAAGAGAAAACACTGTACAAATCTCAAGGCACTAGTCTAGGGTGACCAATTATACATACCTTTTACGAATCCACCTTAACATGAATACAGATCTCAATAACGAGAAGACAGTTGGTTGCCAAGCATTACTTTTTGGGATTCTGAGTCTCTCCACATGCAGCCTGATACCCAAATGCCTGCATATCAGAAGCAGCCACTTTCATTTTGGGAGGGCATAGATTTTGCAGAAGAAACAAACATGGGCCTCAGACTTCTCACCTGCCCCACGAGCTGGACACGTTTTATTCAGGGAGTTATTGCCACTCCTCCACTTGCTTTTAAGCACATTGAGGGGCAATGAACTATGCCTAAACTGTGCAAATAGTTTGTGTGCCAACAATGGCTGTATCTCATCTAAAAAGGGTTCAAGTCTGTATTGGAACATTGGACTGTTGGCAGCTCCATTGAAAACAATGGAGTGCTCCAGGCTTTTACTGGCCGGTAAAAGCCTACAGCGCCAACATTCCAATCTTCTTTGTTCACAGCAGCAGCTGTGAACAAAGCCTCGCGGAGCCTTAGGGGATTTTAATCCCCTCCGGTTCCGTGAAGCCTTTGTTTTATTTAGAACATTCTGCTCTCTAATGGCAGAATTTTCTAATAGCCTTAGAACCCGCCCTGGCGGGATCTAGCGGCTATTAAAGACCCTCTCCCTTGTTAAAGGCCCTCGGCTTGAGCTCTGGCCTTTAACGCAGGAGCGGGCCTTTAATAGCTGGTAGAGCCCGCTACGGCGGGTTCTAAGGCTATAATGGTCCTTGAACTCTAAAAATCTTTGAGTCGTTGTGCCTAAAGAGCTGCTCTCTAAGGTCGTCGACAATCTAGAATGCTTGTATAAAACTACAAGATCTCTCTTGGGCAATGACTGACAGGCCACTGCATGTTCATCCCACAACTGGGGTTTACCTAGCTTGATCTTTGTATCCCTAATGTAATGCAACCAAGGCAACTTTCCAGCCCCGGGTAGGCCAATGATTTCTTCCAATCCTCTCCCATATGGTTCTAATTCTGGAGTGGCCCATAGTCTCCTCCAAAATAGGAGAGGTCGGAGCCCCAAATTTTCAGTAATTGGTTTTATTCCCATAGCAAACGTCAGCAGAATTCAGGCTGTGCTTGATGAGAGGTTTAATAACTGCCTAAGAAAAGCATTCTCATGCTTTTGTATCCCAATCCCAACTTTCACCAATGCTTGCGATCTGTAAATTTCAACCACAGAGATGAATGGTTTAAAAAATGAACTTTTTTAAGCCTTTACCAAAAACCAGTAAACTGGGACAATCTAAGGTTTTTCCTTTCTATACGTAAGGACCAATCCATACGCTCCCCAAATAAAACCCCTAGAAATTCAAATGCCTTCACCCTCTCCTAAATAAACCCATTCAACTTTAGGCCTGGGTGAGTAGTTGGTACTGGATTGAAAACTATATACTTAGTTTTAATCATGTTAATTTTCAGTCCCCTAAATCTACAAAAATCATTAAAACAATCAAGAGCTCTTTGGAGACCCATCGCTGTCTTCGACAGAAGAAGAGTGTCATCAGCGAACATTAGAGCGGGAATCTTGCCCAAAGCTATTCTTGGGGCATCACTACTAACATTATTAAGTGAGTCAATAAGGCCATTCATATACAATAGAAATAATTTTGGGGCAAAGACACAGCCGTGTCTCACACCCTTTCTTACAGAAAAAGGGTCCTAGGGTTCCACTAATGTGCCATACCGAACGTGTGCAAAGTTCACCTCATGCAATCTCAAGATGATATTAGAGAGATATCGGGGATCCCCCCATATCAGTCCTTAATTTGTAAATAAAAATGTGCAGGTGCCCAAAGCCCTCCTCGGCTGCTGCAATTAAATGTGCAAACACGGAATACTGAGGCAGGGTAATCCTGAAGCCTTCTCGGGCCTCTTCAATCCATTTAAAGCCACACCCTGCCCCTTCAGCTCACTTTTGCAGCTTTCTGCTTTCTTCCATTGTGACGCTTTTTTGTTTTTCTCTTCCTCCGTGTTTCTCAAATGTGTCTTCTGCTTGCAGAAAATGCTTGAGGTAGAAGAATAAGTGCCAGCCCTCATAAATAAGTGCCGGTGCTCAGCACCAGAAACAACAAGCACAAATTAAGCACTGCCCCATATCCTCCAAAACCTGCCAGAAGGTGTCTCTATGGACCAAATCAAAAGCTGCCCATAAATCAACAAATATTAAATAGAGACTAGTGCCCTCCAGAACGACTGTCTTCCAATACAGAAACTACAGGCAAATTACCTAATCTATAGTAAAAGTACACTACCTGAAGCCCACCTGAGAGGTGCTGAGGACACTACTGACTTCCACCCATCCCTGCAGTCTCCCTAGAATCACATGTACAAACATTTTTTGCATTGTGTCGATCAGACTAATTGGTCTGTAATTTGCAGGAAGGTGGGGGGAACCTTTCTTGTAGATTGGAATTATTTCGGCACCTGCCCAAGACATGGGAAAGGGCATCCCTTCCAAAATAGTATTAAAAAAGACTGCAAGGTCGGGATCCAGATTTCTGGCACTGAACAATATAAGTCCTGGCACCTTTCTGGGAGCTATCCGCTTGATGGCACTAGCCACCTTATCAATAAAGATCACTGGGTGTTCTACGATGACATGAGGACTAAGCGGCACACAAGGACTAAGACCCACCGAGACCCCGTCACCTGACTGTAAATCATACAGAGAACTAAAGTGGGTGATCCATTGTTCGCCAAGATGTTGTTCTCTATCACGCCTATGGACTCTGGACACCCCGAGGCAACAACTTGCCAAAATAACCTATAATGCTTGTGCTTTAGTGCCCCATTCGTGGCATCCTACTTTTGCGTTTCCCACTCTTTCTTAGCGGAATCTAGGCACATTTTTAAGTGCTACTAGCAGATTGGACCCACTCTACATTCTTGGCTCTAATGGCCTTTATAAGTTCAATTTTGGCATTGCAGCACTGTTTATGTACCACCTCAGAGGGATTTTCTTGAGCTTCCCTGAACAGCCTCCTTTTGCAGTCCATTTTTTTAATTCCTCCACCAATTCTTAGTGCGTGGCCATCATCCCATGCAATTGCTTCAATTTCTCTGCCAGGTCTAAACATTATTGAGCCACCAGAGCCCATACTTTCTAGAGCCAGACCTACGACTTTATAGAGCTGCTGCACAGATTAAGGTGACCAAATAAACTCCTCCTGTTTAAAGCTACGCCTATTTGGTTTCAGAGTTATCCTTTGGTGCAGTCCAGTTTGATCCCCCCCCTTGAGCCCCAAAGCACAAAGTCCCCAATTCAAGGGAAAATGTGTTATGGTCACTATTATGCCTCAATATAACTATATCGATGACATCTGGCCATAACCTGACATCAACGCAGATGTAATCAATAGTGGAGGACCACCCTATATGGCTGAATGTATGGAACCCATACTTTTCCGATTTGGTATTCCCATTACAAGCCCGAATAGAGTGGTTGAATACAAGGGCATTAACTTGGAGCACTAGTGATATCCATTTCTTAAGCAGATCAATCAGTGCTGGAATGCCCCATAGCCTATCTTCCTCAAGAACAAAACCATCAGTGAAGGCACTTAGTGGTTCTAAATCCCCACCAAGCAATTTATAGCCCCCCCATAGTGTAGAAAGAAAGTCAGGTAAATAGCCTGTCACCGGTGACTCATGGACAGTGCTAATGGGTCTAGAGTACACATTGACTAAATACAGCTGACTAACATCTGGAAATAAAAGGAAGAGGCATAAAACATCATCACTTGTTGTCTTAACCTGCTTGGTCAGACAGCCCAGGTGTGAAGCCACCCATGTTAAACAGCCACCAGAAGGTCTTCCCTTTCCCCCAGCACCACTCTTTGCAACTTTAGAATAGGTAGCATACCCTTGAAACTCAATTTCTGTAGTCAGCCATGTCTCTTGGAATAAGCTAATATTGTGCTGGGTTATAAATGCAACCCAGTCAAGATTTTCTTAGACCGGCTATGTTCCATGACAGAACTTTAACAGACTTTGATGCCGCCACAAAAACCTCAAGTCATCTGGGTTCAATCAGTTCTGTGGGAGCCACAAGCTTGCCCTTTACCACAACATCATCCTGAGTGGCTCTACCCTGTATGGAGATTCTTTGCTGATAGTCAAACACTTCAATATCAGCACTATGGCTAGTGGACTTTATCTGCGAGACCTGATTTAATAAGAAAAGATCAACCTTAGAAGTGGAGCTATCAGATGATTGAATAAACGGGTCTATCCGAGGACATTCACACCTACTACCAGTTAGTTGCTCCATAGCAAATTCTGCCCTCAAATGTACCACTCGATCCCTTTCATCTTGTTGATTGTAAACACTCATCTTGGCAATAATATTACTACTAGCACTGGCCTCCAAGCTCGGTGGGACACAATTGGACCTGACTGCCCAAACACACATGGAGCCAATAGAGTCCTAGGGGGTCATGACAACATTGGCGGTAAAAGGCGCTTACCGCCGTGCAGAAGACCGCCAATACACCGCCGCGGCCGCGGTAGACCGCCACAGCTATTATGACACACATCTCGAAATCCGCCGAAATTCAGACACCCACACAACACCGCCACACCAAAGGTCAGTGATAAACTGGCAGAAACAAATCCTCCACCTCCACGCCAACAGAAACACGCCCATGCTATTACGACCCACAAATCCACGCGGCGGTCTTTCAACCGCGGTATTCCATTGGCGGTACACATCGCTGCGCTCAAAATACACACACATCTACAAAACACAGCCACATTGGACAATTACAAATACACACACCTGATACACATACAAACAACACTCCCACACACCCAACACAATATAAAATACACACCCACATCACCCACAAACCCCTACGACCAGAAATTCTGAAAGAAGGCCAGAGAGACAGCCCAGCAATTGACAACCCCATCACACAGAGGCACACAACACCATCACCCACACAACATCCACGCACAAAACACCACAAACCACTACACTCACCACACTCATCACCACATACACCACCCCACATCTCACCCACACCACCCCATGGCACGCCAAAGACACCCCAGCTTCTCCGAGGAGGAGCTCATGGTCATGGTGGAGGAAATCGTCCGGGTAGAGCCACAGCTATTCGGATCACTGGTACAGCACACATCAATAGCCAGGAAGATGGAGTTATGGCGCAGAATAGTGGACAGGGTGAACGCCGTGGGACAGCACCCAAGAAATAGGGAGGACATCAGGAAGAGGTGGAATGACCTACGGGGGAAGGTGCGTTCCATGGTCTCCAGGCACAACATCGTGGTGCAGCGGACTGGCGGCGGACCCCCACCTCCTCCCCCACAACTAACAACATGGGAGGAGCAAGTCTTGACCATCTTGCATCCTGAGAGCCTCGGAGGAGTCGGTGGAGGATGGGACACTGGTAAGTCAAATCTCAACTATCATATCCCCCACCCTACCTGCATGCTATCACACAACCCCACCCTCACACCCTCCCCTATCACTCAAAATCCTCACTAATCTACCCATAACACTAACCACCCATCCCAACACCAAGCCCTGCATGACTCAACTAAGCATGGACACCCATCACTAAAGCATGCTCACTGCACATACCCATAACAACCCCCAATCACACAAGCTCCCACACAGGAATGCTTGCACTGGGGTACAGGCACACCCACACATTGCACACCATTACACACACACATGCAATAATCATGCTCTTATACCCCTGCAGGAACCCGAAGGACCGTTACCACACCAGAGGGTCCAGACAACACCACTCCACCCACAGAAGAGGCCCACAGTGACGAGAGCAGCTCTGCCCTACTGTTTAAGAGGTTTGAAAGGTCAACTTGGTAGGTCTTATTTTGTGATGCAGAGAGCTTGGAAGTGCTCTTCTGGCCACTTTGCATTAATACCTTGAACTCAGATGGGCTCCCTTGTGACTGTGGGGCTGAGCAGGAGTTTGGGGGAAATGAGAGTATGCTGCCACGTTTATTGCAGATATATATTATATTCTGGCCTTGGAGAGGAGCCAGAGGCTGTGAGGCCCGAGCAGCATCTGGTGTCAGCCCAGGAAGGAAATGCTTTTGACCAGATTACATGCGTTAAGAGAGGATGCTCATCCACCTGCACATCAGCATGGCACTTCCAGTGACAGATTCTAGCATTTCAGTCACAGCACTGTGCTAGCAGTGCAGCACAATCCGGCAATCTAAATCTGGCAGCCGACTTTAATCAGTGGCTGGTTGGTTTCCCCACCAGATATTTAGGGTACCAGTAGCTGCTGTACTTAATATAGAAATTCCATGCTACCTACAGTAACAAAACATTCCCACGCTTATTTAAAAGTCAACTGAATGTCATATGATCTTATTCTGAACATTTACTGTGGTCTGCCTATTGCTGAAAAGACTTTACATTTTAATTATCATTCATTTAAATCATCATTTTAGTTAGACAACAAATCAACATAGACAGGGCAGGCCAGCATGGTCAATGTCAGATTCAGGCATGTATTTTTCAGGTAGATTCAATTAAACATGCCATTGGAGCTAGTTAGGAGGCAGTCATGTCATGCTATGTTATTTATTTTTACAGCTTAACTGTTACCAGGAATGGTCAGGTGGAGACAATCAGTTATTGTGTAGATGCTCTTCACTACATGGTTTACTTGATTTCCTGAGAACAGATGATCAGATTCCAATCTAAGAGCAAGAAGAAGCCTGTTCCATTCGTTGGCTGCTTCAAAGGAGAGAGAATGTCCACCACAACATTCCTTCTTGGAGCAAGAAATCACACGCTGTGTACCTGTAGAGGAGTGAAGCAATCTATTAGGAATGTACTAATGTAATGTAAAACAAGTGCCCAGAAAAAAGCAAAGATATAATTTTATCTCAGAAGCCCTAGTATTACCCCTCCTAACAATAGCGGGGAAAGAAAGAGGTGATACTTATAATTACATAAATTATATAAAAGAAGCATGATGAAGACACCTTACTAACATGAGGTGTAGGGATGAGAGAATTATCTCTGATAACTCCTGGATATTTTACTGTAGGGATAGACCCTAAATTTGTGGGTTAGCAATTATTAGAGCAGTTATCTTTGGCCCATCCACGGAGACAATATCTGTTTTATCCATGCTTACATTGAGAGCATTGTCTCACACCCTTGAAGCAAATGCAGTTTGGCATTTTTTAAAGCTGTTTCTGATGCAGCCCTCAGGATCGTCTGGGTACATGATCAATGTGTGTGATTTGCATAGGTGAGAAAGGTAAAAACAATAAACCAAATCCGATGGAAATGGGGAGCCATATAGCAGTTTAATAAAGTGGGGATCCTTTGGCACTCCCTGGTTCATTGGATTTAACTCTCATTAGTGAGAAGACATTTTAACTCTTTGGCTATTCACATGAAGATATGTCAGTCTGCAGTATGCTGTGACAAAATTATGAAAACTGTGAAGGAGAACCCAATAGTGAGGGTATCTGTCGTCCTGGATAATGGTAAAACAAAAAAGAGTTGTTACTAGTAAGGGGCAGTGTACCATCATCGTCCACCAGAGGATAAGTAATGGATAGGTGGGAATCTTTCATAATGGAATCTAGAGCTACTTCAAAATGTTGACAACAGTAGGATATCCATGATTGATGTATGTCAACAGACTGCTTATGGATAGGCCCTATGTTTAATAAAACAATTACATGCGTAAGAATGAGATTCTCAGACACTACAATAATAGATACAATGATCACAAGACCATACAAAATAGTTTTGGTAGTAATCATAACTTTCTGTTTCTTTTGTAACAGGATTTGTTTACTGTGCAGCATCAGGTGCATTCTGGAGACTTCTAGGGTTCAGAAGGCAAAGAAGAGCTTCAGATGCTTTTCATCAGGGTCTTTCATACGCCGTGCCCACACACCTGCTAAGCATCACTCATTATACATTTATTATTGTGCATAGGATGACATCATGGGTACTGGGAGCAGTCACCCTTTTGTTGGGCAATCAAGAAGGGCACTCAACAGCCCTTCTCAAGGTCCAGTCCTTAACACTTTCAGTGACATAGAAGAAAGACTGTCAAAGTGTCAGGGTTCACTGGAAGAGCCGGGACAGTAGTAAAATACAAGATTATTTAACATGAAAAGTTGCTGAAATAAATGAAAAACTAGTAGTTTGTGAAGGAACTTTTTTTTTCTTCATTAAACATATACCTATTTGGAGTAAACCATAAGTAGAAATGAAGCTCTTCTGACCCTAATTGAGAGGGGCCATCTGACATTAATGATAAGTCTGTCATGGATATACTCAAATGAATGTAGTGTACAGAACTCTAAGCAAGCCGATGTGTAGCCTTTGACAAAAAAGTTCTGCTCTTTTGTTATCATTAAACTGTGTTTGATGTGCCGCAGAGCAGAATTTACTTGCATTCTTGCTTCCTGAGAATCAATGTAATTTACCCACCTTCTAAATGATTTGTTATGGTTTCCAACACATGATATTGAATCTCACCTTCAGTATAGTTAAGTTGCAAGAAACATGGCTTTAAACGGAAACTGAGAAATGTGTCTCCAACAGGGCTCCTGTATTCCCTTTTTATACTGTTTGGTCATTGTATATAAAATGACACAGGTACTGGTTTCAAGGATAAGATATGCATTTTCAAGGGCAAATATGCCTCATTCAGCATCAATTTAAAGTAAGAGTGGTCTATAAGTGTGCCATGAATGTAATCAGTTTTATCATTTATCATTTTTTTTTAAAGAAAGGAGCTGCTGTAAAAAAAAGTATCCCTCCGATGAGTAAGGCCTTTCTGGGAGTCCTATAAGGAGGGCTCATTCGTTTTTAAAAAAGGAGTTGGCTAAATTATAGACTAAAACCACAATGTATGTATTTAAGATTTCTGATATTCTGTAGGTACAATCTTGCTAACTTGACAATTGGTTTAATGTGCTCTATAAGTGTAGGTTCCAGTTAAGTATAAGGGCAAGAGATGTTCGCTGAGTGATATAATCATTCTCCATGGAATCTATCTAGAGTTGGTTCAAGTGGTTACTGGAACAGAATGAATAAGAGAAGTTCTACCTTTAGGGACTGAGGTCAAGCATCTTTTTTTAACCTCATCTACTATACTATCCATGCACAATTTCTGAATTATAAGGTTTAAGGGGAATTAACCTATAGACACACCTTAGTATCATCTGCATTTTGGTGAAGTGATACTCCGAGTTCTGTGAGTAGTTCTGTTACTTGTTCCACAAAAACCTGGAGACTATCATGGATCACTGTGGTAATTCATAGTCCATGTGAAGTAGACTTTGCTAGCCATGGCGTAGGAAGCACTGTCCCAGTGGCAGGGCCTGGGGGCAATAGGAGTCCAGTCTCAAGGAAGGTATCAATGCCACTAGCCTCCTGCAAATTGTCAAACCAATTTTCCTCATGATAAGGTTCACCAACCTCATCACCCGCATCAGAATCATTATCTGAATCCTTGCCAAACAGGGAGTGCAGGGTGTGCTGTCATCATTGTGGAGGCAGATCAAATGGAAGCAATAGAGCCTTAACAGTGTCAGAGTGCGACTTCGGTCAAGGTTGAACCGTGGGTGACTCGATGTCAGAGAGGACAGTTGGGGCCTTATGTTCCAGAGTCGATGGCATTAGAATCTGCATTAATGTCCGGGACCATGGCGCTGGATTTGAAATCCAGAGGGGAAATGGATTCTGCCCAGTAGTAGGATCAGAGGGTCCAGCCAAGGGTGGTAACCCAGATGGAGAACCTCTTGGCTCTGTGGGACCCGCAAGGGTGCCAAATAGAGTCAGCAATGATCTGAAGAGTTGGACCATGGCCACATAGAAAACTTCAGAGTGGCAGATGGCACTGTCATGAAGGCCCGAGAAAGACTGCTGTATGTGTACTTGCAGTATTTTAGCATTGTCAATCATCTTCACTTAATATATGCTCAGTATAAGTATACTAGTATTTTCTGGCTGTGGAAAATTGGGTTGTTAGATGTATGGCTTGGACAAGTAATAGGGACACAATTCTCCTTACTGAGAACCAATCACCCCATTGTAGCTCTTGATTCTCTCAGGGTAGTAAAGTAGAGCAGTCCAAGACTTACTCAGAGCTGGTGATGTAGGCTAGTAATCACTGTCCGCTGGCATGCAATAATAACATTCAATACATAATTGTCCAATCTGAGCATTTTCTGTAGTAAAACGGGAAAAGTACACACATTACTAAATAGTGCGAGCTAATTTACAAATGTATACATTGGTAGATGGAAAATACCATAGATAACATTGCATCATCTTCTTTGACCCCATTAAAGGGGTCATAGAAACATAAAAGGTAAGTCCATTGGCTTGGACAAATGATAAAGAGAAATAAAGCACTCTTTAAAGACATCATTTGGTACGGAAATATAATTATCAATAATAATCATCAGGTGTAAATACACTTATTAAAGTTAATGAAGCATATTGCACTTTGATCAATAATTGTTGTCAACATTATTATATCAGTAAAGCATTTAAAATTAGCAAAACATGTCTGTTGCTTTCTGAAAATGTTCAGCCATGAAACTGCAACCATGAAATCAGACCCTAGAGAACATGTAATTTTGATCACATAATATGCAACTATAAACTTAGCCCCTAGATGGAACTGCACCACATATATTTTCTTTAACATGTTTAGACCACAATAAATGCAACCATAGAACAAACCTCTAGAGGCACTGCACTCCCCGCTGTACAGCCAAAGCTTAAGCCATAGGAATGCTTTGAAATATTCTGCAAAGATCCAGAGGAATCCTGGTTTTTAGGACCCCACAAACATAGGGTCTGTCTTTTGTAAAATCTTTTTTTGGGGTAGCTGCTGCACTCCTGCAGCCCCCCTGCACTCTCTCTCCAATTTTGATGGAGCCCCTGCAATCCTGGTGCTATGACGAGTGGTGAAAAATATGCAGACTGAGAAGCCACAAAGGGTATTATGGAGTACTCCATCCTGGAGCAATGAATATTTTATTATCGTCACTCCTGCTGGTTTCAGGAGAGCTGTGCTGTTTTTAGTGGTCTCGTGCCATGATTTCATTTGACTTTTTTTTTTCATTTGTTGGAGGCAACTCAGGGAGCCATGCCCCGGCTGTCCGAGCAATCTGCCCTCTTGGTGAGCAGTCTCCTGTGCTGCTGCCGGCAGCAGTTTTTCCCTGCCCACTTATCAACATGGTTGTTGTCCTGCTCCTCCCCAGACATGGGGAAAGGAAGTGGGAGATGGGCTCACTGGGGGAAATGTGGACATGCTCTCCCTTCCATTTCTTCAGCCCCAGGGAGATGGGAGCCCCACACATGCCCCTTCTCTGAATAAAAATAATGAAATGATCCTTGCTCTGACCCCCGGGCCCTGGTCTACCCTGGTGGTAAGTTAAGAAACAGCAGCAGAGCCTCTCCTGCTCTATCAGTAAAAAGTTCAAAGTTGCCAAACATTTTAAATGCCATAACCCAGGCCCTGTTGGGCCGATTGTGATGATCTTGGACTCATTTAAGTCCAAACTCTAGCCACCAGGGGCAGTTGCAGCAAGTCTTCCCACCTTCAAAGTGGTGCAGTCTGCAAAAAAATGGTTTCCCTGGCTCCCTGCGCCACCCTTCCTCCTTGTCTTTGGGCACAAAAGTGCGGGGTTTCCCCCCAACTAGTCCTCGGTTGGTGTAAGGCAGCCAGCTTCACTGACCCTTAGGAAGACCCTGCAGTCCTGGGGTCAACTGGGCAGAGACCTTAATCCTTTGTGGGCATCAGGGTGTTCTTCCTTTCAGTTGTCCATGGAGGTCCTAGGGTCCAGCAGAGAAGTGCAGAAAAACACAAGGCAAGCAAGAGTCTCCAGCTGTGCAAGAGTGTTTAAAGAGTAGCGGAAGTCTTCAGAAGCCAGGCACCCCTGTTCAATCCTCCTGCACAGCATGCTGGGACAGATCAAAATGATGTCATCCAGAACTCACTAGCCACATCTCCTCTGGCCGCAGCTCTGCCCCTCACTGATATCACTTCCAGGGCCTTTCTCACCAAGTTTTCAAAGGTGAGCTGCCTCTTTTTTTGGCTCAAGAAGTCAGGGCTCCCTCCTTTGTTCAGTGGGATTGGGCAGGCCCATCACTGGCACAGTGTGACAGCTGATTAATTGATGCAGATCCTTCTGCCCCACCCCTTTCCTGAGTGAAGCACTGTTAATTGTAGGAGGTCTTTGTTCCTGGTGCTATGGAGAAATGCAGTTAACCTAGCGCAGCAGGGTGACAAGAGGCCTGATCCTGAGCTGAGCCAGAGAAATAAGACAATTCTGCATGACCCATAAATTGGACAGATATCTTTTTGGAACTTGCAGAATTCATTTTCCTGCACAAGTTAAACCCCATTTCAATACATTACTGGTCTCTGTAGGCCAAAGTGAAGCAAAACTGCACTCTTAGGCAATTTTCCCCCTATGTGTATAATAAAGTGTCACTACAGACAAAACAGTAATTCACACTGACTTTCCCTATTAATGTACACTAACGTTAGAAGCCCTACTCCAGGTCAAAATCTAATCCTGCAGAGTCCCCTCTGCGCTACACTACCTTTGCCCAGTTAAGGGCTGTTAAACACAGTAGTATCTCATATATAACCCTCACATGTGTGCACATATGTGTGTACTCGTGTAACCAGCCAAGTGCCCCTTACCTTTCCAGCGTTGCAGCAGCCCTATCATAAGAGGCTGACACTGGTGGTAAACACACACCACCCATTTGCCATGTGATTACTGTGGGTGAGACACATTTAGTGAGACTGACCCACAGTAAAAAGTAAAAAAACGGGTGATCCAAAAAGCAAAAAAAAAGGCATACTGAATGGGCAGAACCCAATTGCAACACTGGCTGTTGGGAATTGGTTGTATATAACACATTGTTCAAAATTGAGATGCATGAGGTAGGCTATTTTTATCTAGACAGTCTTTGAGAATGTCAAAAATTGTTTGAAACGCTAGATATTAAAAGAATGCATTCTCAACTTTGGGACCTATTAACAGAATTACATTTATACGTGAGTAAACCGACGTGTGTGAATTTAAGCTTACACTTTAAAGTACATGTACTACTTTCTGCTAGACAACATTTCTGAGTGTGATTTTACTACAAAGTATAGACATGCATGTCTCCCCACCTGAAGGCAGCGTTTGGAGTCACATTTACTACTAGTAACTTTTTTGCATGTATTCAGAGTGTCTGCCCCATGATCTTCTTATGGTAAAGTATAGTGAATGTTTTAAACATTTAGTAAACTTCAAGAACAAATTGAAATATATTTTCGGTTTAATATTATTGAAATAAATTGTATATAATTATTTTAGTAGTATTTCGTATTTAAGTAAGGATACATTAAATAAAAATGCAGCAACACTATTAATATTGAACCTATTTAATTAATTATGTTAAGTTTTTAAAGATGTATTACAAATACAAATTCCCACCTAAATTTAAATGTTTATCTTTATTTATGTATTACAAATTACTAAAAGTTATGTATAGAATGATGTTAAATTGAGTTTTACATTAAAAAAGTTTATTAAAATGTTTTGTAATAAAACATTTATTTTTTTAAATATTTATTTAGTTACATTAAATTAAACAATACATTTTTAAAAAGTTGAAATACATTAATTTATTTTAACATTGCTTGCTGTGTAGTTCTATTTTAAGTTCCTTTCTTATTTTCTATGGAATGATGTTGCAGTAACTGTGGTTGACCATGTATTGTCCAGGTCTAAGCTGGAGTACATATGCCACTGTTTTGGGTGTTTTTTGACTGTGGTAACTTTAGAAGTGCAGTTTGTAAATAGGAATATGCTTACTCCTTTGTGGGTAGCTGCATGTTGCTCCATAAACCTATCCCTTAACCCCTGCTGACATCCCTCAATCCCTAAAATTGGTAATAAATAATCCACATTTTACAGCCACTCCCTCCTGTCCTTGCCACATTTAGTACTATAACATATATGTAAGTGTGCAGAGATCTCTGCAGTCCGGGGGAGATCGCCGTACATAAAATATAGGTGACTCAGCAACCTCCGCCGTAGGTAGGTGAAAAATATTTTCTAGTAACACTGATGAACGTCCTTCAAAATTGTGAATAGGCCCCTTTTGTTCAGAGGCATCCTTGTTGGTAACCACCATGTTGAAAGACCAACTAGATCAGAGAAGTCTTTACATTTATATTTGTTTTCTGCTACTTCCCTGAATATAATAGGGCTTGAAGAGAGGGTGTCAAAGGCCTCTATTTGTATGTAGAGCAGATTCAGCGATAGTTTTGTAAACTAAAACAAATTTGTTGACATAATGGTGATATCCTTACCTGCTTCTGTGTTCAATTCACCTACACCTTAAGTGGTATCATGTAGGTCTCTGTTCTTGTCATTTGCCTAACTTGCCTAACTTTTTTTTCTTTTGCAGACTCCACCAAAAGTACTGAAAATAATACCGAGGCCCCATCACCCCAAGGTATAGTATTAAGGGTTATATTTACTAAGGCATAGGTCCCTTTTATAATGTGTTCTAGTATACATACTTCACAAATTAAGTCCTTTTGTTAGACATAAGCCCATATTTACTAAGCCCTTGTGTTGTCCTTGCATCATGCTGCATAATTACCTTGCACTGTGTACCTTACATTTCAGGCAAGGAGGCATTGCATGGATGGAGCATATGGGTTCCCGTGCACCCACCCATAGATTTGACACAATTATAGATTTACAAAGGTTTGTAAGTTACATGTTGTGGTGTAACGAGGAAAGAAATCTTTTTTTTTACTACTAATTTCCTCTTACTATGTGTTGGACTTTTGCTTTTGCAGGGTCATCCCCAGACTTTTTTGCCTCCTGCCTCCTATATTTTTCTGACATGTTGCTGTTGGCTTTTCAACTCTGAGCACTTTACCACTGCTAACCAGTGCTAAAGTGCATATGCTCTCCTGTTTAAATTGTATGTAAGTGGTTTATCCATGATTGGCATATTTGATTTACTAGTAAGTCCCTAGTAAGGTGCACTAGAGGTGCCAGGGCCTGTAAATCAAATGCTACTAGTGGGCCTGCAGCACTGTTTGTGCCACCCACATAAGTAGCTCTGTAATCATGTCTCAGACCTGCCACTGCAGTGTCTGTGTGTGTATTCTTACACTGTAAATTCGACTTGGCAAGTGTACCCACTTGCCAGGCCTAAACCTTCCCTTTCCTTACATGTAAGGCACCCCTAAGGTATGCCCTAGGTAGCCCCAAGGGCAGGGTGCAGTGTATGGATAAGGTAGGACATATAGTAATGTGGTTTATATGTCCTGACAGTGAAATACTGCCAATTTCGTTTTCACTGTTGCAAGGTCTGTCTCTCTCATAGGATAATATGGGGGCTACCTTTAAATATGATTAAAGTGTAGATTCCCCTAGAGAAGAGATGGACATGTGGAGTTTGGGATCCCTGAACTCACAATTTAAAAATACATCTTTTAGTAAAGATGATTTTGAGATTGTGCGTTTGAAAATGCCACTTTTAGAAAGTGAGCCTTTTCTTGCTTAAACCATTCTGTGACTCTGCCTTGTTTGTGGATTCCCTGTCTGGGTCAGTTTGACAGTTGGGTTGTTTTTCACCTCACACCAGACAGTGACACAAAGGGAGCTGGGGTGTGATCTGCATTTCCTGATTAGCCATCTCTGCTAGGAGGGAGGGGTGGAGTGGTCACTCTCATCTGAAAGGACTGTGCCTGCCTCTGACAATGCTGTCTCCAGCCCCCTGGTGTGTGTCTGAGGCCTTGCCTGGGCAAGGCAGGATTTCACAAGAGGGTGTGAGTCCCCTTTGAAGAAAGGTGACTTCAAAGACTAAAATGAGTATAAGAAGGGCACCCAAACTTACAAACTTTAGAAACACTTCTGGAACCAAGAGGAACCTCTGCCTGGAGAAGAGCTGATCGCTGAGGAACAAGTGCTGCCCTGCCTGTGACTGTGCTTTGTGGAGCTTTCCTGCAGTGCTGCTTCTGCCAGAGTAAGAGGGCAAAGACTGGACTTTGTGTGCCTTCCATCTTGAAGAAGAAATCTCCAAGGGCTTGATGTAGAGCTTGCCTCCTGTTATTGAAGTCTCAGGGATAGCAAAGACTTCTTCCTGCCAGCACCTGGAGTCTCTGGAGAGACCCCTACTCTGCTCTGTGGTGCCCTTCCAGTTCCTGGGACCCTGAAAGGAGAGGCTGGCAGCCTAAGGACAAAAATACACGCACCGAGCACCGTGCGGAGAAAAGATCGACGCGAATCCGATCGCGGCTGAGAAAACGACGCGACGCCGGTTCCGCAGCTGAGAAACGACGCCGCAGGAAACGCGACCGAAAAACCGACGCCCGGAGCAGGAGAAACGACGCGCAGCATCGCTGACGGAGGCTGAGAGATCGCACCCTGCGCCGCGGGACTTTCGGATCGTCGTGTGGCTGGCTTTTTCAACGCGCACCGCCGTGCCGAGTTGTTTTCGACGCACACAGCCGTGCAGGGTTACTTTCGACGCACACCGCCCGTGCGGGGTTATTTTTGACGCAAACCAGGTACATTTTTCACGCTAGCAGCGCTAGTGTGGTGTTACAACTACCTAAAGACTCTTTTTATTTTAAACCTTAAAAAAATCATAACTTGACTTGTGTATGTTGGATTTTTGTCGTTTTGGTCTTGTTTTGTCTAGATAAATATTTCCTATTTTTCTAAACTGGTGTTGTGTCATTTTGTAGTGTTTTCATTAAGTTACTGTGTGTGTTGGTACAAATACTTTACGCCCAGCACTCTGAGGTTAAGCCTACTGCTCTGCCAAGCTACCAAGGGGGTAAGCAGGGGTTAGCTGAGGGTGATTCTCTTTTATCCTAACTAGAGTGAGGGTCCTTGCTTGAACAGGGGGTAACCTGACTGTCAACCAAAGACCCCATTTCTAACATTGGTGACCAGCGGTCGGGATTTGGACTTGTATTTGTACTTGACATACAGTAATTGAGTGTACACTACTGTTTTTGATCTCAGACCACTACGTGACCACATACTACTTGTCTTGTGATTCTGCTTTTTGTTCTCTGATGTCCTCCTGGAAGTATTGCTAATATTTTTGGACTTGGGTTTTTGGTTGTGAAGCCTTTGCAGAAATGGAAGTCAATTTCTGGCACCTATCTATGTATAAAAAGTGGCAGCTTAAAGCATTCTGCATGGAAAGGGGACTGGCTGTGAACAAGGAATCCAGAAGGGAGGATCTTGAGTCAGCCCTGTTTCAGGATGAATTGAAACGTTGTCAGGCAACACCACCAAATGAGTCTGAGGAGGATAACTACTCTGAGGAGGAGGACTACTCCAAAGAGGAGGGCAGTGGCCCTGAGGAGGGAACAGAAAGAGATGATAGGCTCCTAGCTCGAATCCGGAGTCTGGAAGAGCTTAAGAGGGCCGAGGAGAAGAGAGCCTTAGTCCTGGCAGAAAGGAGGAGGGACTTAGAGATTAAAAAAATGATTTATGCTTACGAGCTTAAATTGAAAGAGCTGGAAGTCATGAGGGCTGAGTCCAGCTGGAATGGTGGCAGCAACAATTGTATATCCAGTGATGCTGCAGAAGTACACATGCCCAGAGAGGTGGTGCCCTACTTGAAGGAGGGAGTTAACACACGCCAGGAGGTTCAGGGGTATGAGGTAGCTCCAGTGATGCACAGGGTCCCTGAGGTGGATTGGGGAACTGGCATGGGGAGTCATATTCCTACTGGTGGGAGGGACACTCTACTGACTCTAGTTGAGAGTGACAGGGAGAGGGGTTCCCCCCAGGTAGAAGTCCTGGTTATGGAGTGTGAAGACATCCCAGAAGAGTGTGGGTTGAGTGTCAGGGACAGTCAGGTACTGTCTCACCAGTCTCAGGAGGGTGATGTGGGGTGCTTTTTCAAAGCAGAGTCACTGGATGGTTGGGTGAAGGGTACTTTGGTTAATTCATGTGAGGGGCTGAGTGATGTAATTGCTGGAGAGCATATGTCTAGTCCTTATTTTCCAGAGCTATGCCAACACCAGGTGGAGTGTGAGTTCTCTGACCCCAGGGAGCTTACAATGGAGGCAGACTTCTGGGTGAGTACCAGAGAGTCTGAAGAGGCATTTGGGGGTGCTCCTGAGAGGAGTGGTCTAGGTAGTTCCCAACCAGGTGAGGTAGGGAAGGATTGTAGTGTCCCAGGTAGGTCCCAGTGTAGTGGGATGGGTGAGGGACCCCATGTCCACTCTCAGAGGAGAGGGAATGGGGATGGGTTGAGGCCCAAGGTGCCCGAGATCCGGTCCCAGGTCCTGGAGGGTTCCCTGCGGGAACACCAGGAGGGGAGCCTAGCCTGTACCATAGGGCCATCTGTTGAGGGAGACCCCACAGTGTCAGGAGAACTTGGGGGGGCGGCTGTAGCCAGCGTCCCACCAGTTCTGGTGTCTGGCAGTACCACTCCTAGTGAGGGGGTGCAGAAGTCCAGACAGAGGGTTGAGAGGGGGTTGCGGACCCCAGTGGAGAACCTGGAGGGTCAGGGGTCAACTCTGAGAGCAGAGCCCCCCATGAATGACCTTGGTGAGACCATTTCTGGGTTGGGGGGAATCCAGACTCTGTCAGATGGGCAGAGGTCAGGAGACCTGCGCCAGCCAGACTCTTGTGTGGCCCTTCGGGACAGTGTGTCCCTTGAGGGGGGTAAGTGTGCCCCCCTGGAAGTCCTGGTGTGCCAGGCAATGGTTCAACCGCAGGGTGGTGACCCTGGGCTGAATGATCAGGTTCAGGGGGTAAACTCTGACCTGATGGGGGGTAAGTGTGCTCCCAAGGAAGTCCTGGTGTGCCAGGCAGTGGTTCAACCGCAGGGTGGTGACCCTGGGTTGGATGACCAGGTTCAGAGGGTAAACTCTGACCTGGTAGGGGGTAGGTATGCCCCCCAAGAAGTCCTGGTTTGCCAGGCAGTGATCCAGTCTGTGGGTACAGGCCCTGGATTGGGAGGCCAGGTTAAGGGTGTCCCCCCTGACCTGGAGGAAGGGGCTACTGCTAACAGTGCCCCTACCATGTTGTCTTCTGGGGGGGCCGCTCCTAGTTGGGTGGTTCAGGACCCCAGAAGAGAGGGCAGGGGGAGGGAAGCCTCACCCCTGGCCCTGGTCCAACCTGAAGGTACAGACCCCAGGTTGGAGGATCAGTTGCAGGTTAACATCCCTGCACTGATGGAAGAATTGTGCAGGACTGCTTCTACAAGCACCCTGACAGTTTTTGACTCTGGGGGTGCCGCTTCTGCAGGGAGGGTACAGAGCCCCAGAGGGGAGGACCAGGGTCAGGTTGTCATCCCTGACCTGGTGGAAGAGAGAGTGGTCAAAGGGTGCCAGGCACCTGGGGCTACCGCCCCCCACTCTCCACAGTCACAGTGGTTAGAGAGGCCTGAGGTCGGGCTCTCATCCCTGACAGTTGTCTGGGGCCACTGTGGCTTGCTGTCCTGGTGGACAGAGTTGCCCCTGGGGGGGGGAGGACGAGAGTCACACCCCGGGGGTGGAGTGGGCAACACCACTGTGTTGGCCCTGGTGGTACTATCTGCCCATTGCAATACATCTGTGAGCAAAGTAAAGTTAGGTGTTGCACAGATGGTGTCTGTAGATGTGGAGAAGGGTTCCCCATGGGTTAGCTTAGTGGGCCCTGAGAGTATGGACAGAGGGATCCAACTGGAGTCAGGAAGGCGTAGAACTGGAGCATGCCCCTGCTGTTGTGGGCCTGGGTCCCTGTTCTATCGCCCCAATCAGGGAAGTACATCAAGGTATTGATTGTTCTCCCCTGGCTTTAGGCTGGTAGGGGGTCGTGTTGGACTTTTGCTTTTGCAGGGTCATCCCCAGACTTTTTTGCCTCCTGCCTCCTATATTTTTCTGACATGTTGCTGTTGGCTTTTCAACTCTGAGCACTTTACCACTGCTAACCAGTGCTAAAGTGCATATGCTCTCCTGTTTAAATTGTATGTAAGTGGTTTATCCATGATTGGCATATTTGATTTACTAGTAAGTCCCTAGTAAGGTGCACTAGAGGTGCCAGGGCCTGTAAATCAAATGCTACTAGTGGGCCTGCAGCACTGTTTGTGCCACCCACATAAGTAGCTCTGTAATCATGTCTCAGACCTGCCACTGCAGTGTCTGTGTGTGTATTCTTACACTGTAAATTCGACTTGGCAAGTGTACCCACTTGCCAGGCCTAAACCTTCCCTTTCCTTACATGTAAGGCACCCCTAAGGTATGCCCTAGGTAGCCCCAAGGGCAGGGTGCAGTGTATGGATAAGGTAGGACATATAGTAATGTGGTTTATATGTCCTGACAGTGAAATACTGCCAATTTCGTTTTCACTGTTGCAAGGTCTGTCTCTCTCATAGGATAATATGGGGGCTACCTTTAAATATGATTAAAGTGTAGATTCCCCTAGAGAAGAGATGGACATGTGGAGTTTGGGATCCCTGAACTCACAATTTAAAAATACATCTTTTAGTAAAGATGATTTTGAGATTGTGCGTTTGAAAATGCCACTTTTAGAAAGTGAGCCTTTTCTTGCTTAAACCATTCTGTGACTCTGCCTTGTTTGTGGATTCCCTGTCTGGGTCAGTTTGACAGTTGGGTTGTTTTTCACCTCACACCAGACAGTGACACAAAGGGAGCTGGGGTGTGATCTGCATTTCCTGATTAGCCATCTCTGCTAGGAGGGAGGGGTGGAGTGGTCACTCTCATCTGAAAGGACTGTGCCTGCCTCTGACAATGCTGTCTCCAGCCCCCTGGTGTGTGTCTGAGGCCTTGCCTGGGCAAGGCAGGATTTCACAAGAGGGTGTGAGTCCCCTTTGAAGAAAGGTGACTTCAAAGACTAAAATGAGTATAAGAAGGGCACCCAAACTTACAAACTTTAGAAACACTTCTGGAACCAAGAGGAACCTCTGCCTGGAGAAGAGCTGATCGCTGAGGAACAAGTGCTGCCCTGCCTGTGACTGTGCTTTGTGGAGCTTTCCTGCAGTGCTGCTTCTGCCAGAGTAAGAGGGCAAAGACTGGACTTTGTGTGCCTTCCATCTTGAAGAAGAAATCTCCAAGGGCTTGATGTAGAGCTTGCCTCCTGTTATTGAAGTCTCAGGGATAGCAAAGACTTCTTCCTGCCAGCACCTGGAGTCTCTGGAGAGACCCCTACTCTGCTCTGTGGTGCCCTTCCAGTTCCTGGGACCCTGAAAGGAGAGGCTGGCAGCCTAAGGACAAAAATACACGCACCGAGCACCGTGCGGAGAAAAGATCGACGCGAATCCGATCGCGGCTGAGAAAACGACGCGACGCCGGTTCCGCAGCTGAGAAACGACGCCGCAGGAAACGCGACCGAAAAACCGACGCCCGGAGCAGGAGAAACGACGCGCAGCATCGCTGACGGAGGCTGAGAGATCGCACCCTGCGCCGCGGGACTTTCGGATCGTCGTGTGGCTGGCTTTTTCAACGCGCACCGCCGTGCCGAGTTGTTTTCGACGCACACAGCCGTGCAGGGTTACTTTCGACGCACACCGCCCGTGCGGGGTTATTTTTGACGCAAACCAGGTACATTTTTCACGCTAGCAGCGCTAGTGTGGTGTTACAACTACCTAAAGACTCTTTTTATTTTAAACCTTAAAAAAATCATAACTTGACTTGTGTATGTTGGATTTTTGTCGTTTTGGTCTTGTTTTGTCTAGATAAATATTTCCTATTTTTCTAAACTGGTGTTTTGTCATTTTGTAGTGTTTTCATTAAGTTACTGTGTGTGTTGGTACAAATACTTTACGCCCAGCACTCTGAGGTTAAGCCTACTGCTCTGCCAAGCTACCAAGGGGGTAAGCAGGGGTTAGCTGAGGGTGATTCTCTTTTATCCTAACTAGAGTGAGGGTCCTTGCTTGAACAGGGGGTAACCTGACTGTCAACCAAAGACCCCATTTCTAACACTATGCATGAGGCAACCTGCATTGCATATTGAAAAAAATACTCTTTGGATTGTTTTTATGCAGGAGGTTCTTCCTTCCTGGACAAAACAACCTGTCTGCAACTCAAGCACTCTTGCAGTTTGGTGCAAATATGTCAAGCATTTTCTTTAAATTCATTGCATTGAGTCTGTGGTCCATTCATGTCAATGAAGGATAGTTATTAAGTGCATGTGCTGTTCTTAAGACTGATGTGAGCTCATTTTACGCTAAAAGAGAGAGGATGAATAGAAAGTTGTTCCTAATATTTAAAAAAAAAAAACCTTCTCAACTAAAATCAAGTTTATATATAAAAGCAGCAGCTGCTGGCTTCCTGGGAGAAGGCATCAATGAATAGAGTTATTGTTAGTTAACCACTTGGCTTTTATTATCTTGTTTGGAATCATATGTCAGAATGGAAAAGAGAATGGTAATGTTGTTTTGAAACAACACTGAACCAAATAGAAAACATATGATGGCGTGCCAATAGGTTTGATTAATTTTAGGTGTAGTATTTGTTGGGATTGTGCCATTCTCTCACTAGGTACTTATGTGGGCCCTATCGGGTGCATCTGTTACACCAGTACATGACAGCACACTCTTTTACACCTTGCAACCCTAGCTGTACTTCACAATCCACTTCAAGCTTTTGCACCACCATCCTGATGCATCAAGGTCCTTGTAGTCCTTTCTGTTGCAAAGCCCTGCCTGCATCATGTCCTGTCTACATTTATTAGAGACCATTTCATAAATACAATCAGAGCTTTTCTCTCACTTGTCTTTGATACGAACATCTCTACAGTCTTTTCTGTATAACTTCCTGTGCTTTCTGGTTTTCCTGTCTGCCCCTTCCCAGTCTCAGTTCAAATGTTTGGTCCATTGGTGGCTCCCCGATTCCTAGAAACCTGGTTTATTCCTTGCATCCAGCTGACTGCCTCCAACTGTACTCCTCCTGTGAACTTCTACTAATTTAATCCCTGTTGGCTCAGTGTGCAGTGGATAGTAAGTGCCTGCCTCTTTTGCATTCTTTCCCAGTTCATGTCATGTCCAGTTTCCTTATCACTTCCCCAACCTATCCTATTTTATTTGCCAGCATTCAGGTATTGTGCAGGCTAAGCCCCTTCTCCTGAATTTTCTTGTCTCTGCAAAGAGAAAACACTGCCTTTTAGTTAGTTTTTTCCTTTTCAGAGCAAAGGATATGACAGAATTATTTGTTTTAATGGGTGTAAGGTTTGTGATATGTTTGGATGAACAAACAGTTAAATATGATGTCACATATAAGCATAGATAATACACAGAGATCCACATGGATACACACAGAGTTGCGTTCAGAGAGTACAACGTGATGTTATGAGCAAAAGATGTTGATGAATGTTGATTAGTCAAATTGTGAGCTTTGTCCAAACAAATATATCTGTGTGAGTGGTCCTTTGAGTCAGTAGTATTTGCAACAACTGTGGACATGCAAATAGATGATAGCCTGTATCATTACATGCACATCTGTGTCAAGTGGTGATGGATATGTTGGTAAGGAGTATTATGCACGTTTTTCTCAATGAGTGATGTTACAAGTGGCTGTAGGTTTATGAATAACTGTGGGCCAGTGCAGGTGCTGGTGCACATGAGTACATGTGGTTTTGCCTGTGACTGTGTATATGGGTGTTTCATGTGAGTGATGCGTTGTGAGTGGCATTGCATGTTACTGATTGGATGAACAGTGTAGCATATGTGTTGCTTTGTGTGAGTGCTGTTGAGAAAATGGTTGTGAATGAGTGGTGATGAGAGTAGCTATGGGAATGTGAGCAGTTGTATTCAAACAGAAATGAACATCAATCACTCTGGGCTAACGGTGGTGCTTGTGCATGGTAGCTATCTACTTTTTCAACCCAAACACATATTAATTTCCCTAGAATAATAGATTATCAATGTGAAAATCCCAATCCTCGAACATTTGTCCTTACTGACCAAACATTGGGGCCATTCTCATGATAAATATTCTTTGTGGTTGGTAGCAAGAGATCTACGTTCTTTAACATGATCGAGGAACTGGGACATGCTGCAGAAAAAGGAGACAGCTGCCAACTAAAATAATGTGGACCTGATGAAGCAGATTCGTCCCCAAAATATGATTGGACATTTTTTATGATGGAATCTGACTCCACTTAAGAATTTAGGAAATTTGTTTGGAACTACAGTGAAACATCCACAGAAGATTTTTAGATGCAAGATCTTCCTTGCTGCAAGATAATAACTGATGCAAGAAATAATATTGATTTAATGAACTCTGATTTTCCTAGACCTAATGTCTAATTACCTCAATTTAATAGCATTTTTGCCAGTTTACAACACACCCCAATAGTGTTAACAGTGTAGGAGGTTGTTTATAACATGCGGCACTTAAACTCTAAGGGGCACATGTACAAAGATCCGGTTTTGTGACTCGCAAACTGGGAGTCTTAGCGACTCGGAGTTTGCGACTCGCAAAACCGGATGTACAACACTGTACTTAACACTGTTTGCGATTCCCGAATGGGGTTGCAAATGACCCACCTCATTTAGGGCCAGATGTAGCAAAGCTTTAGCGAGTCGCAAACTGCGAAAATCGCTGTTTGCGAGTCGCTAAAGCCACTTTGATATGTAGAAATGCATTTTGCGAGTCGGAACCGACTCCCAAAATGCATTTCCGAGTCGCAAATAGGAAGGGGCGTTCCCTTCCTATTTGCGAGTCGCAATGGTATGTATTTTCATTTGCGACCGCGATTGTGGTCGCAAATGAAAGCGCAGTTACCATCCACTTGAAGTGGATGGTAACCCAGGCGCAAACAGGAAGGGGTCCCCATGGGACCCCTTCCCCTTTGTGTCTGGCACCAAAAAAAAAATTTCAAGGCAGGCAGTGGTCCAATGGACCACTACCTGCCCTGAAAAATACCGAAACTAAAGGTTTGGTTTTTTTTTTTCAAAGTGCAGCTCATTTTCCTTTAAGGAAAACGGGTTGCACTTTGAAAAAAAAAAAACTGCTTTATTTAAAAGCAGTCATGGACATGGTGGTCTGCTTTTCCCAGCAGGCCACCATCCCCGTGAATGCCCTGAATCGCTATGGGGTCGCAAATTGCGACCCACCTCATTAATAATAATGAGGTGGGTCTTTGCGACCCCTTAGCGACTCGCAGAAGGTGTCTGAGACACCTTTCTGCATTTCCTTTTGCGAGGTGCAAATTGCGAGTCGCTGGGACTCGCAATTTGCACCTCGCAAAAGGAAACCTACCTACATCTGGCCCTTATATTCATGAGGTAGGTTGCAATTTGCGACCCCATTGGGAATGGCCGCCCTCACATGGATGGTGGCCTGCTGGAGACAGCAGACCACCATGTCTGTGACTGCTTTTAAATAAAGCAGTTTTTTGTTTTTGAAATGCAGCACGTTTTCCTTAAAGGAAAACGAGATGCATTTCAAAAACAAAATGAAAGTTTTCTTTTCATTTTTTTTAGAGCAGGCAGTGGTCCGTGCGACCACTGGCAGCTCTGGAATAAATTTTTGCTGCCATCCACAAAGAGAAAGGGGTCCCATGGGGACCCCTTCCCGTTTGCGAATGGATTAGCACCAGTTTGAAACTGGTGCTAACTGCAATTGTTTTGCAACCGCATTAGCGGTCACAAGACAATCATACATACCATCTAGATTCGGTATTAGGAAGGGACGCCGTTGTCACGCCCCTTCCTAATACCGAATCGCAAAACCCAAACTGCGATTCGGTAACAAGTTACCGAATCGCAGTTTGGGCTTTGTACATCTCAAACTGCATTTTTTCAAGTCACAAATGGGTCGATTCAGCTAATTGGCCTGTTTGCAACTTGAAAAATGCTTCGTACATCTGGCCCTAAGTTTCTTCCATTGTAAGTGATTGTGTGTGGTGGTGTGCCAAGTTACAGTGTGTGTGATTTTGTGTCCAAGTCTTTGTGTGTGAGCAGTGCTGCATGTGGTGGTCAAATCTTGTTAAGCATGAGATAATCTGTGCTAGTGCTAGCACGTCTGACCCTAATAAGTAAACTTCGAAGGGGACGCACAACCAATGCACAACATCAATAATCAACAACAATCCATGTCAGTAATAATCAATAGAGTCAGTAATTGCCACGCACCATGACCTTTCAGTCATGAATAACCACACCTTTTTGTAAAAGTTAGAATATTTATTTCCCTATATTAACAATGCTAAGGTCATGTAGATTAATCTCAATATCAAATAAAACACATACAGAAATAATACTGGCTGTCCAAAGTGGCAGAAGAAACGTAATCTAATCAAAACTTGAACTATGACACATTCTAAGGTTGTGGTGCAAATTAATAACAAAGTCAACTGAAACAAAGTGATTCCATACATTCTAATTCAGCAGAGAAATTCATCAAGCATTTTTACCTATTAGCACAATTTCATTAATAAGGATTCTTAACTAACATCAGAATAGCATCAGCATGCTGGGCTTCATGCAAAACAATTTAGTAACACAAATTTGGAAAAACATCTAACTATGGCTCTATCAAAACAGTGCAGTAGGTACCTAGAAAGGAAAAGCAAATAGACATAATAATCAACAGTCGAATTCAGAATATCTATCCTCAAGTGTGGATCAGCAAGCAGAGTCAGTCCTCATCCTGAGGACATCAGTCGATCAGCAAGGCATCAGGATTCAGCATCAAAGTTCAGAAAACGCAAAGTCTTCAAGCATTAAAGTTAAGCACGTCTCTTGTCAAGACACACAAGAAAATATTGACCTTTTAGCCAGCAACAAAATGGGCAATGACGCTGTCTTCTCTCAGAGTAGTCTTGTTAAATCAAAACCAGTAAAACTATTTAACAAATCCTTTTTGGTCAATTAATTGCATGTTCACACTTTGGCCAATAATACTAAAACTCCAAATCTATGAATTCTACTATCTCTCCATTCACATGTCGTTGATTGGTTGTCCTGCAATGTCCTCATCATCCGGCTTGTCAGGTAACAATATTGTTGCAGCTTCTACTCCAGTCAGTATCTCCATTGTTCTCCTCCTGAGAAAGTCAGTCTTGCATACATTACGCACAAAATGTTACATTCGCAAGAACACCATCTTCTAGCAGTCGGTTCTCATGAGAAACTTTCAGTTATGAGCACGCACATTTAAACAATGCAAATGGAAAATCACAGTTTAACTCTCTAGGACAGCCATTTATTAAACGTTAAGAAATACAGCTTTGACATGAGGCCTGGCAAGTAGGCCAAGACCTTCGCTAACTTAAGGTCTACAATTAATAAAGCTAAAACATAATGCATAACCCGTAATATGACATATTATTACATTAGTCAAAACATACATACAACATTTCATAGTATTGGAATATTAATAAGTGCACTTTGTGAACATTCGCTGCCACTCATCGTAATCACATTTTGAAATGCATGCATTATTTTTCTACGTTATTATATTATCTACACAAACCCATTATTCAGAATACGTGAACACTAAATAATATATATTTTTTAATACACTTGCGCTAGCACTAGGTGTCTGAAGGAAGTGCTTATGGATGCTTGTTTATGTTAGTATATTGTGAGTAAATGGCCAAGGATGAGTAGTAAAGTGTGACTGAGCAACTGTGAGGAAGTGTAGATGAACAGGTGAAGTTTGCTTTGAGTAAGATGCTGTAGGTGATGGATTATGTAAATGAGTTGTTGCGGGCAAGTGGTGTTGCATGAGAGTGACTATGGATGACTGTAATGAAAGCCACCAGATAAGAAGTTGTGTTTGAAGCATATGTAGAGCATACTATCACCTAGTTCGTCTTGGTACTATTAATAACCAAATAGAGAGTCTAAAGAAGATATACTAATTAGCTCAAGAATTGGCTTCCTTCTAGAGAACGTGTGATATAATAGTTCTGGGGTGATAATAAAGAAAATTCCACAACTTTGCAGCTAGAATGGAAAATGTTTGGACCGCCTTGGTGAATTTTTCTTCTTCTGAGGATGATTAATAGTTTGCAGAAGAAAGATCATGATTTCCATCAGGATGGTACGGCCTGTGGTGTTGGCAAATAACATTTGGAGCATGTGATGAACAATTCAGAGCACTTTAAAGATGTAGACAGCTTCGGTGGGAAGCCAGTGAAAAGGTGAAATTGGTGAAAGGGTGAAATCGCAATAGTGAGGTGCCAAAGAAGTTAAGCGAGACACTTGATTTTCCACAGCTCAAAACAGGATTAATTTAGTCTTAATCCTTAAAAATAAACCATTGTATTAATATAATCTGTAACCTGTCATGGCTGATCTTGCTACATGCTGGTAATTTTCAGGTACAAAAAAGAGAAATAAGAGTTTATTGTCATAAAGGAACAAATGAAAACCACAGTCTCAACCTGCTGTTCTCCATCTCTAAGGTTGGCTAAATGTGGACTTTCAGGTCTTACATCAAATTTGCTGGCAGGGGGCATAGACCAAGACTGGAAGGCCATAAAGAGAAATGCCAAGGTGAAGGACCTTTCCCAATTACAAGATCATCTGTTTTGTTTTTGTTTAACTTACGACAGTGGTGTCGAAACCACTCTCTGCCTTCCAGTAGACATCACAAAAATATTGAACCTCTATCATGGGTCACTGAGTCTAACTCATATTTGGGTGTCAACAGTGTAACTGTATCGTCCGAGCCCATGAGATCATATGATAGGGGCAAAAGAATTTGACTTCTGAATTAAATAAATATGAAGATGGTGGCAAATAGTGTGGGATACCACAGTGAAACGGTTTATGGCCTCATTATGAGCGTTGTGGTCTGAGGACCGCCAAACTCGCATTGACGGTCGGACCGCCACACTCGCATTGACAGTTGGACCGCCACACTCGCATTGACGGTTGGACCGCCACACTCGCATTGACGGTTGGACCGCCGCACTCCAAGCAGTCCAACCACCCAATGACACCGCTGGCGGGCAGACTAGCCAGAGTACCGCCGTCCCTGCCAGGAAGATGGTTCCCAAGGGATGGCGGCGGTGAGAGTTGTACTAAGCCAGAGCGGCGCTGAACTCAGTGCTGCATGGCTGATTACAACTCTCCTCACTGCCAGCATTTCTATGGCGGTCTGACCGGCATGGAAAGGCTGGCAGTGAGGGTGTGCTGGGGGCCTATGGCCTATGGCCAATGGCATGGGGAGTGCAGGGACCCTCCTGCCCAGCACCATCTGAATGCAGACTGTCAGTAAACAGTGTGCATAATGAGGGTGCTGGTCAGACCTTTTGTGCTACGAGATAGAACTCTGCTCCTTTAAGGGAGGCAAGTTATATTTCGTAGCACTGTTTCTGCCAGTCTGACCGGCAGGAACACTCTATTGTTATGTTCCCGCTGGGGAGACTGGCAGGAACATTGTAATAGGGCAGGGGGGATGCCATCTCCATGGCAGTGGTGTCCTTCCCGTAAGTTTGAAAGTCCTGCAGTGGAACTCCCAAACTCTTAATGAGACCCTTAGATATGTGGAAGAAGAAGGTTTGAGACACTTTTCTGTTCTATCAAAAAGAAAAGATGTGTACCTTCGGTATACCCACTGTCCAAATGCAACTTTGTGAAGTTTGTGAATCAATAAATTGTGGTCACCAGTGTACAGTGCTGCAGATAATTCTAACAATATCAGGTAGTTGACACCCACAGCCATAAACTGGCCTTCTAGCTCTCAAAGAATAAAAAGTTTCAGTCCTGTTTGGGAAAAATCTAACTTGTGCATTCTGAAAAATATTGTTTGACTCCAGTAATAGGCAAAGGTGTTTTGCCATATGGGATTTCAATAACTTTGGTAACTGCTGGTAAAAGAGTAATTCAGTGGAAGTGAAAGCATTTGGTGGGATCCAATCCTACTTTCTTGTCTTGAAAAGAGAAAGGGCTGTCTCTGTTCTAGGAGCCACTGAAACCATATTCGGGCTGTACCCAGATGTACAATGGTACATTTAATTTTAGAGAAGAAATGAGCTGGTATCGGATGAAGAGTAGAACCAAATTTACAGTGATCAGGTGCTTGAAGAAGTGTCTCTGAGTCTAAAAGGTAAAAATCTGACAAAAGGAGAGTAGAAAACTTTATTATAATGTCAGTGTCTGTACATTGCTATTTAGAATTCTTTGGCAAAACGATCACAAATAGTTCTAATTTTGGAGTGAAACCTAAAACATCACACAATTCAAGGGAAATATATTTAGAGTCAAGAGATGGCAAGGAATAGGACTGTTCCAAGAGGACATTAAAAAATCCATTTTGTGTGTGTTTTGTGGGCACAATTCTTGAGAAATTCTAGTTTTGACGACTGGTATACATTGTTTTTTTGTAGATCAAGAGGGTTTATTATATTCATATTTGACTTAAATATATAGCCTTATACCACTCAATAGTGGGCTATACTGGCCATTAAAGGCCCGCTCCAGTGTAAAAAGGCTCAAGCCCAAAGCGAGGGCCTTTCACAAAGGAGCGGGACTTTAATGTTGGTATGGCCCAGCTATGGAGGGCTATAAGGCTATTACAAAGTTTTGCCACAAGAGGGCAGAATGTTCTAATAAATAAAACAAAGGCCTCATGTAGCCTGAAGGGATTGAAATCCCCTCAGGCTCCATGACTCCTTTGTTCACAACAACAGCTATGAATGAAGATATTGGAATGTTGGCGCTCCGAACTTCTACTGGCTATTAGAAGCCCGAAGCACTCCACTGTCTTCAGTGGCGCTTCCAACATTATAGTGTTCTAATTATAATTACATCACCATATATGCTTTAATTGGTTTCTGCTGTGTTTGAGGTTGTTTCGTTGAGACAAGAAGACAATTTAGCCCTAGTATTACATTTGTTTGGAAACAGGTTCTAGAAAATCAAGATCTGATGTAATATGGAAATAGTAATCTCTGAATATATTTGCATCTTTGTCTATTGATCTTCTCTAACGAAGCTGATACATAGATTCGGACTCTGACAAGTTTCTACCTTTTATTGTCATGGTGTTTGTTGCCTTTACCTAATAGAGGTGTTGCAAGAGAGTGGGTAAGGGTGAATCTAGTTGCACAAGTAGCTATGGGTGAGGGCAGTTGTAAAATTGAGAGACACTTTTACTAGGGAGGTTTTCAGCAAGTTTTGTTCCTCTCAACTGGCTAAGGGAGAGTGGTAGTGCTCATAAGTGTAAGCAAACTTTGTTGTGTGTGAGTGCTTATGAAGAGTAGTTTGAGTGAAGGGCTGTGCTGTGTGTGGGTGGCTTTGGGCAAGTTGTGTTTGATGCAGGTGACATCAAATGTTGTGCTTCTGACCTCACCATATTTGCTTTTCTCGGTGCTATGAATCCTAAATCACAGGCCCATATTTATACTTTTTGACGCTAAACTGCGCTAACGCAGTTTAGCGTCAAAAAATTTAGCGCCGTCTAACGCCATTCTGAAGCGCCATGCGGGCGCCGTATTTATGGAATGGCGTTAGCCGGCGCTAGCAGACCGGCGCTGCCTGGTGTGCGTGGAAAAAAACCACGTAGACCAGGCAGCGCCGGCGTAGGGGGAAAATGGCGTTAGGGCGTCTTAAAATGGGGCAAGTCAGGTTGAGGCAAAAAAATCGCCTCAACCCGATTTGCGCCATTATTTTCGACGCCCAGACGCCATTTAAATGACTCCTGTCTTAGTAAAGACAGGAGTCATGCCCCCTTGCCCAATGGCCATGCCCAGGGGACTTATGTCCCCTGGGCATGGTCATTGGGCATAGTGGCATGTAGGGGGGCACAAATAAGACC